>NC_138026.1:109069039-109085358 GCF_964106645.2 Podarcis pityusensis | reverse complement strand
ACTTTGGTGCTCTTGCACAACAAATGTTGTTTCCCTTCCATTTTAATTTATTTTTTAATCCTCAAGCAGTTTTTCATCCATCAGTAACAATAGAACCAAGTTCGATTGGACATAAATACAAGGACCTTGAAGCAGACTCAGTAGCATATAGACAGCAGGCGCATCCAAATTGCTGTTACACCTGGATAATCCTTATGAAGCTCTTGGAAAACTTAGAGTGTTATACAGACATTAAGTATTAAGTATCTCTCAGCAATTTCCAAGTGGTCAATGATGATGATGATGTTTTTTTTAAAAAAACAACAACTTCTGATCAGGCCTTAGAATGAAACTGCTAATGCGAGACAGTTGTGAGTTGAAAGTGTGGAACCAGTAGATAAAACTGAATAAATAGCAACAACAACAATACTATTGTTATTGCAAATATTGCAAAGCCATTGTGTGACCAGGCACGACAGCCCCAGCCCCCAGGAATCATAAGAAAGGAATAAAGACTCTGACAACATTATGGAATTAAAATTAGGCCACAACTTTATTTAACATCCGAATGTAGGAAGACCATGGCTTAGGCCTTGGTCATGTATCCCTCCCAGACCCCCCAGCCGGGGGAACTGGGGCACATCAGGGTAAATGGGATATGGGGGTGCTCTGCGAGACGTAAGTGTAGCAGGCAGCCCAGCCCATATCCCCGCACGCAGGGTAGTTCACTGATGACCTTTCAGTGTATGGCCAGTGACACCCATTATATAACCCCTTTTAAGAGGGGACCTTGGAATCACCACCACAGGGGAGTGAATCACCACTTCACGCTGCCTCGTCCCTCCATTATAGGGAAGAAAAGACTAAAGGATTCCACCAAAGGCCATAACCACCAAAGCTGTGACAAATTGCTACGGGGAAGACAAAACCTGCCAGTGCAGGAAAATTTCTTCTCCGTCCTTCAACAGCAACCAGTCAAAGACCGTAGCAGCGCCCGCTAAACAGGAAGAAAAGGTTAACCTGCAAACAAGAAAACATTAAACAAAGGGAGGGTGAATCTCCAGAGCCAACTGCCTGGCTATCGTCGGCTCCACCCCCTGTTTATAAATGGGGCTGGTCCCGCCTCCCAGCAAGAAACTTGATTAGTGAGGCTGGCCGTGAACCTCCAAATAATAACACTGAGAGGCAAGCCAGCCCTCTCCCTACTAGAAAGTTCCCTGGGAACTGTAGCGCCACACACGATCCCGCATAGGGCACCCACATTATAAAGTGTGAACGCTCATTCCATTTTTTACAGCTGCCACTGCTTTCCCGATGTAGTAGAAAATCGAAGAGAAAAACAGTTTGCCAATCCTGATTTTTTTTTCTTTTTTAAAACAAACAAAAAAAAATACTCTTGCGCATTTTAAGTTTCACAATTTGAACTCACTTAAATCATAGCACCGTTGTGGCTATGGGAATAAGAATTTGGAAGGTGCTGCCATGGTGCCCACCCATGAGGCAATGTGAGGTGACTTGGGATCCATGGAGTAGCAGATCTGGCCTCTGAGGAATGCACTGCCTGTTGCTGCTGTTGCCACCATGATGGCAGAAGCAACTTCAGCATACACCTTGGAGAACAGCTCTGCTGCTTCCTTGACAGTCCACCCCCAGTACCACTGCTACAGCTGCCTCTTGGTGAACAGGAGATGCTTCTGGGCTCCTCCTACTCCTAGGAAGAAAATGGCAAGGGCTTCCTTCTGGGGTATCCTGGGCTTTGCACTTGCCCGCATTATTCAGAGTGGGTCCCTTCTCCCCCATCCACAACGGCCTTTGATTCCCACTTCAGCCATTGGGTGAGGTTGATTTGACACACACACACCCCGTTCCCTGTGTAGCAGTTGGTCCCTTACCTTTCCCGCCCCGATCTGGCCACAGTGATCCATGCGATGGTCACTTCCATGCTTGATTACTGTAATTCACTCTAGGCAGGGCTGCCCTTGAAGCTGATTAAGAAACTCCAGCGGGTGCAGAATGCTGCAGCGAGGCTCCTCACGGGGTCCCTGCCATGGGAGCATATTCACCCAGTGCTTTACCAGTTGCACTGGCTCCCGGTGGAGTATAGGGTCAGGTTCAAGGTGCTGGTTTTGACCTTTAAATCCCTTTGTGGCTTAGGGCCCTTGTATTTACGGGACCGCCTCTCCTGGTATGCCCCACAGAGGACCTTAAGGTCCATGAATAATCATAGTTTAGAGGTCCCGGGCCCTAAGAAAGTCAGATTATCCTCCACCAGGGCCAGGGCCTTCTCAGTGATGGCCCCAATCTGGTGGAATGCTCTGTCCCATGAAACCAGGGCCCTGCAGGATTTAACTTCCTTCCGCAGGGCCTGTAAGACAGAGCTATTTCGCCTGGCTTTCAATTTGAACTTAGCCTGATCTTTTATTCCTCTTCCTTCCCTCCCTCTCCCCTTTTTATGAAGATGACCCACTCTGGGATCCCACAGCTAATTCTCCCCTGGTCTCCTCGCTGGCCCAAATAGGACTAATTTAGCCAGCTAGCCCTGGTGATCATCTAATGTTTATTGGATGGATTTCCCCAAAAATTGATTTTTGAATTCTGAATTTATTGTTATTCATGTTTTACACTGTATTTTATGCTGGGTTCTTTTGTTGCATCAATTAAGTGTTTTAAATTTGTTGTTAGCTGCCCTGAACCCGGTTTTCTGAACCAGAAAGGGCGGGGGGGGGGGGAGAAAAATTATTATTATTATTATTATTATTATTATTATTATTATTATTATTATTTTCATCCCCTCCTTGCTCCTGATGTAGATCTTCACTCACCCCTTCTCCTCTGGTGGGGGTGGGAGGCACCATTGTGTGGTTCACCTCAGGTGCCAAAATGTATTGGACTCCCCCTGATGACGCTCAACAAATTTGCTTGGAAATAATCCCTGTTTTGTTGTAGAAAATGATACATACCCAGTTGGACACCCTGGACTATGATATGCTTAAGAAGAAAAAGAAGAAAGAACAAGAAGGTGCTGTGGTGGCTGGCATCAGGCTGTATCGGCCATGGTATGCCCATGCAGACCTATTTGCCACCAACACATCCTCTGCCAGCTGTCTAGATGGGCATCTGGTGTGGGTACCTGGGCTTCAGGGCCCTCTGCTCTGTCCAGCCCTAGCTGCCATTAGCTCCACAGGTCGGTGGTGAGAACAAGATGTATCACCTCTCTTTCAGTTCCCATGGGTTCAGACATGAAAGTTTATGTGTTGACCACCCCAAATCTACTCCCACTGGACTCAGCGGGACAACTGCATTTCTCAGCAAAAGATCAGAGGTGCGAAAGATGGTTTGAAATTGTAAAGAGTTAAAAATACACAAAACATCTCAGGCTTAGGAATAGCCATATGGCTGTTGCAGATTCAGACTCCTGGGAAAATCAGCATCCTTTTTCTAAATTCTGTGTGCCTGTGCGAGAAGCTGCATTAAGAATGAAATGAGAGTTTGTTTGTTTGTTCTTAATTATGGGCAGTAACGAGTGATTGCAAAGCTCTAAAAGTCTTCTGTTGATAACTCTGGGTAGGCAAATTGCTGTAATCCTATCTTTGTTTTTTGATTTGCAAAAACAAAAATGAAACCCGCCCTCTCACAAAACAAAGGGTTTAAAATCATTCCAAATCAGAAGCTGAAAAAGATCAGTTGCTTGTTTTCTATGCTGTTAGCTGCCGCTTGGAGTGAAGGCACCTGCAAATTAAAGGGAGTTTATTTACCTCATCATAAACTCACAGTCCAAATTTCTTCCTTTCTGAATTACATAATTTTCCCCAATCTGCTTGTTCTTAATATACAGTGATGAAATGTTACTAAAAGGAAATTTTTAGAATGCTTTGGTAGTCCCCCCCCCCCCTTCGTGTTCCTATCTTCTTAACTTTTAAGTGTGTTGATCAATCTGGATGAACAGTGTTAATAATATCCATATGCTTTTTTCAGCCGAAGTTGGAATGATGGTGGTATGACATAAATTGACACAGTCAAAACATTATGGTTGGTAACCATGATTCTGAGCTTATATATGCAGAGCCAGCTTGTGCATAAATATTTTGCGCTGCATATTTTGCAATGTGAGGATGGCCAAATCTATTATTTTGTAAACATGTCTGAAGCCAGATTTTTTTTTTTATGAGATACCCCTCCCCCCAAAAAAAATGCAGATTGGAAAGGGACATTCTCATATTAAAATAAAAATGTATTCAAGTCTTCTCATGCACCCGTGGATTTGTTTGTATAGATTTGTAATGTGGGAAGCTACATATAGTTCCTTGAAATATATTAGTGATACACTGATACCAGAGACAATAGATAGAAAATTATCACGTCTTCTCAGTTTTAGCCATCTTCACCACCTTTTCATCAAGGCTGGTCCAGTCTTGCTCTTATTTCTGCATTTTTGAGCTCTTCCAGAATCCCTGGCCTATGAATTGACCTACACATCCAGAAATCTTGCATGAGAACAGTTCTTCTTCATCCCTTCACAATAAAAAGAAGGGGTTGCTTATGTCTTTCCTCCTGAATCTAGAACCTTTGCTTCTATAAAACTAACTGTATTCTAAGTTAGAGGAATATTTGGTGCACGATTTCTCTGAACATAGAATCAGAGGATTCAAAGTCTACACTGTAACTTACAGTAGATAATAGCACATAAGGAAGTGATTTATAAAGAGTTGGTCTAGAGAACGTTCTACCGCAGCATTATCAAATCTTGCAGGTGTTTTTCCTGTCTTGCAACTTAACTAAAGATTATTTTTCCAAGTAGTTCCAGCTTCAAAAAACTGTGCTCTTCTACAGAGCACCAAATGCCACCACATTTATAAGTGGCTCACATCGAGTTGTCAGTGGCATAGTTAAGGTTTGGATGAAACCAAGAAGATGTGACCCAGGAAATCACTGTGACTGTGAAGGGTTTTGAAGCCTTCACTGGTTATGAGAAGAGCTTGTATCATGCCAGCTTTTGCAACTTCAGGAGTGTGTGTGTGTGTGTGTGTGTGTGTGTGTGTGATTGTTGAACAAAGACCACATGTGTGTGTGTGTGTTTTTCCTTTTATTAAGAAGTTTGGCATTAATACAGTAAAATAATGAATATGATTCAACATCGTTTTGTTTTCCATCATTCCAGTATATGACAAAAATTATCCAAATGCCGACCTCCTCATTTCCTAATTGTCTACTTTCCCCATCTCATACAAAAATATTCTAGTTTTGTCACTAGTACTTCATCCACACACAAACACACACACAGAGAGAGAGAGAGAGAGAGAGATTAAAACTAGGAGAGCTCAAATTGACGTTTTGGAATATATTTAATGTGAGAGGGAATGTGAAAAACAACCTGGAAGTGGCCCACATCAAGTTGTCAATGGCATAGTTAAGTTTTGGATGAAGTCAAGACGATGTGACCCAGGAAATCACTGTGACTTAGGCTGTGTACACGCTAGACCTTTAAAGCACATTGGAACACATTCTTTCTCACAAAGAATTCTGGGCCCTGTAGTTTGCCCATTACCATTCCCAGCAACACTTATCAAACTGCAGTGCCCAGAATTCTTAAGGGGAAGATGAAAGGTATAGTGTAGGGGTAACCAATGTGTTGACACTGCTAGATTATGACTCGCATGAGCCCCTGCTCTCGTGGTTAGTGGTCAGGGATGGTGGGAGGTGTAGTCCATCAACATTTGGATTGCACCACATTTACTACCTTAGTATAGTCTGTACAGAACTTTACTGAATGCGAATACAGTGGTACCTCAGGTGAAGTACTTAATTCATTCCGGAGGTCCGTTCTTAACCTGAAACTGCTCTTAACCTGAAGCACCACTTTAGGTAATGGGGCCTCCTGCTGCTGCCGCACCGCTGGAGCACGATTTCTGTTCTCATCCTGAAGCAAAGTTCTTAACCTGAGGTACTATTTCTGGGTTAGCGGAGTCTGTAACCTAAAGCGTATGTAACCCGAGGTACCACTGTAACTGCCCTATGATGCTTAAATTAACCTGTTATCCCCAGGAGCAGCAGGGAGAACACTGTCTCGTTGCCAGTCTTGTACAGCTGATGTTCTGATCTGGCTCCATCTTGACCTTTTCCTCAGGCAGCAAAACATCTTGGGCTAGTTCTGGAATTACTGTTTGCAACAGAGTGCTTCAGAACCAACACTGTAGTATATAGCAGTCACTTTGGATGCAATATGTCCTAATGTGCCAAATATTCATTCTTTTTATAATATTGGAAGGGCCTAGTGGTACTCAGAAAGAGCTGTCACACTGCTGGATCTGCTGGTGCTGCCTGTAACTATGTAGGAAGTAAACCTTTTTGCCTTGGGAGGGTGGGAACTCAGAAGCACGATTAGGGCAGGCAGCCCACTCAAAATGGACCCTGCTGCAATCCTGATTCTGCTCACAGGAATAGAGCAGGGACATTTGCCTATGTGGGCACCGCTGCCCAATTTATTGTATTCTCAATGTCCAATTTATTGTAGTCTTAATGGAAAAGGTTTCATTAAGTTTTAAAACCAGCTTTAAAACCAGGGCCCTAATGGAGAAACAGGTCTTAGGGGAGGGGGGCAAAGTCATTTGAAAGGAGTTCAATTTGTAAAAATGAATGAATGAATAAATAAATAAATAAATATCAGAGAGATAAACACAAATGACATTTAGAAATTATACAATATTCCTGCAAGGCCTGGCAATTATGTGCTAATGAATACACAAGAAATACAAATAAATGAAAACGAACAGGTGCGAAATTCCTTGTTTGACAGGGCGAGCATAGGTTTTTTTCTTGTATACTTATTTTATCTCGCTCATTAGTCACTAAAGTGTACATTACCAGACAACTACTGTAAAATTAAATGAGCAAATCATTACCGCAGAGGCATCCTTTTAAGGAATCCAAGAAGGTTAAGTCCACAATTTTAACAGGTTTCACTGCTTGGTGCTTTTTTTGCTGTGGCTAAAAAGTGTGTGTCACTGGACAAATTTTCACTAAGGTTAAAAATAAATTAAAAATGCAGTTAATATATGCAAGAGCCAGCTCCACCATTGGGCAGGGTGAAGAGCATTTGAGTATTGTGAAAGGGGAGTGAAGTGTTAGTTACGTGAATTTCTGTCTCAGTACATTTCTGCTTCCTGAGATGGTACCAAGATACCTTGGGTACTATGCACCTTGGGAGAGCAGAAGAAATCTTTTCTGCTCCATCTCAGGAAGCAAAATGTCTTGGGCCAGCCCTGATGTAGGATGAATGTGCACAAACACTTGTGAACATGCACATTCACATACATAGCACGTGCAAATAGTGTGAAAAGGAAATTTCATACATCTTGGAGAGGGCATGCACACTGACATAAAGGTTTATTTTTTTTAAAAAAAAAATGCATTGCATTGTCAATATACATAATCTCCATGTTCATGTTTTTTGTTTTTTTTTCCTTCTTAAAAAAATGGTTGATTCATTAAAGGTCAGAATATATGAAAAATGTTAAAGTTGAAAGTTGAGTCTTAAGTCAGCTCATATTTATCCTCCTGAAGGAGCCTAGGACTTCTTAGTGGTCTCTGACACACAGCCAATATCTCCCTTTAAGCACAAAGAAAAGGTAAACTGAATTAGAATAAAGAAGCTTATTTCTGAAATATGCTAAAACAAAGATAGTGATAGAAAACTCACATTTTCATGAATTCAACAGCACCCTTATAAATGCAGAGCGAACATTGTTACTGCAATTTCATAGGGGCACTGAAAGCTAGCAAGCTTCATATTAATTCCCAACTCAATCATTCCTAGCGTCTTTCAGCATTGTGTCTGTTTAGAAATGATGGCTCCAGTACAACTGAGGTCACAAGCAACTAAGTGCTTATCTGCATTAACACACACACACAGAGAGAGAGAGAGAGAGAATGAGAGAGAGAGAGAGAGAGAGAGAGAGAGAGAGTCTCCTCTGGGCATTTCAGTGTGTCTGGGATGAGGATTGCATATGCAGATGTGCCCCTAGATGTTTGTGTTGGTTTTTTTGTGTTTGTTCGTTTTTTGCATCCTCTCCAGCTGTGTGAACAGAAGCCTGCCTTTTTCACATTGTTCTGTCTTGTTGGACAGCAATTTTGAACGAGAAGCATCTATGCAACTCGGTCGATGGATAAACAGGATGCTGCACTCAACATTTGGGGTTCCCAACTAATCGCACGTACATCAGGATCAATTTTTGAAAGTGTTTTTGTAACTCTTGAAGTTGTTCATTGGATTTCTTTCCAAACACTAGTGAAGTTAAGGGCAGACAGACATGAATTCTCACCAGGGTATGCACTGGAGTCAGATTGTCTCAGCTGTTAAACAGTCAATTGTTCTCTGCAGTTGTAGTGACTCAGTGCGATTGATTTGCAGATACGGTACATGGTTTGGATAGCACAGTGTTGTCTGTAGCCAGGTCTTCAACAAACCCGCCATAAATGCTTCTTCCTGATCTAGGGTCTTTGACTTCAGGCCTGTTCTCACACTGACGTGTGTTAAGAGGGTGGGAAGAAAATAGCAAGCCTACCGCCCCTCCCCCTCCATGTCACTTGCCACTCAGTGATAGCAAAGGCCACTCCTTAACATTCACTGCTGTTGCTTGATGGTACGCAAGAAGGAGAAGACAGAGAGGACAGCCCAGCTTGCTGTTCATGCTATCACACTTGCTGTGTCCCTAGCTTCCAGGTGCCGTTCCACATCTCAAGGCAGCAAGGAACTGTTAACTGAGAATAGATTTTGTCACGTTGAAGAGTTTTAAATGTTCATAAATATTAATAAAAATATATTCATTCTGATGACACAAGATTAGACTGTGATGAAGGTGCCCTTTCAGATCAACTGATTATATAAACACACCACTCACTCTTTTTTGTGCCTTATATTCTTTCTGTGGGTTTTATTATGGCTAGGGGCTTCAAGAACTGGAAGCAGCCTGTGCTACTCTGGACTTCTGAGAGGTCCTCCCTAGCACTTTGACTTATAAAAAAATGTCCAAGTTATGTTGTTCCAAAGTCTTCCATGATCCTTTCAGTTTAGAGAATCTGGCTCCATTTTATTGAAACTCCTGCCACATACATACAGTTGTATTAACCACATTTATTAACACAACAAAGCATATGCAACATGAGCCAGGAGGCAACTTTCAAAACACTGAAAGAAGTTATCGCACATCTACAGCCTAAGATTCAGGTTATCATTCTTTTAGCACTTTTATTGAAAAGCTGCAGCTTATATTAACTTTTGATACTGGTATCCACCATTTCTGTATTGACTGTGCCCATTTATGAAAACCCAGTTGGCCAACTTTGCCATTTTGAAAATATAGCCCACAAGTGTTGCAAGATGACATGTCTGTTGTTTGAAGTCTGCAGAGCCTTTGACACTCTTCCAGCTTGTCTTTGGAATATGTTTTATAAAATGTTTGCTCCAGCCAGTTTTTCTCTTTCTCTTCTCTTCTCTTTCTCTTTGTTTCTCTCTCTCTCTCTTTCTTTCTTTCTCTCTGTGAGGTTCACATGTTGACTAATTTAAAGATTCCATAATAACTGTTTGGCATACCCTACAGGCAAAGGTCCAGAAACACTTTTTGCTGGCTATAACCTCAATGACAATGAATGGCACACAGTACGTGTAGTTCGAAGAGGAAAAAGTTTAAAGTTAATGGTGGATGATCAACAAGCCATGACAGGTAATAATGAATAATGGTTGCTTATTTATCAGATATCTCCATTCAGTACAGATTTGGCGATATTGGCTGTGACCCAGATTGTCCCATTTGCCTACCTGACACAACGATCAGAAGAGTCTTCGTCTGCTTCTGGTTGAACTGCACTGATCTAACAGGCCAGTGGCTTCCATGCCCTCTAATTCTGAGGATCACTGCTTACTGCTCTGATCCTAAAGAGGGCTATGGTTAAAGGTGGAAGATCTGAGGAAGGGGGGAGGGACCAGGAAGATGATAGATGATAGATAGATAGATAGATAGATAGATAGATAGATGATAGATGATACAGATGATAGATAGATGATAGATAGATAGATAGATAGATAGATAGATAGATAGATAGATAAGAAGAAGAAGAGTTTGGATTTGATATCCCGCTTTATCACTACCCGAAGGAGTCTCAAAGTGGCTAACATTCTCCTTTCCCTTCCTCCCCCACAACAAACTCTCTGTGAGGTAAGTGGGGCTGAGAGACTTCAAAGAAGTGTGACTAGCCCAAGGTCACCCAGCAGCTGCATTTGGAGGAGTGGAGACGCGAACCCAGTTCACCAGATTACGAGTCTACCGCTCTTATCCACTACACCACACTGGCTCTCATAGATAGATAGATAGATAGATAGATAGATAGATAGATGATAGATATTGATCAACAGACAAAGAGATGGTGGAGGTGGGAATGTCTGCAAGCAAGAATTTTGAGGAGGGGGTTTGCTCTGCAAACATAACATCAGCAACTATCAAGAAAGTCAATATTACATAAGCCACTTTCAGAGAGGCCAAAGATTTGATCTGTGGATTCTCATGTGTTGAAGGCGGTCTCAGTTATGTTGCAGTACAGGTAATGAAGCTACTCCACACAGTGTTGGAGTCACCATGGTAGTCTCCCTGTGCATTGCTCTGACCTTTTGGGTCAGCTTCTGTACCCACACTTCGTGACACTGTATCTCCAAACATTGTTCATCCCAGTGGGTTTTATCCAACAATGTTGTCCCATTAGCACAAGGACTTCTGCCCCAGGAACACAAATCTGCCCCAGAGTGTTGGGGTAACCACCAAAACAGATTGGGGCATGCGAGGAAGGGAGTGAAAAAGGAATCTCCATTACTTAGGTAGAAGCCTCTGCACTGAAGGGGTGATCTCATTGAATACAACCCAATGTCTTGCTTTTGAATGCTCAGACTGAATGTGCACCAAAGCTCAACCCCTTTCGGTGTGAACCATGGGAAGCTATTTTTTGGTTGGCTTGTGCTCCTTGCCCGAGACCCTGGGAACTGAGCATCGACTCAATGCTGACTTTTCTGTTTCTGACACTAACTTCTCAAAATTCATTTTCATTCAAAGGTCAAATGGCTGGCGATCACACAAGACTCGAATTCCATAACATAGAGACGGGGATCATAACAGAGCGCCGCTACTTGTCCTCAGTCCCCTCCAACTTCATTGGACACCTGCAAAGCCTCACCTTTAACGGCATGGCATACATTGACTTGTGTAAAAACGGGGACATTGATTACTGTGAGCTCAATGCCCGCTTTGGCTTCAGGAACATCATCGCAGACCCGGTCACCTTTAAGACAAAAGCCAGCTATGTTGCCCTGGCCACATTGCAAGCTTATACCTCTATGCACCTGTTTTTCCAGTTCAAAACAACGTCGTTGGATGGGTTAATACTCTACAACAGCGGAGATGGAAATGACTTTATCGTGGTTGAGTTAGTGAAAGGGTGCGTACAAAACTCACAACACAACAATACAGATTATATTAACCATGAAAGCTGAGTGGAGCTTCCAGATTCAGGGGGCAGGGTATTAGACTAGACTGACCTCAGGTCTGATCAAGCAAATTGACTGCTCTTATTTCCCTTAAAATCAGACAGCTACTACTACTACTATTATTATTATTATTATTATTATTATTATTATTATTATTATTACACTCTTCACCCTTAGGGCGGGGTTAATAATAATAATAATAATAATAATAATAATAATAATTTATACTACGCCTATCTGGCTGGGTTGTTAAAAACAGCTTATAATCACAGAAAAAAGGTGGTCATGAAAATACACATCTCAAGTGTCAAAAGCCAAGTGAGTTGTGCTTGACACTTGCAAAAACCCACAATAGATGGGTGTCAGCACCCAACTAATGCCTTGCCTACTTTACAAACTCAGGCTTCTTAATGGCAGAAAGAGAGCTATAGTGCTTCCCATACCTCTCTCCCAACATTTTCCCTCTCTCAACATTTAGCTAAGACCAGATCCCCTGTATATTCCCCATTCTCATCTTACTATCTCTTGCTCAAAACAAGGCCCAAGGTTGGTGGATGGGGACATATTTGTCCCCATGAACGAAACAACATTGCTCAAAAGGTTGTATGTATTCCTTCTGACCTAAAGTCAGCTGCCCAAAGTGCCGTGGCAAATTGGGCCCTTCACAACCTAGAAAAGTTGTGAAGGATGTTGTCTCAGAAGTCTTAAGAGGTGCAATTTCTGTGCAGTGGGCAGTAAGGAAGAAAAGAGCTCTTGTTCAACATTGCCAGGCATCATCATCCCCATCACAAAATTTATTACTGTACCTGCCCTTCAGCAGCAGACCTCAGGGCTTGTTACAATAATTTAAATATCACTATTAAAAACCCCTGTTAAAACAAATCACAACCATAGAAATAGGAAGGGCTGCACTCCTCAAAAACTCAGGTTTATAGATTTAAGCATTTAGAAGTTACTACGACTCTCCTTCCCCAAGGAACCCTGAATCAGCTATTTCGTCAAGAGGGCTGAAACTCCAGCAATCAATTCCCTACAATCAGGAGGAAACCATGAACTAGTATAAAATGGAGGTAAAGGTAAAGGGACCCCTGACCATTAGGTCCAGTCGTGGCCGACTCTAGGGTTGTGGCGCTCATCTTGCTTTATTGGCTGAGGAAGCCGGCGCACAGCTTCCGGGTCATGTGGTTTCTGGCGAAGCAGAGCAGCACACGGAAACACCGTTTACCTTCCCACCGGAGTGGTACCTATTTATCTACTTGCACTTTGATGTGCTTTCGAACTGCTAGGTTGGCAGGAGCAGGGACTGAGCAATGGGAGCTCACCCCATCGCGGAGATTCGAACCACCAGCCTTCTGATCGGAAAGTCCTAGGCTCTGTGGTTTAACCCACAGCGCCACCCACATCCCATAAAATGGAGGGGTAGCATCAATATGGTCTTAGAGGATTGGGGGTCGGTCCACTGGGGCAAATGGGGCACTCCACCAACTGCACTTATCTATCTAGGGATGTGGGTGGTACTGTGGGCTTGCTGATTGGAAGGTCAACGGTTCAAATCCCCGTAACGGTCTGAGCTTCTGCCAACCTAGCGGTTCGAAAGCACAGTGGTGCAAGTAGATAAATAGGTACCGCTGCAATGGGAAGGTAAATGGTGTTTCTGTGCAATCCAGTTTCGGTCGTGGTGTCCCGTTGTGCCAGAAGCAGTTTAGTCATGCTGACCACATGATCCGGAAAGTTGTCTGTGGACAAACGCCGGCTCCCTCGGCCTGAAAGTGAGATGAGCGCCCCAACTCCATAGTCACCTTTGACTGGACTTAACTATCCAGGGGTCCTTTACCGTTTACCTTACTTATCTATCTGCACTTATCCAGCCCTACCTGCCTGCCTTTTTACTTAGGTGTATCATTGGATCTGACACAACCTACTGTTGGCCCCTGTTCCTTCTGCCCTGCCAGTCCCAATGGGCACCACCCTCCATTGTCTTACAAGATAGACAATCTGTCATTTTTGGTGTATGTTTACTTATACGGAGTTTTGTATGGGCTGTTGTTATACCATTCCCAAACCAGCCTTATAAAAATGTTCCTGCTGTTGCAAGTTACAACTAGGAAGACATCAGCTGGCTGAAGACCTTCTGAATTTTCAAAAAGTTTAAACGAAGCGAGGCATGAGAATGAAGAGCTGTCAGTTTCATTCATTTACTTCTTCCAGAGGGAATGAAATCATTTGGCTGTTTATTTATTTATTTTTGCTCCCTGTTTTCAGGTATTTACATTACGTGTTTGATCTGGGAAATGGTGCAAATCTTATCAAGGGAAGTTCCAATAAACCCCTGAATGACAACCAGTGGCACAATGTGATGATATCGCGGGACACCAATAACCTCCACACAGTGAAGATTGACACAAAAATCACAACGCAGAGCACAGCAGGAGCAAGAAACCTAGATCTCAAAAGTAAGTGACATTGCTATTTATAGAAATAATCTGCTAGGAGGACAGGCTGCAACATTGCATTTTGATGTGCCTTGCACATTTGTAGGAAACGTAGAGAGATATGCTGTATTTATTTACTGGGCCAACTCCGGTGGCAAAACACCTGCAAACCTGTGAGCTGCAGAGCATTATTCCAAAGGCATAAGTGTTCAAAGGAAAATGGATCAGGTGTGGTTATAAATTCTGCTTTGTAGCCAGGCTGTGGGATTGATTTCTGGCAGGGGGGAACAGCTTGATATTATATGGATCTGCTCTAGCTGCTGCAGGTAACACAAACATCACTGTGCCAAACGGCAGCCAGTATTTGTCTCTGTTCTCTCCTCCGGGGAGACCCAAATGTGAAAATGTCACTGAATAACTGGGTCTTATCAGTTTCCCCCAGTGAACGTAGCATATTCCTCCTGGCAGAGAGCAGTCCCAAATAGGCTGCAAGTTGGGGGGATATTCTGATTGGTGTGTGGTGTGTGTGTGTGTGTGTGTGTGTGTGTTGCCCGTTCATTTGCACAAGGAGCAAATTAGTTGCATCCTAGAAAATCTCTGTTGAGGAGACACCCGCATCTCAATGGTTACAGGGCCTGGAGTTAGGAGGGTAGATCCTGGGAGAAGTTTGAGGAGCTTATCATTTTGTATAGGCAAGAAGAAACAGTTTCACCCTAATAAGAAAGGGTGCTCACAAATGTGGGTGCCCCTGTTCAAATGATAATAATAATAATATTTTTTTTATTTATATACTGGCCATGTGGCTGGGTTTTCCCAGCCACTCTAGGCGGCTCCCATCAGAATATTAAAAACACAATAAAACATCAAACATTAAAAACTTCCTTAAACAGGGCTGCCTTCAGATTTCTTCTAAAAGTCAGATAGTTGTTTATTTCCTTGACATCTGATGGGAGGGCGTTCCACAGGGTGGGCGCCAGTACCGAGAAGGCCCTCTGCCTGGTTCCCTGTAACTTGGCTTCTCTCATTGAGGGAACCGCCAGAAGGCCCTCAGTGCTGGACCTCAGTGTCTAGGCTGGATGATGGGGGTGGAGACATTCCTTCAGGCATACAGGGCCAAGAAAACGCACTGATCTAATGTTCACAGCAGGATCAAAGTGTGCCTCAGTCCTCTGTATGGCGTTCCTTTCCCTCACCCCTTCCCCAAGGAAAGGTGGTGACAGTTGGCCTCCTTTAGGTCCTGGGAGACAATATTGTTTCCTGCCAGGGATTACTAGACCCAGAATTTCTGGTAGGGAAAAGTTCCTTGGGAAGTGCATGCTGATGGCAAGGAGCAAGCTATTATTCGGAAGTAGTGGTTTGAATGGGAACTGGAGGTGCTTCAGAAGCTTATCAAGGATTCGTCAGCAAGAAGATCGATAAAAGGCAACAAGTTTCCCTGAAAGACTGCAATGCAAGTGTATTATCTGCCATCAAGCTATATTTCAGATTGCAGTCTTTCTTCCTTTACCAGCATTTGCTGATAGTTAACAAAGATTCTGAGCTCCCCGGGGACACAAGCCATTGCTAGGATATCTTTGCTGATATTTCTCGTAGCTGTGTGAGGTGGCAGAAATTTCCATGGAAATAAAAAGGAGAGTTTTTGCAAACCTCCACTTATACGGTGGGCTTGTGATGCAGTTTGTATCATGCTTTGTTAGTGTGTGGTAGATTGGATACATAGGAAATTAAGCATCCGTTGCCTTATCTTCTAACTTTGTAGTTAGAATAGCAGCACACACACACACACACACACACACACACACACACACACACAAGAGGTACCTGCAGATTTATTTTGGTGGTAGTGGGGATTGTGTGATTTGCTAAAATGGTTAGGCATCCTTTCCACTACCAAAGGGGAGTTCCATCCCCAAAGTTCACTCAGCTTTACCAGTACAGTGGTACCTCGGAAGTCTAATGGAATCCATTCCAGAAGTCCGTTCGACTTCCAAAATGTTCGGAACCAAGGTGCAGCTTCTGATTGGCTGCAGGAAGCTCCTGCAGCCAATCGGAAGCTGCGGAAGCTACATCAGACGTCCAGGTTCTAAAGAACGTTCACAAACCAGAACACTCACTTCTGGGTTTGTGGCATTCAGGAGCCAAAAGGTTTGACTCTCAAGGTGTTCAGTATCCAAAGTCCGACTGTATTAACATTCACCACCATCAGCAAACATCTTTGGCTCTGCTACATTTTTGGAATCAGACTTGAGACATGGTGCAAACGGTTCCATTTACAAAGTACAAAATGGCCAAGTTGCCTATTTTCAGTAGGATAGTATGTATAAAAAATAAATCCTGCCCTCATACCTTATGCCCACTGACTTCTTTCAAAAGTTTCTTTG
>NC_138026.1:107409298-107766339 GCF_964106645.2 Podarcis pityusensis | reverse complement strand
TCTCCTTTTCTCGCGCGTGCGAAGGTTTCGCTTCCCTGCCTGTGCGTGCTGGTCGTGGGCCTAGTGTAAAAATGTTGTCAGATTGGAGGTAGTCAGGGAAGCACCATTGTCTGAAAGAACTGGGAATGTAGTCGTAGGGAATCCTCTTCTTCTTATTATTCCTCCTCCCCTCCTCCCCTGTTTTCTTTCCTTCCTTTTTCCGTAATGGAGGCTTTAAACGTTCATCGTGCAAATAAATAAAAACAGAGTCTTGGGGGTTTCTATTACTGGGCGGCCCGCGGCGGGGAGGGTGATCGCTCGCTCAGCTGCATAACTGTTGCCATATTAATTGGCTGGGGTTCTCTCCCTGTGTTGGTGTGCTGTCGTCGCAGGGTTATTTTCTAAAGGAGAAGAACAGGGGGTGGGATCGAAGGAGACATTTTGCATTTATTATCTGGTGGGTTGGATTTTTTTATTTTTTATGCGCCGGTGTCGCACCTATCGCATGATAAAAGGAGAATGACCTGTGGTACGGTGGTTAAGACGTTTAACAAAAACACCCATAGCCGTTGTTGTCTTTTGTTTGAGAGTGTGGGGATAATACGTTAGAGGGGAAAATGTTGTAGTCTTAAGAACTGCATTGAAACTCAAAGAGTTTTTGGTTTTTTAAAAAAAAGATAAAACGGGCTTCCATTAACTCATTAAACAAAGGGACAGTAACCTGCTGAAACGCTTTTAATTCTTTCTTTCCTCCATGGCTTTCCTCCCCCCACCCAATTGGTCAACACAAGAATGTTGCCCAAACCACATAGCTGTGTATTTTCAGAGGATGTGATGTCCTATGCCCAATTATGGCTTTTGTGTAAACCATTAAAAATCTTTCTCACATCACTTACATAATTACTGATCATGCTTTTTTTTTTTTTTAAGGAGTTCACTTCCTCCTTTTGTATGTACTGTATTGTACATTTTTGCCCTCTTGTGTTACATGTGCATGGAGGTTTTTTAATTACGAGCTTATGTGTTGACAATTTCTACATAGTTGAGCAAGGTTTTGTGACAGGTGAGGAAAATGTAAAGGGAAGATTGCTGTTGAATACTTCTATTAATTACTGAACTGGAAGTTTTCATTTTAAAATATTTCTAGGCTGCTTTGGGGGCAATGTCCATCAGAAGTGGCTTATAAATGTAAAACATGAAAAGAAAACAACATAAATGTTCTCAGTGTTAACCACCAGACCAGGCTTAATTATTCTGCTAGTACTAATTTCTTACCTCTGGATATCATTCATTTTAATACAAAATTTTAGGATTGAGATGTTTGTGCATAATATAAATATTCACTTGACAACTAAGAAGACATACAGTTAATCTCAGCAGGAGATGTTCTGCAGCCAAATAAATGATAAGCCCTTTCGTGTTTACATATTAAATATAAGAATTATTAGGGTGGCTGACAGATTTTTGGGCCTGAAAATTTCCTCCAGTTCTTTACTCATGTGAAACACCAAGGAAAGTATATTTATGAAGGTGTGCTTGAGTTTTTTTACTCAGACTTTTAAAGGTCAGTGGTAATATCTTTCCTCAATGTGATCTTAATAAATTGACCATTTAAAAATATATATATTCATCTGTTCTTCTTTAATTTTTGATCTCTTCTGGGTGTTCTAAGATTCAAGTATCTTTTAAATTGGGATAATAAGCCTGATTATTCAGAAGTAACTGGCACTAAGAGAAGAGTATTAATTCTAAGTGTTTAAGATTGAAGACCCAAAGTCATTGGCCTTCCATGGTCACAAAGGCAGGTCAATCAAACAAAGCAAGACTTTAAGGTACCAAGGGTATATCTGCTCTTTGCAATATGTATCTATTTTGTATTTAGAAGAAACCTTATAAAACAATTGAGAAAATAAGTCCCTTCATATGTAAGATACTAGGAATTACTTTAGAAAGATAAACAGAAGTACAGTAGAGACCTATTAGATGAGGCAATGAGTATAATAGCACTCTAGGTTTAAAAATGTGAATTCTAGGGATAAGTCATATGATAACAAATTTAGACTTGTTTAAGATCTGTATACTTCTTGCATGCTTGATTTGAATGTTCAAATTGTAATGTGTATTTCTTCAACAAGAGCACTGCTTCCAAGCATCTCTGTGATGAGGTGTGCTTATACATGCACTGTTCATTGTAGAAATGCCAGTGGTTTGTGCACATGGTGAACAGATTTGTGTAAGCATGCAATCAGAGCAGACAAGAAAAGTCTACAAGTATTGGGGAAAATGCAGTTGTGTGAATCAATCCTCAGTACTGTACAAAACAGGAAGTGAATTGTGCAGTACTGAATTTATATCTATCTGTGCTATTCACTTCAGCTGAGTTATTTTCAAATTGGTTTTATGATATTTCTAAAAAGGTTCTGGCTTTCCAGTTGGAGTGCTACAATGTTTTACTACAAGATGAACTTCTTTTTTGAGGGAGGGCAAAATTTAGGAGCCAATTTGGAAGAGAAACTCACTGCTTAGTGAAATAACCCAGGGGTTAGTCACCAGACCCAGTTATTTAGCCATCAGTATTGTCTGTATATTTGTATCCTGACTATGGTGCTTTCTAGTGCTATCCTAGAAATATGGCTCTTAGACTGAATGCTAGATGTTTTATCTCTTGGAAATACGTTCAAGTTAATATACAGTGGTACCTCGGGTTACATACTCTGCTAACCTAGAAATAGTACCTCAGGTTAAGAACTTTGCTTCAGGATGAGAACAGAAATCGTGCAGAGGCGGTGCAGCGGCAGCAGGAGGCCCTATTAGCTAAAGTGGTTCTTCAGGTTAAGAACAGTTTCACGTTAAGTACAGACCTCCGGAACGAATTAAGTGCTTAACCTGAGGTACCACTGTACATAGTTTTGTCTCCTGTAGTAATTGTAGAATTCCATTTTAGGGATTTATAGTAAAAGCATTATCATGTCAATAATTTAAATTGGCAAATGATACCTGCTGAACCCCAGTCTATGTATTCTACCTAATTCAGACCTAGTTGTGACTTAAGCAGTTTTTATATATAACTTGTTACAAAAGAATGTAATAACATTGCAAGCAATGCAGTGGGGATAGATGGATGCACATTCTGTTGTGGACTTTTGTGTTCATAGTTCCTGATCCAGCAAGCAATATACATTCAGGATCTTGCTTCCACACATGGATCCGTTCAGCTGAATTAGGGTGATATTGGGAATAGAATATGGATTGATTTTTAAATTAGGCCTTTTAACATTGATTTAAAAACAGTTGTGTGATCTGACTTCTCTGGTTAATTTCTTAAAATTGATTCTTATGTAATTATACCATCAAGCATGTTATTTACAATGAGTATAGACTTCAAGAATTGCTTTTGGACGACTAAGCAAATGATCTAGTAAAAAACACAAACTCTTTGTATGAATTGTATGTCTCAATATAACAGTAACTTGCTAATTGTCTTTAGTTTTGTAAGGATATGTGGGATAGTCTGGCCTGATGCACCTTGTTCACTGTTGCTTCTACTATATAGTTGAGTTCATGTGGACTAATTTGTAAATAGTGCAGATATGTGGTGGACTTTACTGAAGGTCAGAAATATTCATCCTTACCTTTCATATGTGTTACATTTACCACACATCAGACATGAATCCAGAGTTAATTAATGAGAAGGCATGTGCTGAATACTGGCATCAACAATGTATTTGAAGTTGAAGTCTACTTAAGACTGTGTGCCAGATTGCTAGATACACCTCCACTATGCATGGTTAATGCTGCTTGTTTATGGCAGGGTAGTTTACTAATCATATTAGTTAGTGCTGTCACCTTTATAATAGAATCATAGAACTGTAGAGTTGGAAGGGACCGTGAGGGTCATCTTGTCCAACCCCCTGCAATGCAGGAATCTTTTGCCCAACGTGGGACTTGAACCCACAACCTTGAGATTGAGTTTCATGCTGTACCAACCGAGCTATCCCAACAGCAATAATCTGTTTAGGTGAAGACATGCTTCCACATACTGTAGAAAAGGTGACCATCTTGTGCTATACATGTGGACTTGATCCAGTGGCTAGAACCAGATGTGTGTTCAGTGCCGCTATTATGATCCAGCTACAGGAGACCACACACAGCACTTGTTTGTATGTAAGTGTGCAAGAATCCAGATTCCCAGTAGCCACTGGCATGTAAAGCTTGTGTCTTCTGTTCCAGTCACTGCAGGGGAGGTAAAGGCAAATTCTGTTTGGTTTCCAAACTTTACCAGAAAACCTCACAATCTCCTGCAAACAGTGTTTCCAAGAACTAAGCACAGAAATCTGCTTCTATATCTGTATTGCCCATGCTAAATTGGATAATCTCTCTTCATCCCACCAAATTTATTGACTACATGTTTCATTTTTAAAAAGGTGAAAAACACAATACTGGCCCTTTTAAAATTATTATAGGCAGCAGGCCTTGTGGAGAACTAATCAACATGTGACTTAAAACTAAGGTGTATTTCATTCAACTGCCTAATGAATATACAGTAGTGTGTGTGTATAGGCTACTAACATGCATATATGTGTTACTTGTAAGTTGTATGAATTATTCTTAAGGAATTATTTCTTGGGAAAGCAAGATGTTAGGTATGTCATTCTATTTCTCATAATATAATACTGATTTTCTTTTTTTTTGAAACATTTTTAAATTAAGAAAGCTGCATTAATGAAAGTTTGTATTCAAAGTATTGTAAATTCCTACACCCTTCCTACCGCAGCTGCTCAATCCTGCCAAAGAGTTGAGCCTACGGAGACACTCCAGAATGTTGTATGAGAGAACTGGCAGATATAGGAGGTCCACATTTGCACATATGGAAATGTCTTCCACACATTCAAGAAACTCCATGGACTTAAAGCATTTGTCATGGGTCTAGATCCCATATCTATCCTGATAATTTTATATACCTGATCCTGAGTTGGAAATTTATGAGGCCACTTTGCTGCTCACTGCTTGTTTTTTTGTGTGCCTATACAATGTGTGGCATGTGCTGGTTTGTAGATATTTTTGTCTCCTAGCGCTGACCATTTTGTTTGATAGATTGACACTGTGCTGTGTGACATCATGGCATCTCATAAACTGGGATGACCTCTGTAAAGTAGCTGTGGTCATATCTGCTTAGTTTTAGCTACAGAAAAGCTGGAAAGTGGTGAAGTTTGCTGCCTGTGTCCTTGATGGTGAGACACTACTTGCTTATTTTCGAAACAAATATTGACATTTTCTGTTTGATTTTATGAGGTATGTCTTTAATATATAACCCAGTGATACTGCTTGTACTCACATATCATTCTCAAATATATGTAGACAAACTGCATTTTTTTTTTCACCACACATTTAATTTTAAATATAGTTATGTTTTAAAGAGGACTTCCAAAATGCCAGGTGGAACAATGAATAAATACAGTGGCATAGAGCAAAAATGTGAACCGAGAGGATAAACTTTAATTCAGAACAGTTACAGGTTGGGGATGCGGTCCTGTTTCTGCTGAAATGTCCTTATCATCAGCAGAACCAGGATTTTGTATATTACTTTTTGAAGGTAAAGCTGTCAATATAAGGGTGTTGGATTCCATTAGGTAGATATTTTTAAATGTGTCTTTAATATTTTACAGTCTTTCAGCCTGTTTCCAATATTTGCTGAACTAGCAAATAGTGGTTGGACTAAGCTAACTTAGTTTAGGGTGTGGAATATTATATTGCACTTATACAGTGTTAAAATCATGGTATATTGGAGTTGCAGGAAGATACTAAGATGACAGGTTTGGGGATTTATTGATGTGGTCAGTTTTTCCTAGTACATGGTAATGTGCACTTGTAGCACTTAAACTAGCTTCTGTTAGTCTTGGGATGCAGTCTTCTACTCCAGTAGATTCCAGACACTTTGCCTCTTGGGAGTTCTCACCTGTTGACTATTATCATATTCTTGGGTGTACATTTAGTTCAGTTAGGTTACTGGTTAGGTCTGTGTACAAACTGCTCTTGAGTGTGTGTTCAGAAACACACTCATGCATTTACACATTGTAGAGAAAGATAGCATCAGTATTAGGCAGTCTTTTGGGGAAGCTTTTATACCACTAGGGATCATCTTGTAGGTAGGATCTCTGAAAAGTTTCTAAGGAACTCCAAGGTTTCCTGGAACATAATTTGAAAACTACTGTTCTGTTTAGTTGAAATTCTGGCCAAGTTTGTACTTTTGTTAAAAGGAGAAAGAAGATGATAAAGTTAGAGCCGCAGTGTCTAGTTGATTGACCAGCTTGATTGATTGAAAGGTTTCCAATTTGTTTTTAAAGGTGCCCTCACATAGGAAGCAGATATTTTTGAAAAGTTTTATTTTTAAGAAACAAGTTTTTTGTCTATTTGTGTCTCAGTGAACAAGATGAGGTGTGGGTTTTAAAAGAAAACAGGGTTCTTGACTCTCACTCATGAATGAATCCAGTACTTCAAATTTGTGGCCAGTTAAGATTAGCTCTTGTGCAATGCTTTGAAAGTAATTATGCAGGTTTCATTTGTGTAGTAGTTCTTTATTTATTTTTACCAGCAGCTTATCAGATGTTTTGAGAATTCAGTCTTGTATAGAAAGTACAATACATTTTTATATATGCTGTAAGCTGCCCAGAGTGGCTGGGGAAACCCAGCCAGATCTGCAGAGTATAATTATAATTATTATTATTAGTCTAGGATTAGAGATTTCCATATGGAAAACAACTGCATGTAGGCTTAATAGGAAAGAACCATTTTTAGAATTACCTTCGGAAGTAGGCTTGATGTTTCACCATCATATACATTTTGCTAGTTCTGTATATGTTAGACTTTGGCTGCAATACTAAATGTGCTTTGAACACAGTGAAATTTCTATATTATGCAACATTTTTGGCTGTGTTTTATTGAGCCCTGATTGTACCACCTGTGTAAGGTTCTACCTACAAAGATCTTGCAGAGGCTGAAATAGAACATGGTTTGGGAGGGACATTGGTAGAGGCAATATGGTCAAGATTGGGATGTCAACTTGAATTCACAATAATTTCTCATACTGCATTTCTCTGCCTGTACGTACACACACACACACACACACACACACACAATGAGAATGAGAAAATTTGTGTGAGAGACAGACAGTTGCCCCCCTCAATACATCCCTTTGTATGCTTACGAAGAAAGTACCCCCATCCCCTGATGCAACTCTCTGCCTGAGTCTGCATCCTATGAGCTGTTTCCATGGCAAGATGTCAGAGCAGGTCTACAAACATGGCAACCAAGCAGCAACAGAACTCACTGGGAACCACAGAGGGAACAAATGAACAAATAGAATACTAGCCCAGCATCAATATAAAGGTACTGTACTCAGGATGACAGACAGGTTGAGTAGGATTGTGCTGGAAAAGTAGATAATTTGCTGTAATAGGGAAGAATTGATGTGTTCTTTTTTCAGGCATAGGAGGTACCATATTTAAAAATGGATGCATTCTTTCTCCACAGGAGAATATGGGGGGGGGGATCAACAGGTTATAATATTGATATACAGTAGGAATAAACATAAACTGGTCACATACAGCACTTCATTAATAGTACTATAAAAACATAGTATAAAATGAAATGGTAGATGCATTTTGTGTTATTAAAGCGTATTTTAATCATGCTGGTATAACTGGAATGATATCCTATTGTAATGTTCTGCCTTCGTAACATACTTCCACTAGTGCAAATGCCCTGCTTGCAACAAACAATCTGCTTCAAATGGTTGGAGGAATCTAGAGCAGATTGGTGATGCGGGGTTGTTGTTTTTTGGGGGTTGGGATGGAAAGTCCTTCCCATCCTCTGATGTGATGTTCATTGTCTTCCAATGATCCATCCCTACAGTAATTAACAATGAAGATCTTGGATCTTTATGATATTCAGAACTAGGTTATCATAAAGGAATGGTGAAAATCACCTCATCAAGCAGCAGATTTTGGTGCTGCAAAGGTCAGCAGATCCAACCTTGGGGCATAATTTAATAGGAAATTATCTTAAGCCCCATTCAAATTGTAGTTGCTCAAGGTAATTTCTTGGTGGCTTGCGTCTCACGTTACTGAGCAGGATGTGGCTGGTGTCATTTGGATTCCCTACTTTAAACACTAAAATATCTTGGACCAGTCATTGATGTAAAGTGATTTACTTCCAGTTGAGAAGGTAGGCAGACCTACCTTGCTGGTGGAGGACTGATTTTTTTTTTGCACAGTTACAACAAGCCTCAGGTGTGTCTTCCACACTAGGCATGGAAACGCTAGTTTGAATTGGAAGTTATATGCATAGATTACTTTATACATAAGCCCTAATTAATAATGAATGAAGCAGTCTGATTTCTGATCTGTGTCACATTTATAAGTGTTCACCCATAAGTCTGTTACATCTTGTGTGTGCAGGAAAAAAATCTGCTTCAATAGGCATTTCTACACTTATTTTCTCTGAAGATATGCCTTGCATTGAAAACTAAGTCAGAACATTTAGGAAGTGTGAAAGCCAATGTACAACAAAGTTCTGGACTACATAGTATTCTTCAGAGGTACAGATTAGCTCAATTCATGCTGGAATCAAATTCAAAGATCAAATTCCTTAAGAATCTCCAGCCTATTTGACCTTTCTGTCCATTGTGGAGAAAACTTGGAGGACCATATGAGTATTGTGGTACCTTGGTTTAAGAACAGCTTAGTTTATGAACAACTTGGATTAAGAACGCTGCAAACCCGAAGTAGGTGTTTTGGTTTGTGAACTTTGCCTTGGAATAAGAATGTGTTTCACTTCCTGTTGAGTGTGTTCCATTTGTAAATTGAGTCCGCCGCTGCTATGGGAAAGCACTCCTTGGTTTCAGAATGCTTTGGTTTAAGAACGGACTTCCGGAATGGATTAAGTTCGTAAACCAAAGTACCACTGTAATGCCTACTCACATAGGGAGTTACATGCATAGACTCCAGTTTAAGAAGTTTCTAAGTGCAGTGGGGGAGTGTGCATGAGCCATGGGTGCAATATCACATGTACAGACTTGAATGCTAGAATGATAATGTGAAGCAGCGCATAAATTAAAGAAGCCAGTAACCTTCAGTGCTGTGTATTGTGTCAGAGCAGTGCTGTATGTTTCTTTTCGTAGATTAGGTTGATTTGACATTATCTTTTTAAGCTGTTATAGATGTTACTTGCAGCTGCTAAAAATATAGAGATAGAAGAAAGTAGTAATTGAGGCTTATAGCTATATAAATGTAATAATGCAGTTGATATATTTTCAAATTTAAAAATGCATGCTTTTGGTATTGAAAATACTTACTCTTCTGCTGCCTGTGACGATTTGTTATAACTCATGATTATAGTGAGTGGAATCATGACTTAGTTGGTCTGAGTAAAGCAGCCAAATTGTACTTAACAAATCAATACTGGGTTACAGGAATGTAACCATGAAACTACTGGTGCTGTGCCAAGAGAGGCTTGGGAGGAGTTAGTAAATGTATGGCTTGAGATTTCTTGTATTACTGTTAATTGTTCTTAGCTATGTTGATTCAACATGTATTGCTTCCAAGGCAGCATAACACGAGGAACCGTGAACATGCTGTTATCCAAGCCAAAATGTGGCCTTGGAAACTTTAGTTACTGCAACAGTGACAAGCAAGGTAATCTAACAATGACAATTCTTGAGATCAATATCCCCTTCACTTAGTCTCCTTTTGCCACTGATTTATTGTAACCAATAGAATTGTAGCATACAGATGAATATTAAGAGAGTGGCGATGACTGGTTGAATTAAATCTGTCATAATTAGTAGCTCAGATGGGGCAAGACTGACTGTGGCCAATATAATCATAGCAATTAGATACTCTAGTCATTAATAGTAGTTGAGTTGCTTGTTCCTTTTGAGTATAGACTGTCGCACAAGTTTCAGCTGTTTAGAAACCTTTACATGTTTAAGTTTACCAGACTGCATCATTATGGAAACTTGTTTAAAGTGCTTTGATTTTTATCAAGAAATTTAAAACTTAACAGGCTTGTCTTCTAACTGAGCATTTTCAACTCAAAGAATAGGGTTGGCAAAGTATTCTCCCACTCTGTTTACAAGTGGGAAGTGCTTATACCAGAGGAGGGTGAGTTTCTAGGTTTCCTTTTCTACCTGTAACCTCTCACGTTGCCCTAAATGATGTTCTTGTAGGGAGAGGTTACCCTTCAAGAGCTACTTTCCAGGAGCACAGACTTTTTTGTCAACAGAGACTGGAAAAACTCAGTGCATATTTTGAATCTGTCATTCAGCCATATTAACTTAAGAAGAGCCCTGCTGGATCAGGCCAGTGGCCCATCTAATCCAGCATTCTGTTCTCACAGTAGACAACCAGGTGCCTGTGGGAAGCACATAAAGAGCCTTTCAACTCCAAAGTTTGGAGGAAGAATGGGGATTGTTTTGCAGTTGCACAGTGAATGTCCATTGGGCAGCAGCATCCAGGAGTGCATGTTCTCATAGTCTTTCATTCTGTTGTAGACTTATGCCTTTGAGCAATGTTTTATAGAGCAGCTTTGAACAGTTTTGTTGCCCAAATTTTGTATTGGATATAAATGTGTTAAACGTGAACAGATTTATGCTAAAGTAGAATTAATATTTTAGAGTTGGAAAAGTTTCATTATTTTCAGTATTGACATGTAAATTACTGAATAAATTGGACATCATGGTTTTTAAAAGTCCGTTTGAAATTCTGGTTTTCCTGTTTCCGTCAGGAATAGGACTAGGCTTCCTCAGTCTTGGGCACTGATGGTATTGGGTTGCAGCGTCCCAATCAGTCCAAGCCAATGGTTCTTGTAATGCAACAGCATCTGGAATCCTCTGTTGGGGAAGGCTGCAACAGATCGTCAGAAAACCCCCTCAGACTCTGATTTCTATGAAAACACATTTTTGATGGCAATGTATCACATCACTGAACTGTCTTTATTTTGGGGGGGAGGGGTCTAATTGGATTGTTTTTGTATATTCATTATATTCTGAACTTGGAAGTCTGTTCTTAATATGCTTTTTAGAAACTTGTAGTTTTTCTGTGGCAGGCAAAAAATGATTGCATCGCAAATGACTTTAGTAACACTCCTGTGATGGTAGGGTTCCATCTCAGAAGGACTGATTATGGGAGATGTTGCTGGAGTCTGTCTTTTCACTGCCTGCTGAGGCAAATGTGTGTTTCCCTAAAGCTCAGATTGTAAAAGAAGTAATGATTTTTGCATAGTTCTTTTCCTGGAGAACTGATTCGTCTAGATCTCTAATAATGGGTATTTGGTTCCATTACGTCCATGGAAATGTACTCTCCAGTTCATGGAAAAACACAAACTTCTATGCAGTTAAGTTTCAGCATTTGTGAATGGGCGTTGATGGATGACTTACGAAGGTATGAGCAACAAAAAACAATTGTCAATATACTTCCTTAAATAATTCTAGTGTGCTCCTTAATTATGAAGGAAGATTCTAGAGATTATGCTTAGTTAAAATGTTTTGCAGAATAACAATGCTTGACTTTTCAGAGTTAGGGCTGCTGTGTTTAGTGGGGTATACTGGGGAACCTGCATCCCTCCAGATGTTTTGAACTACTTCTCCCATATTCTTCTACCATTGACAGTGCTGGCTGGGGCTGATGGGGGTTGGAGTCCAACACATCTAGAGGGCACCATGTTGGCTATGCCTAGGGAATACACAACAGTAAGCGTGTTTCAGACTAAAGCCTCAGTGTATTAACCAAAGAGAGAGATGCCTTCTGCATAGCATATCTTTTTGGTCTCAAATGTTTATGTAGTTAATATATTTGTATCTCTGAACATGCAGTTGGAATTGTGGCAGTGCCTTGCTGCAGGGATCGATAGGTTGTACAGGATTAACAAAATTAACATGGTATGCACAGCAGGTTAAAAACAATGCTTAAAATAACATTATTTAAATCAGAACCCATGAAACCAGCTCAATTGAGTGTGTTGTGGCCTCTGCAGTTCCCTGGGCTGCTTCAAATTTACAAAGAAAATTAAGCAATCTCTTCTTACTTCAAATCTCTTATAAACCTGTTAGCAACCTTTATTTGATTTATTTTGAAAGTGTCCCTTTTCTGAAATAAAAATATAGCTTATGTGCACCGTCTTACATTTAGGAACTCTGGAAGTACTTGCAGTGATGTTTTGTAACCATGGGCATTACTTGTTGGGGACAACATTTTTAGACTTGAAGTTGTGGTTTGCTAACTTGAACAAATGTTGCAAAATGGATGAGTGAGTCCATGGCTGATGACAGTAGTATATTATCCATTTTGGTGTTTGGGCATTCATCAGAAACATGAGAAGGAATGATACTACTCAGAGTTCAAAATTAGCAGGGCGCCAGGCACATTTTTCGCCTAAAGATTCTCCATTCGCGAGCGCCTCAAAAAGTCTGGGTGCCATTTTTTGCACCTGGTTGACACTCAAGGATTCCTGGAATGTATGTTCTTTGATGCCTCAAAGTATATGTTAAGGATAGACAATATGTTAAGGAGTTTAACAAAGTGTTTTGAAAACTGAAGTATAGTACCAACATTTTTATTGTAAACACCTAATTAAATATATAATCAATTTCTGCTAAAAATGTGATATTAACAATGTGTCACATGAGTGAATTGTGTATTAATTAATGCTTATCAAAATAATAAATAAAAAGTATTGCCGACCCCTCACCTCCCGTGGTGACTAGACATTCTGTTTTGGCGCCCACAACCCAGGTCCCAAAAGCCATTTGGCTCCTGGCTTTTCTATCCCAGTTTCTAACACTAGTACTACTTAGGATTCTGTTTGGTGTCACTTTTCTGTGTTTTTTGTGTTGCTGAGAAATGGCCACTTAATATGCAGTTCAAATTTCCATATTAGACTCCAGTCTTATACTTGCTTATATGGGAGTAAGCTTCATAGAACTCAGTGTATGCGCAGAAAGCATTGCATTACAAATCTGTGAAGCAGGGAAGTATATGGCAGTAGTTGGCCAACCTTTCTAACCAATGCATTTAACTCCACCTTTACAGTTACATCTTAAGGTGGCATAGCAAAAGAGTGAGTAGCAGTGTGACCAGTCCTTACTCAGAGTGAAGAACTTCCTTTCAACCTTGAACTGCAATTTAGTATTTGCTGATTATTATTATTTTGGATTTTTGTTCTGTTTTGTGTGGAAATTCGTCTTTACAATTGGGCTGGGTGATGTATCAATATATTGTCCAAAACTGGTTTGATGTCAGCATCATGGTAACGGTTTCATAATATTCGACGTGGCAATATACAGTGGTACCTCGGGTTACATACGCTTCAGGTTACATACGCTTCAGGTTTCAGACTCCGCTAACCCAGAAATAGTACCTCGGGTTAAGAACTTTGCTTCAGGATGAGAACAGAAATCGTACTCCGGCGGCACGGCAGCAGCAGGAGGCCCCATTAGCTAAAGTGGTGCTTCAGGTTAAGAACAGTTTCAGGTTAAGAACGGACCTCCAGAACGAATTAAGTACTTAACCCACTGTATCACGAATCACAATGTGTGTGTGCACTATGTAAAAAAATTGCCTGGTGCCTAAGATGAAAGTAGGAGTTTCTAGGTAAAATTGGGATAATAACTGATGGAGACATCTGAAGGCAACCCTGTTCAGGAAAGCTTTTAATGTTTGAAGTTTTATTCTGTTTTTAGTTCTCTGTTGGGAGCTGCCCAGAGTGGCTAGGGAAACCCAGCCAGATGGGCAGGTAAAAATAAACTAATAATAATAATAATAATGGTGGTGGTATATATTCACTGTCTAAATTAGAATCTCTAGATCAGAAGTTTTCAACCTTTTTGAGTCCATAGCTCCCTTGACCAACTACATTCCTTCTGTGGCTCCCTTGTGGGGAAACACACTCTAAGCCTCAGAAGCCTGGTTATGTCACCCGTTGCCTGCAGAGCCAGCAGCCTCTCACCCCTTTTCAAATGCCCTCCCTTGTGGAGTGTTCCTTCAGCGTCTTCTCCTCTCCTGTCTTCTTGGGAGCCCTCAGGGCATCGCAGCCACCACCTCAATCTCTGAGCCACCCCCCTGCCCCAAAGAGAGGTGCCTGCTCACACTGCCCCCCAGGGGCCTGGGAAGAGGATGCCCCCATTCTTATTGGCCCAGCAGAGACTGGTCAAAGGTGAACATGAACCCGCGGCACCCCTATCATTCAAGGCACCCTAGGGTGCCACGGCACACTGGTTGATAATCACTGCTCTAGATAATTCTTCAACATACAGTTTCTAATGTATATGAAGTTCCATGTATTCATATTTAGTTAAATATTTATTGCATAAACATTTAATGCACAGCATTTAGCAAAAAATGAATATATCTGTTAGACTGTCCTGTGGGAAAGACCACATAATATTGCCTTTTGTAGCCTTCAGTGAAAAGATTGGTCAGAGCTGATTATTCTTGATTTTTATAAGAGCTAAACGTGAAGAAACCATAACTAGTACCTAAGGGATTTTTATTTTATTTTGGGGCAAAGGGCTAGTTTGGTAGTTTAGTTGGTGTTTGGGATAGACAACGATATTCAGGCTATTTGCTTCTTTGAATCCAAGCAAAGCAATGCAATACAGTATTGACAGTTCAGGCAATGCATTTGCATGAGAGAGGCTACAAAGCTACACAGTTCCTACAATTTTGAAATGTTCAGCCATGTGAAGTTCTTTTTGTGGAGTTCAGTGTACTGGTCTTGTGTGCTCAGTCCTTTTGCCCTATTTATCACAGTAATTGCTACCTCTCTATGTTCCATTGTGACCTCAAAAGATAAATTAGGAGCATCCTGTTGAGTCAACAGTGTTGACAATACCGTACCCTAAGTACTGATAATTCTGTAGAGAGGTGTCTTCTGTGGCTGCTTTGTGGCTAACAAAGTTTTGATGGTCACCAAAGGCTGAACCTAAGCATTTTTCAGAATTGCTTTAAGAATATTTTTATTTGAATTATTTTCAGTAGATAAGGTTAAAGCAATAGGAGAGGACAGCAAGTAAACAATATTAGAACCTTTGGAGTTCCAGCCAATATTTGTTCATAATAGAAACCATACTCATAACAGTAATACTGAAGTTTCCTGGACAGAAAACTTCACTGAACATAATTTGGAATGTTTCAAGTTGACAGTTATCTTACTGCAAATTATCCAATAGCTTAACCTTTGACTGAACATTTTCCCCCACTTTTGCCTCAGCAGACTTACCGTATTTTTTGCACCATAACACTCACTTTTTTCCTCCTAAAAAGTAAGGGGAAATGTCTGTGCGTGTTATGGAGGGAATGCCTATGGGTGGCATGCCTACGGATTTTCCTCCTCTAAAAACTACGTGCGTGTTATGGTCGGGTGCGTGTTATAGAGCGAAAAATACGGTATTCAGCAAAGTGAACCACATTGCACTTGACCCACATTGTATATAATGTAGAAGCCAACTCCTAGGGCTGAGATCTCTTCCTCCCATAAAATATTTGAGGAGGCTTCCCCAAAAAGTTGATGAGCATTGCCAATCAAACGGGGTGTGTGTGCCATGTCTTGTGATCGAATATGCAGGTTGGGGCTTAACCTTGGCCTCCCAATATTTTATTCAAGTTGACATCCTGGTATAGAACATGCTTCTTACTCCATAAATGTGTGGGATAACCAGCCTCATATAACCAACATGTATAAGTCTAATTAATGCATGAAGGGGTTAAAACTACCCAGTAGTTCCTTAAGCTGTTTTTAAATCAGCCTTCTTAAAGTCCAGAGAGCGTGTCCGACTACACTCCGCTTTCCCTTGCCAGTGTATAGTCAAACTGAAGAGGACATGATCTTTTCTTCCCAATGTTTCTGTACTTTCACTTTCTTGATCAGTTCCTCCCTGTTGGTAAGAACCAGGTCCAAGAGAGATTGACCCTCTTTTTGCTTCTTCCACCTTCTTGGCAGAGTTTGAGTTCCAATTGATATTGGGAAAGTTAGTCTCCCATGACCACTATATCTCTCCTTTTTGAATGTTTGGTAATCTGCTATAGGAATGTGTTATCCAAGTCCTCAATCTGTATTGGAGGTCTATTGCAAACACCCACAAGGTCACTGTTGTGTCCCTCTCCTACAATTTTTACTCATAAACTCTGAATCTGCCTTCCATGCTCCTAGTCGTGGATCTCTTCACAAGTGTACACATATTTCGTATACAATGCCATGCCTCCTCCCTTTGTATTTGATCTATTCCTTTTGAATAGATCAATTTCTACATTCCAGTCATGAGTCTCATCTCACCAGGTTTCAGTAATGCCTGTCAGATCTTATCTGCCATAATGTATTAAGAGCTCAAGTTCTTCTTGCTTGTTTCTCATGCTTTGTGCATTTGTGTAGGTACAACTGAAACCACAAGTCACTCCTCCATACACAGCTGCCTCTGTCCCCCTCCATAGGGAATCACCTTCCACGGTCACCACATGTCTCTTCTCTGGGGAGAGGCAATAATTGTTCTGTACACTGAACACTGCCACCTTAGTGTGTTGTGAGTTCTGGTCTGAATCTGACCTTTGTAAGTAAACCATTTTAAACTTATCAAATGTGGTCTTTTTATCCTTTTATCAGAAATGCGGTCTTCTTCCAAGCTAAGGGAACAAGCGAGTTTTGGAACTCACAATGGCATATTTTAAAGGTCTAACAGCCTATATTTCCATGCTTTACTTTGCTGCATGTTTTGTTATTTTAAATCTGCTAGGTTACTCTCACCAAAAAGTGCTTGCCCCAAACTTGGATCTTGGCATGCAGGAATTCTTCTTTTATATACCTATTTTTTCCCTTGCCACCGACAAAATAAACCCTTCTTTTTATAGTGATCTTCAGTGGGTTTAAGGGAATTGTTGAAAGACACCCCCGTCTATGAATTATCCAACAATTTATCTTGTTCTTCCCAGTGGTGCTGCTGTTTCTGGCTAGTGGTTCACAAGTATGGAATGGGGCAGGTAGGATTCTGCCTCTTTTGGCTTGGTATTTACTTTGAAGAGGGTAGGGTGTCTGTTACCAAGTTGGAACTAGTATTAGTGATAATGGGACTTGCAAACTCTGTTCCTAAATAGATAAATGGGCTGTATTGAAATTTAGTATTATATCCTCCTTTTGGTACTTCAGTTTTTTGAAATCTGTTGCTGAAATTAGGAGGATTGTGTGAGGCTGTGAGTTAGAACTGTGAGGAAGCACCATCTGAAATAAGAACTGGTAAATGTCCCTAAAGGTGACTTGTAAAAATGTACTGGACAAGGTTAGTTGCACCAGTTAATATTCCTTCATGTGCTGCTTTGAGGTTTACTTTTTCTTCTTAATACAAGGATTGAGATGCATCTTATAAGGGATAAGATGAAAAACAGATAAGTTTGACAGATATGATTAAATAGTTTATCATTTAATTCAGACATCATGCTGCTTGAATGCAAAATCCTTTGTAAAACCTGTAAACCATTGGTTCCCAATTAGGGGTCCAGGGACCCCTGGGGGTCCATGTAACACACCCAGGGGGTCCGTGGCACCATCCCTTGCCAGAGACTCACTTATCTTGTTAATTGCACAGTGAAAGCCACAAAGAAGATCCTCTGCTTGCGACCGAGGCCTGGCGCTTGCTGGCAGGGGCAAAACTTGTGAAAGAGTTACTGGATTGCAAGTGAACTGGGATTGGGCAAAAACCTCTGACACAGTTTCTTAGGGCTCCTATGATTAGAGGGGGCATGTGAGCAGGAGAAACATTGGGGCTCCCTATAGCTGGGGTGGGCGGGGGGGGGGACTTTAGCAGAGCCTCAACTCCACCACTGGCTTGGCGGGGGCTCCATAAAACTGGTTGGCTGAGGCAAGGGCAGCCATGCGCTCCTCAGCCAAGGAGTTTAAAGAAGCGGAGGGAGGAACAAGCTGTATCAGCGCCTCGCCAATATAGCTTGTTTCTCCCTCTGCTGGTATGAGGGCAGAGTGGGATGGCGGCTTCACTCAGCGCTATATCGCTGGCAAAACTGCTGCTGCTCCTGAGTCCCTCTGCCAGGGTGGATTTGATTTAAATCACGATTTAAATCACTGGTCAGTAAGACTTGATTTAAATCATTTTTTAACAGAAAGACGCATTCTTGCTGGTATAAACTTAATATTGACAACCAGAGGAAGGTTTCATTTTTGGAATAATACATTTTCAGAGTAGTTTTTACAGTTATATCAAAAATTACTGATTTGGTTATACTATTAGACCGATAATTATGAAATTATTGTGAGGTTTAATAAGTTAACTGTTCATATTTGGGCAACTTTTCTGCTGTACTTTATTGGAAAGAGAAAAATAATTATTTCCTTAATAACAATTTAAACAATTTATTTAACTAAAACAGTAACATAGCATATGTATCCATGTTTGTTTGTTTGTTTTTAAATATAATCTATTAGTTTTCTATACTTCATACTTCAACTACATATATTGTTATATTACATTGTATATAGTTTGCTCCTGCGGGCTGAATTCCCTCTGTGTATCCATGTTTGTTAACTGATGTGGTAAAACAATTAAAAAAAAACTTAGACTTGAGTTTTAGCACACATGGAAAACTTAAAACAAATCATTATTTCCTGATGAATAGCCTTTGGACTATAATGTAACTTAAACAGAAAACTATCTTTAGAAACTTCAAAAGCACTTTATTTTAAAAATCCAATTTAAATTTTAAAAAATCTGATTATATTTATTTATTTATTTTTTAAAATCATTGATTTTTATCCACCTGTCCTCTCCTACCAGCACAAGCTGTAGAGAGACAAGGGTGGTGATGGTTTCACTTGAGGAATTTATCAATACACTGCCCAGGCCTTTTTAGTGCAAAAGGCAGCCTGTGTTGTCCCCCCGCCCCCTTGTTTTCTGTGGGAAGCTATGTGGATACATTTTGGGGTCGGAGAAAACAGATGTAAGGCAGAATCCTAATAAATTCAGAAGTTGGCTGTTCCTATTGGGCAATCTGCAAAAATAAAAACCTCACTCCATATAAGTACTGTATTTAACTCATCTCTTTAAGCCAAATATTAAACCTGGGCACAGGAGGACTAAATAGTAATAAATTACTACTACTACTATTATCAACATTACAAAATCCCAGCTGTTTTCAGTCTTCACCAATACAAGCCCTGACCAAGCCTTCACCTATGTCTTGAAGGTGCAAGATCCCTCAGCAGAACCATACGCTGCAAAGCTTTGCTAAGATGTATCATAACAGATTACAAGTAAGGAATTGCATGTTTGAATACTCTCTCATATAAAAAGCCTTCTGCATATAGAACACTTGGAAGTTAGGGTCACAATTTCTGTTTTAAAAATTCAGTTGTAGTGGGACAGGAAAATTGGCTTCCAGGTGGAAAGATCCAAATTAGAAACAGAATTGTTAGAACCCAATACTAAGAATTTGTCAAGAATGTATAACTTGCTGCTGAAATGGAATACTCAAGATGAAACGGTAAAATCGGCTATGATTAAATGGGCACAGGACGTTGGTCATAACATTATGTTTGCTGACTGGGAACAGTTATGGACCACAGGTATGAAATTTACGGCATGTAATGCCTTAAGAGAGAATATTATGAAAATGATATACAGGTGGTACATAACCCCAGTCAAGCTTGCGAAAATCTATCACTTGCCCGATAACAAATGTTGGAAATGTAAAGAAATTGAAGGTACATTTTTTCACCTTTGGTGGACGTGTCCAAAGATTAAGGCTTTCTGGGAAAAGATATATAATGAATTAAAAAAGGTATTTAAGTATACCTTCCCTAAGAAACCAGAGGCCTTTCTCCTGGGCATAGTGGGCCAAATGGTGTTAAAAAAGGATAGAACTTTCTTTATGTATGCAACAACAGCAGCAAGAATACTCATCGCAAAGTATTGGAAGACACAAGAACTTCCCACGCTGGAGGAATGGCAGATGAAACTTATGGACTATATGGAATTGGCGGAAATGACTGGCAGAATCCGTGACCAGGGAGAAGAGTCAATGGAGGAAGACTGGAAGAAATTCAAAGACTATCTTCAGAAACACTGCAAAATTAAGGAATGTTAGAGTGATGTTGGACTGAAAATAAGTGGTTTCCAGCTGCATAGGTTAAAGTTAAGGATAGATTAAGATTAAAGATTAAGATTAAAGAAGTTTAAAGAAATGGAAATTTGATTTTTAAAAGGGAAAACTTTAAAGTTACAGGATATTAAGATCAAGGATTAGGTTTAAAAGAGTTGAAGTTATATATTTTAACATTTTATTAAATTAAAGGTTGGGATTAAAAAAGTGGAAAAGAAACTGCTGGATAAATAAATGTGGATTGGAATACAAAAGAGGGAGGTATGAGGAAGTCCAGAAAATAAGTGATTTAAAATTGGTAATGGAAAAGAGAGTTCGTTATTAATTGTTTTGTGTTTATATTGTTAAGTTTTGTATTGTTTTTTGTGTGTGTTGTTTTTCTTTTTTGTTTGTTTAAAACCTTAATAAAAAATTATTAAAAAAAATAAAATAAAAATTCAGTTGTAGTGGAGCAATGGAGACAAGTTTTTCCTACTGTCTGGAGATAGGCACTTTGTGATAATATCACAAATTTTATGGTTTGTTTCTTGGTGCAGTATACCTAAAATCCTTTGCTTATTAGGGGCCACCCCACATTTTCTTCAAAGAATTGCTTTGCACAGGTAACTACCATAGAGTTATCAAAATTTTCAAAAGCAGGGGGTCTGTGACTTGGTTTTTGAAAAATAGGGGGTCCTCAGTAATTAGCTAATTGGGAACCACTGCTGTAAACCAAGTTGCCCAGCTTCCAGTTCTTGAGGTCAGACCTGGCCACAGTTTGGTTTGAAAGCTTTAGTGAACAACACAGTGGCAATCTTGATAAGTGAGTCAGACACCTGGAATCATATTACTGCAATTGTATGGGATTTTCAGTGGCTCCAGAGTCAATGTGCTACTGTTGATTTATAAAACGCTGCACAATTCAGGAGCTTTTCACCCAATATTGTCCTGTCAGGTTGTTAAGGATGTTAATATCTGAAGGAGAGGTCATTCTGTGTCCTACATTAAGGGCTAGTGCATTATGTGATGACTTGAGAACTGGCTTTCTCAGCGGTGGGCCCTGAATGTGGAGTATCTTCCTCTCAGAGGTTTGGCTGGCATCTACAGTGTTAACCTTTGAGGGTAAAACATGGGTAGCTCAGGTGGTTAAAGCATGGTGCTGATAACACCAAGATTGCAGGTATGATTCCCATTTTGGACAGCTGCATACTCCTGCATTGCAGGGGGCATGGACTAGATGATCCTCATGACCCCTTCCAACTTAGATTCTGTGAATTTTATTTTCCTGGTATCCCATTGAGATTGTATGATGTATGATAAATAGTATTTGTTCTGAAGCACTTAAATTAATTAACTGATCTGCTCCTTATGCTTATTATGATGAGTTTTGATCTAGTATTAGATTTACATTATGCATTTGTTACCTGATCTGGGGTCAAGAATGACAGAGGCTGGAATAAGAAATTCTTATATGCAACATATACAAATATATATGTGTGTGTGTGTATAGTATACATGCACGCACACAACACACATGCATATAGAAGCATCCTAAGCGATTTTCCATCCAGGCTGGACCAGACCTAGGTGGAATCTACACACACACAAATATATATATATATATATATATATATATATATATATATATATATAATTTGCCATAGCTCACCATTGCCATCTAGTGTCACATTTGTATTGCACTTTACAACACACTTAAAACGTTTTATTTGCAGCTGTTTAGCAGAGTCCTTAGTTTGCCTTAAATTTATGTGCTTTCAGAACATTCCTTACATTCCACTAAAAAGTGCCTAGGATGGCTTATAAAAACATAAAAATTATTGAAGTGCAATTGTTTTTAAAATTAATTTGCAACTAAAAACTTTGTAGATAATCCAGTGTCTTCTTACTGCATCCTTCTCTTACATGTGCTGTTTTAGTCATGGATTTCCCTGTTACTATGCCTCCCCCCCCCCACCTCCATGGTTGGGTGTTTGCGTTGCTATACATGGGACATTGAATGAATCATGTCACCTGACTCCTGTGAAAAAGGTTTGATCTAGTATTAATCCAGTGAGTGTGGTCTGGCGTTGTCCATGGAGGATATTGGAATGTGCTAACAGATCTCTTCAAAGCATGTTTTTGTTCATGCTTCTACTGCTTTACAGGAGGCTCCTGCAGTCTCTCTTAGAATTAAAAGTTAGGGCCAAACAAGGTGTGCATTTGTGTGGTGTCAAAACATGTGTTTGATGGTTCAGCTATAAAATAGGTTGATTTATAATCCTAAAAGGATTGTCCACCCCCTCTTATTGCTGAACTAGTGAGAGTGTTGTTTTTAATAAACACTTTTGTGTCTGGTTTGGCCCTTAAAGACAAGTTGGTCCACTTAGCATGTACAGTAATGCTAAAGTACCATGGTTTAGTGCTAAATACATGAACTGGATGATCCCGAGTGAAGCGTTGCACTCATGTGGTCGCCACTGGTTCATTCTCTTTTCTGCATGGCTAGGAAAAGTATTTTACTAGGGTGAAGATTCGCTTTTACAGAATCGTGGCTTATGAATGCAGAGACCTTGGTTTTTAAGAGTCTCTGGACAGTTTCAAAACAAGCTGCTTAAAACTAGGTTTGTTAAACTAACCAGAGTTTGTTTTAACAAATTTACTAAAGGTTTTTAAATACGTGATCTCTGGTTCATTCATTACAAGCCATTCTGTAAAAACGAAACTTAAGTTTTGAGGAAGTCCCCCTAGATGAGGGGAGGCTCAACTTCATTGGTCTCATTCCAGCACATGCGTGTACTTTTACATATGATATTTTAATGTTCTGTACAAACACAGTTTGTGGTTTAAATCTTACTCTGATGCTGATTCAGTATGACCTATGTGCTGCTGTGCCATAAAGCCTTTAATTCACCTACCTACAGCTTTTGGACTTGCCCATGTACTTTATAGGAATTAGCATACAAGCCAAATTGTATGTGGAATGTAGATGGAGACTTGGCTTTCAGCTATTCTGCTTGAGGACTGGAGAAGGAACACTTGCTGTCTGAGCATAGTTAGGCATTTTTACTGGTGTGGTGCTGGGGAGAGGAGCCTGGTCGGCTAATTAGAGAAATAAGAGCAGAGTGTTAAATATGTTCCCATGTAAAAGTATAATTTTAAATAAAGAGCATGGTGGTATTAGTGGAAACTTAATCAGATACATGTCAAGACTAATACCTGAAATGAGATGAGAGAACCTTGTAGATAAACCAAAATAAAATGTATTCAACCCAACCTTCATGTGCAGTACAGTGGTACCGCAGGTTACAGATGCTTCAGGTTACAGATGCTTCAGGTTACAGACTCCGCTAACCCAGAAATAGTACCTTGGGTTAAGAACTTTGCTTCAGGATGAGAACAGAAATTGCATGGTGGCGGCAGTGGGAGGCCCCATTAGCTAAAGTGGTACCTCAGGTTAAGAATAGTTTCAGATTAAGAACGGACCTCCAGAATGAATTAAGTTCTTAACCTGAGGTACTACTGTATCAATGTCACTTTGAATCACTGTGTACTACAGCACATAGAAAATAAAGTGTTACTTAGTTTTCCTAGTGCCCCTAACAAAGAGTGTATTTGAAACACATTGGGTTGAATCAATTATATTTTTGCCTCATTTCTGTATTATTGCCTTCCCTCTTTTGGCTGTCTGGCTACAGTTTTATGATTATAAAGCATTGGTATTTTTATATCAAACTTCTAAACTGAACAATAAAAAGTTAAAGCACAGCTGTGAAATTCTGAATATTGGAACGTGTCACTTCTGTTTTATAATACCTAAGGTTTGAATTTATGAACACTAACTTTCCAAATTTACTAAATTGTAGCATCATTCACATATTATATGCTTTAGAGGCCTAAAGGAATGGAATCCTCCCTCCCACTCAAGCATCTTTTGTCATTCATGTGCACAGGCAGTGTTTTTTTCTTGGGGGACGACGATGACGACGCAGAGGTATGCATACCCCTAAACATTTTGTGAATCTATGTTTGGCCTCATTGAGGGGCAGTATTTCAATATGAGTAGGAAAATGAGAGTACCCCTAAACATTTTTTTAGGAAGAAAAAGCACTGTGCGCAGATATAGGTAGAAAACACTAGAAACATTTCTTTTTGTCTTGGTATTACCTCTGAGGGTGCGCTGTAGACCTTTGCCGATGCCTAGGTATCCAAACTGACTAAGAATGACATAGCACCTCTAAGTAATTACTATGCATTAAACTGATAATCCCTTCCTAATATTTACTTGCTAGCTGACTTTAATGAAACTATCCTTGTTCCCACATTGCTTCTTTATAGCCTACAATGGATCTATCTAGGCTGGTTGTTGTTTGTGCAGTCTGCTACAGCAAACTGTACAGTTGGTATAGTCCAGATTATCTTCTCTTTTTTTTTTTTAATGATATTTATTGAGAATTTTAAGATTACAAAAAAAATGAAGAAAAGAAGAAAAAAACACACAGATAACAATTAAACAATACAAATCGATAAAAGTCAAAATCAAAAAGCAAAATACATCAAAATCAAAAAGCAGAAATAAACAAAAAAAAATTTAAAAGCAGATCCAGTATTCTCAAATCCTTAACTGTCATTACTTTATTTCATCAAGCTCCTCACACCTCCCTTTTTTGTATTCTAGTTGTTAATTATCTCAGCAAATCCTTTCCATTTTTTATAATATTCTGTCATTAAATTACCTTAATCTATTTTAGCCTTATCTTACCATAAAAAACCCTAGAACTTAAAGCTTAAATCTTATTTATACCAATTTCTCATAACCATAGCATATTCTTACATAGTTCTTTTTAACATTTCTGCTAAAGACAAATAATTTCGTTCCAACATTTTTCTAATACTCATTAATTTTACAAAACATTCCTAAATAGAATTTTTAAAACTTTCTTCCAATCTTCATCCACGTCTCTTCCTCCTGGTCTCGGGTTTTGTCAGTCCTTTCTATCCCATCCATCTAGTTCATTAACCTGGTAACCTTATGTCCGAGGCCCTTAAGTCTCTTCCATGTCCCTTCCGCAGATCTTCTTCATATTTATACCTGTACTTTACTTTGTCTTCTGCTCCTTTCACTCGTGGAGACTCCAGCTTGACAATATTTTTGTCCCTTCTCGACAGATCAGCCCCTTTTCCATAGTCCACACTGAACTCCATGTGGTATTTAAAAGCATGTTTCAAGGTCCCTCCAAGGTTGAGGACCCCCACAACTCCAGACTCCTCCCGGCCCAACGCCAGATTTGAAAATTCAAAACATCCCTGCATAGGGGGGTCTATCCAGCCCCCCATCTCCAAGCCGAACAAGGCTCTATCTCTCCAAATCTGGCTTTTTCCAGGTTCATTCGTCAGATCCAACAACTCATGTTCCTGATGGGCCACAGTTCCCTCCATCTCTGCCTCCCAAGGTCCAGCCACAACCTCCTCCCTCATCTGATCTGTCAGAGCACACTCCTGGATTGATTCCTGAGTGGGTTCTATATAGATACCCACTACCTGTCCAAAATTTCTGATCGCATCAGTCATCAAATCCGTCTTCTCATGTAACTGTTCCAATAAAGCACTTGTTTTGCAGAAAGCACGCACCAGAGCCTCCGAGTACATTGTTGTGCAAGGTCAAAGTCTGATCCCACGATCTTAATCTATTGCAGCTCCAAAGCTCCCCAGTTCAGATTAATAACAGTTTCACAAGCTCCCTCTAGGGGAAGAACTTCTATTTGTATCCATCTCTCTCTCTCTCTCTCTCTCTCTCTCTCTTTTTTAAGCAGATCTAACAACAAAGTTTCCTTTTTCAGATATTTTGTCAATATTTTGTTCCTTTTAGGTGCGAAGGAGAACAATGGAATCACTATGTTTCTCTTCTTTTAACTATCTGTCAAAAACGTTTGTCTATAGTCAATGAACTTCCCGAAAACGTCTGTCCTGACACCCCGCTCCCAGGTTCAAGATGGTGGAGAATTGCTTTTCTTTACACTCTCTTCTGCAGGTTTAAACAGTCCAGAAAAAATCCCCCCTCTTCTCCTGCTTCCAAAGGGGGTTCAGTAATTTTAAATGATGAAAGTTGATCCTTTACAAACGATTTTCTAAACTCTAGCTTGCCATGTCTTTGCTTTAATCTTTCTACAAAGAGCGGAAGGCTGACTTCCTGTTTAGACCTTCCCGCTTCAGTGCCAAATTAAAAGGAATTTCTTAGTCCAATTTTCCGTTCTACTCACGGGTCGTTGTTTAGAGTCCAATTGTCCAAATTTAACCTACTCACGGGTAGTTGTTTTTGTAGCCAGATTGTCACAGGAAAAAGGTAGCGCTCTCCGGTAACGGCTGTGTGGCTTCGCTCCACGGAAGAAGCAGTTGACTCTCAGCACCGCGCCGCTTGCCCTGCTTCGCTCCGGAGCCCGTAATTGGGTTCCTTTACAAATTGGGGGGGGGCACGAAAGGTGCCCGCCAAGTCCCCCGGTCACAGGCTTCACCCGCCTGTGATTTTTTATAGGGTCCCCGCTTCGCCGTAGCGGAACAGACCCGATTTCCATAGAGCCAGTCCCTCCGGATCAGAGGGAGTCCGCCATTACCGATGGCGCCACCCCGGAAGTCCCAGATTATCTTCTCAATGGAGAAACTTTTTAGTGTAGAAATTGTCTCAGTTGATCTGGAAAGAGAATCATCTGGGGTCAAGTGATATTATTATACAGTACTGTTAAAGCCAACAATGTCTTGCCTAATCATGCTTATATTGGAGACTATCTGGGAGTTCCATGTAAAGCTTTCTGCACTTCCCAAAGGAACCATAACAAAACCCATTGTAAGATAAAGTAACAAGTTAAAGGGGGGGGGGGGACTTAGCATTATTTCTGAAATATGACAAGGGTAGCAAAAGCGTGCCTGATCAAGGATTATACCAGCTTCCTTAATGCCACCCAAGCTAATTGCAAATCCAGTTTAGAAGTGAATGTGCTTGATACTGGTGCAGAAATAACTTGAATTATCATTCTGGTTAATTGACTGATCAAATATTGGTGGGGTACATATGAACCCTGGTCACACATTCAGGTCAGTGTTGTTTCATAATAGCAAACCAATTTGATTAACTTTGTTTACATAATGCTGATGCTTTAAAATGTGTGACATTTTTTGACAATGAAAATGTTGACAGTTTGTCAATACAGTGGGACCTTGGGTTAAGAACTTAATTCATTCTGGAGGTCCGTTCTGAAACTGTTCTTAACCTGAGGTACCACTTTGGCTAATGGGACCTCTCGCTGCTTCTGCGCTGCTGCTTCTGCACAATTTCTGTTCTCATCCTGAAGCAAAGTTCTTAACCTGAGGTACTATTTCTGGGTTAGTGGAGTCTGTAACCTGAAACGTCTGTAACCCAAGGTACCACTGTATGCTAGGCATAACTATTAACCATGGTTTAGGGCGGTGGCCAGGAAGCACATAGTTCAATGGCCTGCTTCCTTAACTATGGTTTTTAGGGACTGACCCTTGATTTTGGTTGCATATTAAAGCTGAAAAATCATATTTAAAGATCTTATATAGTGGTTTTACATTGGTTTGCCTAGTTAGAATTGCACTGCTTTGCTGCTTTTCTAAAATATAAGATGGGATTTAAAATCTTAATTTCATAATGGAATGTCTGCTCCAAATCATTTAATGGATATTTGTGCTGCTAAGAGATTTGTTCATACACTCAAAATCTAGGCTGGCCTTAGGGGTGGTAGAGTAGGCAGCTGTCTCACATGTTGAAATGAAGGGGACACTGAGCTAAGCTTGGTGTTGCGTGTACCATCTAAAGTGAGCCAGGACAAAATAAACAAAAATGCAGTAGCATGCCTTTAACCTTTCTTTCTCAGTTTTAACTTCGTCATTTGTTCTAGATAAAAATCAGCCGAACACAGCTTGATACTGAGGCAATGAAAGGTCAAGTTTCAAAACTGGATAATGTTGTATTTATATTTTCAAAAAGAAAAATACAAATAATTTGTCCAGAACCATGTAGCAAAGCATTCTGTGGTAGCAAAGTAACAAATCTACCTATTGATGCTGATATACCTTCATCACACCCCTGCTCTAGTGTGACTTCCAGTAGATCAGCGTAGTTTTTTTGCTCTCCATTGTTTAATAATAGCAGTACACACACACACACACACACACACACACACGCCACTGTGCAAGATTCACCAGCCAAAACTAATGAAACCTAGGAAGGAAAAGGAGTGGATTTTTGTATGGAAGGATGGTGTACTCAGTTCAGTTCTGGTACTTTGAACAAATTACTTTGTTCGGAATTCTTTAATTCTAACTGTATTTCTTTTACTCTGGGTGTTGGGTATCGGGGTTCTAGTAAAAACCAAAGTTGACCCCACAAGCCTGAAGTCTGTTCACCCTGAATTAGAGAGGTAGCACTAGGGCCCCTTTTATGAACATTGCTTGGAAAGTCTAGATGCAGTTGGCCACTATCATTGTTTGGTTTTTCTAACCCGCATAAGACACAAAACTTGTCAACATTACAAAACTAACCATGGGGGGGCACTCCTCACCTATTTATCCGAGGGCAGCCTTGCTCAGAATCTCAATTTTCTTTCTCTTTGAATGAAGGGGCCAGAAACACAATATGGGGGAGCCAGTGATGCCTAAACCACAAGTGGTCAGCAGCTAAGAACAGTTAATTGCCATTAAGAACATAGGAAGAGCTCTGCTGGAGCAAACCAGAGATCCATGTAGTTCAGTATTCCGTTTTCACAGGCACTAACCAGATGCCTCTGGGAAAACCACAACCTGGGCATGAGTGCTATAGCATTTTTCTGTTTCTGAATTGCCTGAAGCTGCCAGAAGGAGAGAGTTGGGGAGTAAGTGGGCAACAGATGAGATACTTAAAAAATAATAATTATATTTTATTAAGGTGATTTTAGATAAAAGAAATAAAGTAATACGGGAAAAAAGAAGGAAAAGCGAGAGGGAGAAAACAACAGCATATAAAAGTGAAAATATGCAAAAAAAAAGAGAGAGCAATATACAGTATTACCATACATTCTTGTATAAATTGGTATGGTGTTATTGTCCTAGTGCTTATGTAAATGTTAGTAGCCTACTACATTTTGCATAAACTCGTTCCAAGTGTTAACATATTTATCCATACAGAATCTATGTCTGTAAGCAGTCTGTTCCTAAATTGTGATTGATGGCAAATCAGTCCATTGATTGCTCGATATCAATCTCTTGGCCACCATTAGGGCCTGGAAAATCCATTTCCATTATCCCGTTGATAATTTCCATACTGCAGGTATAAAGTTCAATAAAATCTCCGCTGAAAGATTTAACTTTTTCTGCAGAGTCATAGTTACACTGTTGAGCACTTTCTCCCAAAACTTGTTAAGTAAAGAACACTGTACAAACATACGTGTCATAGAGGCATTGTCCTTGCCACATCTCCAACACTGAGCTATCTTAGCTAATCCTTTCTTATTCAACCATAAAGGAGTCCAATAAACTCTAAATATTATTTTCTGTTATATTAGTCTTAATTTTAAATCTAATGACACCTTAGCTATTGAAGCTAATACATTTTCCCACTGTCTGGGTAATATTGAAAGTTCCAATTCTTTATTCCAATCATCTCTTACAGTCTGCATATTGAACTTGTGTATTGTTAATAGATGTCTATAAAAAATAATTGGCTTTTTATTTTTGAATGAGTTGTCCAATTGCTCAAATATCTCGGTTATCTCGCAAGCTGAAAGGGCTGATGGCCCAAACACACTTGTTAGGAGATGTTGTAATTGAAGTTACTGCCATTGGGCTGCATCTGATAGATGCTATTTTTGTCTTAAAACAGCAAAAGTATAAAATTCATCTTCCCCATCTATCAGTTGATCTAATGTCAATACACCTGCTTCTATCTAATTTTTCCATATCATCATCTTTTTTGCAATTCTTAGTATGGGGTTTCCCCACAAAGTAAGTTTAGTATGTGAAAATGGATCAAATTAGTTTCTATTAGCCAATATATTCCATGTTCTTCTAAATGATTTAATTGTTTCCAGAGTCACCTGAGATTTCAAATACTTTGATCTTATTATGGTCTAACCAACCGAAGATGCTATGTGCATATATTCTAGGGTTGCCCACACTGGAAAATTGGGGCCAGCAGTGGGCTTCCAGTATTTAGTACTTGACAGTAGGTAGGCATAATAATATAATTCCAAATTTGGGATTCTGAAGCTGCCTTCTTTAATTTGTAGCTGCGTTCTCTGCAAGGATATCCCTGGTGTTGCTGAGCCTCAAAGGCATTTCCTAAACAATGAGTTTATCTTTTGAAAATATGATCCAGATATAAAAACTGGAAGTCCTCTCAGGATATAAATGAGTTTCAAGTGATCGTTGTATGTTCTGTGCTTGACTGCATGCGCTGAAGATGAATATCTGTGATAATCCTTGCAGGATGTAGTTGAAGGAGAAGAGGCTAGAGCAGAGCTTTCCAAACTCTGTGTCATGACATGCTACTGTGTCAGCTGCAGTGTGTAAGTGTGTTGCATGAAAGCTCCCTGCGCTCCTCCTGGGGCTGGGAAGGGGTTAATTTAACCTCTGGTTTGCTAGTAAAACTGAATTACTGTGTCATGAAATGATGCATGTCTAAAAAGCGTGTCACCAACATGAAAAGTTTGGAAAGCTCTGGGCTAGAGTTGGGAAGTCGCTGCAGCTAGGAGCATGAAACACAGTCAAAGAGACAAAAAGGTTTGCAATGGTATATGAAACGAGTTTTTCTGCGGCCATTTTTATTTAATATTAAATATATCTATATGATTCATATCAAAGTTCATGATTGGAGGGATTGCTTAATGAAGAACTTGAGGGGAGAGGTAGCTGAAAATGGAATTGGAGCAGTAGACCTCTGATAGTAGATGATGGTAAACTCATACCTTGCTTGTCAGCTTTTTACATGCTAGGGTAGTTGATACTCATCCCAGATAGTTTGTACTCCTGATGTATAGCAGATAGAGAAAGATAGAAATAGGAAAACTGGATTATGCATGGGATAATGTTTAAAGAAGTCTTTACTGTATTGTGGTTTCTATTATCTGCTTGTTATTGATATCTCATAAATAATAATCCAATGTGAGAGTGGCTGTAATTCTCCTCTTATGGTTTTCTTTCGCTCTTGAATTGATCATAGAATGTTAATTGTTCATTTCTGAACTCAGAAAGCCTAGTTCTAAAACAGGATTCAGTGGAATAAAAACACCTGTACACTAAGCATTTTTTTTGGTACAGTGGTGCCTCGCAAGACGAAATTAATCCGTTCTGCGAGTCTCTTCGTCTTGCAGTTTTTTCGTCTTGTGAAGCACAGCTATTAGTGGCTTAGCGGCTCTTAGCGGCTATTAACGGCTTAGCGGCTTTAAGAAAAAGGAAACAAACTCGCAAGAACTCGCAAGACGTTTCGTCTTGCGAAGCAAGCCCATAGGGAAATTCATCTTGCGGAACGACTCAAAAAACGGAAAACTCTTTCGTCTAGCGAGTTTTTCGTCTTGCGAGGCATTCGTCTTGCGGGGCACCACTGTACTGGGATAATGCATCAGTTCAGATGACATCCTTAAAGTACCAGATCCAGGTGCTCTTGGAGGAAACTGATTTTTTTAGATCCATTTCAGTTGTGGCTTAGGACTGGTTTTGGCACAGAAACTGCTTTGGCTGCTGTGTATGATTACCTTTGTCAGGAGAGAGACAGGAGAAATGCATCCCTGTTAATTCTCCTTGACCTCTCAGCAACTTTTGATGCCATTGAGCACAGATTTTGATTCTGGAGCACTGCTTTGCAGCAGTTCTGGTCTTACTCTGTGTTCTTGGCAACAAAAGAGCTGGCTTGGTATCTTACTACTAAAAGCTTTTTCTTCCAATTTTTATTTTTATTTTAAAAAGTAGTAATAATAAATAAATAAAAAATTCAAAAATTTCAACACCTCTTGCAACGGTTTGACCCCTTTCCATTTTAACAGTACAAATTCTACAAATACTTCTGTATCTCCTCAGAAGCATTTCTCCTGCATATTCCCTGTCCTACCTTAATTGCACATGTTAATTTATCATTAACACCTATATCCCACACCTCTTTATACCGTTCTTCCATTTTATATTCACCTTGCCCCTTCCACTTCCTAGCTATAATAATTTGTGCAGTTGTCAATAAATTTGTGAGCAAGTCCTTGCTAGCCTGCAAACCTTCCACCCCATCATAAATTGATAATAATAAGTTTCTTATTTATTTCCATGATACTTATGCCCAGGTAGGGCAGCAATTTTGTGCATAGAAATAAACCCTGTTGTCTTGTAGGACTTAATATCTGAAGAAATATGCATAGCATTAGGGTGTAAATGACCTTAAGGCTGGAGTGTTAGATCTAGACTTCAAAAACGGGCTTTCAAAGGTAAAAGATTATTTTCAACTTTAGCACCTACATACTCATAACTTAAAGACTGTTCATTCATTAACCTACACTTCATTATTATCTATCAGTGCTGAATTTTGTGACTAATTAAACTATAAGGTTAGCAGAGTTAATAATAAGTATATTTGTGGTCTACATATTATTATATAATACAAGACACATTCCACCTCAGACAATAATTAAAATATTTTTTACCTGTACCAGCACTGGAAAACATTTAACACTCATTCTAAATATAAAATATTGTTTGAAATAATATAAAGCCAGTCAGGGAAAGAGGGAGATACAGTTGTGGGGAATCAAAGTACTTCTTGATTCTATAGCATTGATTTCTATTTGCTGAGTGTCCTTTATCATGATTACCATAAATCTGAGTAAAGATTCCATCCTTGATTTCTGTAATGTTGTGCATGCAGAATCTGTTTTTAAATTTCTGTGCTACATATAATTTTTTGTCCTTCTTTGCCTCCATTTTATCACTTTTGAACTTTACAGAACCTTGATGCCTTTAAAAACTGCATGATGGGCAGATACCTTCCCATTAATTTGAGTGGGTATACCACTCATAGGGTTAGTTGGGTCTTTCTACTCTAGCAGACAGGAGTATACTTTTACCTCCTATCAAGTATATTTCTGCGCTGCTTGATACCATATCCTTGAATCTTTCAAAGTCCACTGTGTCTACTGCAAGGCAAGAAACATAGATCTTATAAGCCTTTTGGAGCATAATAATATTAATAACACTATTATTTTTTAATTGCCTTCTACACATCAAGGAGATGTACAAAATGTAATAAAAACAGTTAAATATATAAGTGGGAATCCTCATGCAAATTAATTGGAAGTCATCTATACCTATCATGCAGCTTTTAAAGGAAAATAGGAAAAAATATTTCATGCATAAAAGAGAAGGGAAGGGTTTTTTAAATTATTTTGAGCTCTGGGGTGTACCTTGGGAGCTGCTGACAATTGGGATGGGTAGTGCTAAACAACCAGTGGTCTAAGTTGCTAAACGCCAACTTCATATCCAGTTCAGGTGCCACTAACATTTTTGGCCCTGTAGGCACATTTTGAACTTAAAGAAACTGTCATGGGCATTCCTTCCTCTTCTCAAAAAAACATAACCAGCCTAGGCAACATTCCCCCCTTCAAAACAAAACAAAACACCACAAAACCTTGTAAGACAACAGTGGCCCCCTATTTCTCCTTCTGCTTATCTGTTAAAAATAACAAGCCATATTCACACTCACAATAGGCTGCTTAGCTTGGCACCCTGGAAAGTAGAGTCGTAATTCTAGCTGCCTTGTCCTCTTTCTGTCCTATTCTAAGAATGCCTCTGAGAAGGAAGCTTGCCTCCCCAAGGTTTTTAGAAATCAGTTAAAATTAAAACTTAGACAGGAGGCCTAGGGGCCTACTACATTGCTTGCGTCTTCCATTTTGATACACTATATCACATATTGCTATAGGTAACACTTAGTAAATTTTACAACATGGAAACCTTGTTTTCTCCTCTTCAAATATATGTTTCTCTTCTTTTGAAAGAGAACCTCATGTACCGAGTGCTTCCAAAACTTCTGTATTCCAGCAGGCATACTCTTAATTTATTGCAAGGTGTCTTCTAGTTGCTGTCCTTAAGGGAGACGGAGGGCGTGAAACAAGATTGGGACCAGAATATTATCCTAAACTTCAATTTGAAGATTAGAAACAATCCTCTGCAATTCTGAGTTGCTCTGCTGGGTCTGTCCCTTAAATCTCTTCTACCTGAGATACATTTATGATACCCATATCCTCTGGTTGCATGGATGGAGGTTCCTTAAAACTTCCACCAGGACCTCAGTAACTTTCACCATGCCATCAGTTTGAGCCTAGACCAGGCCACGCTGTAGGTTCATTTTCTTGAGATGACTGTGCAGCTACATAATGGATATGTAAGCACCACCTGCAGATAGCTTGCATGTTTCCAGCTCTCATAGAGAACACGCCACAAAATCCATTGTCATATAACAGGAATAGGGAACCTGCAGTCCTTCAGAGGTTATTGGGCTCCCAACTCCCATCAGTTCCAACCTGGATGGCCAGTGGGCAGGAATGATGGGAATGTAGTCAAACAATATCTGGAAGGCAACCAGGTTCCTCATCCCTGGAAACCAGGTTCCTCATCCCCAGTCTTTGGTCAAGCCATACAACCACATCTGTTCAAATGCATCAGACATACTTACAACTTAAGGGTTTGTACAAGCCATTTCTTACACTAAAATACCTACCCAGTGTAAGTGAAGCAGCACGTTATCAAAGACAGACTGGTGCTCAGAAGCAATCTGTTATGGAACAGACCAGAGTTGCAGTGATAGAACATTACTTGATGTTGCCTATAGCTCCTAGCGAAAACCACCCATACGTATTCTCAGTCATCTACAGCCCATCGTGTACAATGACAATTCCTTCTTATGGGCCTTGCTTACGTAGAAGACATCCCCTCCAATATAAAATAGCAGCAACACTTGGTCATGGTTTAAAGTCACAAACCCAGGAACACAATCTGCAGCACACCCACATGTAACCCACATGTAACACAGAACATGTAAAAGATAGCTAGTCATCTCATGGTAATAAAGACTGATATCCCCCCATCCCTCAGTGCATGCTTATAAGGAGTGCTGATAACCAGGTAATGATAACTGTTCTAAACACAAAGTATGCACATATATCTATATATCTATATCTCAAAATTTTAATTCTGTTTAAAAGAAAATGAATGATAGTGAACATACATTTTTTTAAAAAAGATTTAAACCAACATACTTAAACACTCTTAAAACTAAATCCAATACTCTTATCAATAGCACCGTTGAAGGCTTCTAACCTGGCAACTTTGTGCTATCTGCAGGGTTAAAAATCACAAATCTGTTAGGTCATGTGTGCCTATAATATGAAAATACTAATTTTTAAAAACACACATAATCATTAAGGCGCCTGGTTAATCAAAAGGCTTATCAGCACAAAATTATTTGACTCTGGGCGAGGGATATGAAGGCAGAAGGATACGTTTGGCAGACAACTTGGGATTCCCCGTCACCTGGTTACCTCCAGTGTAGCAGAACATTTTCTGTAGGGAACTGTGGAGGTAGTATTAGCTGCTTCTCCTGCCTTTTGGTTTTCTTCTGCAACCCTTTCTCTGCAGCTAATAGGTGAAAGGAGCCAAATGAGAGATTTCAAAGGGAAAATACCAATGAGAGATACATCCTTGCAAATGTATTCCAGCCTCTGCTTTTCATGTTACAGGCAACCCCGCAGGATTGGGAATCCTGTGTTCAGCTGGTCCCCTAGTACCAGTCTAGACATAGTGCCTGTCTTCTCCCAAATACTTGCCTCTCTGGTTTACAGCATTTTTTAAATGCGAACTCTGGCTAGCCTGTGTTTCATGTTATGCCTCTGCTGAATCTGGAAAAACTTAACAGAGAAGAATCCTCTCTTGCTCCACCCTTCCCATTCCACCAAAGTATTTTCTGGCTTTGTACAATGGCCAGTTCTGGATGATGTAATGGAAGTTTATTATAGCATACACAGATATGTGAATGCCCTATTTCTCCCCCAGGCTAACTTGTAAGAACTTTAAAAATAGCAGGGAAAATGGGCAATTATGAGGGAAAGTGACAGACCTCTTAATAAATATATTGTCTTTCAAAATATGTGAAATGCTTCATTTTAAAAATAAACAGTGTTTTAAAATAATATTCTTAATGCCAATTCACAAAGATTCAAAGGTAGTAATTTTAGTGATGATAGCATTGCTACTACATTTAGCTAGTTACTGCTAAAGAAGACCCACTCTTAGGGCTTGATGGTAGAAAAGTATTTCCAAATGTTGCAGATTTCAGAACATCTTCATGGGTTATCTGGGAGTATGCCAAGCATATTTATCCTCCAGTGCGGTGACAGGCCCACCGAATCCTTGCTTCTCATTTGCCCTGGATTCCTCTGTTGTCTTTGCTAAATAAAATAAATTTGATGAATGCTTGAAAATACATACAATTAAGAAGCTTTTTATAGTTTACTTAAACCTTCTATTTTATGAAGTCCATGAGTTTGAGCTTCAAAGTTCAGAATTAGAAGCTTGGCTCTTTTCAGCACTGGTTCTTGTTAAGAGAAATAGATAAACATGAGTTCAGGATAGCAGAGATATTTTCCCACCTACACACATCCCAGTCCTGGAGTGGAGAGTGCTGGAAATGTTGATTGTGTGCTTTCCTGGACTGTGAGTCTTCTGTTACCTTCTGTACATTAGTGTACTGTTCAGGCCCCTTCTCAAAGGACTTAGTCATAATATACTGGAGTTCTTATATGTACTTATGAAATGCATTATATTTACATAAGATATCTAATGCAAAATATGAATGCAGATAACATATGTCTGGAAAATTAAATCACTACTTGGGCATTGAGATTGGCTGTTGTTCTGCCATGCATTTAGTGACACACATGCATTTGCTGCTAAGTAAATGTATGTGGGAGATTGAACAAAGGTGAAGAGCTTGATAATTGATAACCTAGATGATTTAATAGGCCATGCAGAACAGGTATAACTACTGAAAAGTAATATATTGTTCAGTCATTTAAGATGCATAAATGACTGTTAAAGCTTCATTAGGTATTAATTTTATTATGATTAGCTTGCTGCACAAATAGATTGGTAGTTTTTATGATTTTAAGAAAAGAGTACACATATGAAACTTCTACTCGAAAGAATAGGTACTGAAATTCAATATAGAAAGATTGTTAGATAAAGCATTTCAGTTAGGAAGCTTGCTAATTTTAAGTCAAATGCTATGTTGTTTTTTTCAGAGATTTGTACCTATTCTAGAGCTATTGATCTTTAGTATAGCAACTAACTGTAGATACCTTTATCTCACCATCAAGAAAAGTTAATTGTTTCCCTCATTTTCATTCTTTTCTTGGGAGAAGGTATGTCATGCAAATAGCTAGAAGGCCAATTATCTTTAAATTAATCTTATTTAATTTTAAGGCAGAAGCAGTAAATTGTAGTATGTTCCCCACAAATGTCGAAAGACACCAGGGACTTGTAGCACCTGTGGATGTGAGCAATAAAGATTTGTGCTCCTGCATGCTTGCCAGCTCAGTAGTGGAGGGGTCAGCAACTTTTTTGGGCCCGTAGGAACACTTGAAATTTGGGGGGGGGAGGTCTGTGGGCATTGTCCTCTGTTTGCTTCCCCCTGCCTCATCAATCTCTCCCACCCAGCAAAGAGCCCTCACACACACACATACACATGCTTCACTTTTCTAAGGAGTCGAGGTAAAGTTCTGATCCAGTAGAATTAAAATGGATTATTTGAATTAGCATGACTTTACATGGGGTTCCCAAAAAACCCCATCAATTTAAAACTTACAGTGGCGAACGGCACAGTAAAAAAACCACAACCCTAGATTTCAGTCCTTGCCAGTAATACAAAAATGCAGTCCTGGCACACACATCTTCATGGATTTTCATAATTTCTACATAGAATGACAACAAAACCACTGACAATTCACAGAACACATCATGGACACCAAGATTACCCATAATTTTGTGGTGATAAAAACTAGAAAGGTCCATAAATATCCTTCCTTCATCCATGCTTTTGTTCCATAGCAACTGTGGAATGTACCAGATCGTGATTTTATGGTCAATTCAGTGGACTTAGGTGTGATTTGTGATTTGATGGTGGTTATAGGGAGGGGATTCTGTGAATAAATGATGCAGTTTCAAGACAATCAATGTTACTCGATCCAACTGTGTGTGCACCTACCTTCTCTTTCACATTCCATTATCCCTCTTCATTTCATTGATCCTGTCCCATCCTAATTTCTCCCTCTTAGCCAATCTGTTTTCCTCCTTCTGTATCACCCCCCTTTTCCTTCTACCTTCTTAGTTGCTCTTTCTTTTTAGCTGCTGATCTGAATTCTGAAAAGGACATAGATCTGGACGAAGTACAGGAGAGTTATCAGTGCTCCAGCTTACTCCTTCAGTATTATGTTCTTTTCAAGGGGGGAACAGTAGCTATCTTCATCACTACCTTCACAGAGAAGGGGAAAATGAGACGGTGGGAGCTTAGAGAATTCACTGACACCAGGGGAAGTCCTCATGGGTGCCATGGCAGCTGCAGGTGCCATGTTGGCAACACATACTGTGTACAGTATATTAGAGTGGCTCTGTCTTGTCGCTATTCTTGACTTGTGCTGCACTTGCTGCAAAATATTGCTGTCAGTATTTTAAAGACACCATAGGGGAAGGTTTGTGTTTTTATGTTGCACAATTACCTTGAGTTTGATGGAAAAGGCAGGTCTAGTATGTAGTACTTATAAATTCTGGAGATTGTTTTTTTTCCACTAAATAGTCTTCATTGTATTTATGAGAACCATTTCACAGTTAATGTGTAAAGCATACTTACATAAGAATTTGGGAAAATTTAAAATGATCCTGACAACAAAATAATATATAGCAATGTAATTATATAGCATATTTCACCAAGATGTATATAAAGTTTTCACTGTGCCTTTTTGGCTTGATGTGACTTGAATGAAATTGTGTGTGTGTCAGTTGCAATCTTGTAACAGTTTTTTCTTTTTTTGTTTCTTGATAGATGATGATGTACCTGCAGATATGGTTGCAGAAGAATCTGGTCCTGGTGCACAAAATAGTCCATACCAACTTCGCAGAAAAACTCTTTTACCTAAAAGAACAGCTTGCCCTACAAAGAGCAGTATGGAGGTATTTAAAAATTAATAATCATGTTTTCCCTTCTGAAGTAATTGCCTAGCACAACAGGCACAATACAGTTCATGGGGAGAAGGCCAGTGGTGGCCGTGGAGGATTCTTTATGTGGGGTTAGCACAAGCGGAAAGGAGTTAAGGATTGACCATGTGCAATATGCATTAGAAGATCTTTGTGTAATCTAATTTTACTTTTCTAAAACTTTTCAGGGTGCCTCTACTTCAGCTACAGAGAACTTTGGTCATCGAGCAAAACGTGCTAGAGTATCTGGAAAATCACAGGATTTGTCAGGTAATGTCTTTTTTTGTTTGAGGGAGAGGGCAAAGAAAGTCTCTCAACTTTCTATTTTAATTTTAATTGAACAGTTTTTAACTTAAGAAAGTAATTGGGATGGTAATGGTAATCTGATTTCCTTGTCTACTGTCATTTGACTTTCATAAGTGAATTTTTATGGTCTCAAAAATATTTTTCTCAGAAATGGTTTCATTGAAGAATACATCATGTTGTTGTGCTGCTAGAGGAGGCAGTGGGTGTATGGATGTATGTACAGGCTTATTTCCAATTCACCTTGCAGAAGAGGAGAGGGGTTTTTAATTGACACCTGGGGCTAGATCGGGGTTTGGCACCAGCTGTAGGCAGGAGAAACCTGACAATGACTTTGAACCAGATAGGAAAATGGTAGTCCCATTTCTACACACCATTAAAAGTGGTGTCTTTGGGTAGCTACTTTTCCTGCCTGCACACTTCTGGGTAGGTGGACCCCGTTCAAGGAGCTGGTGACTTGTAAAACCTTTCACAACCTGTACTGCGTGACTCAGAGATTACCCCTTCCAATACGAGTTGTATTTTTCACAGGGTTGTTATGTGGGAATAGATAAGGATTGGGAGAACCGTGTATGCCACCTTGAGTGCCTCGGAGAAAAAGGATGACTATAAAAGCAATGAATGAATGAAATATACAAGATTTGTGTTATGACCGTTATATCTTGTTCCTTAAAGACAATGATGATGGTGATGATGATGATAATAATTAATTATTTTATTATTTATACCCCACCCATCTGACTGAGCTTTCCAGCTCCTCCATCGTTGCTCAGACATTCTGTCATTATTTTACATGGTGTCCCTCTGCAAGTGTTTCTGGCATGTGTCATTTTACCTATGGTCCTTTGATCAGTTACTGTATTCCACTGCACCTTCACAAATAACTTTGTCCCTGTTTGGATGATCAGAAACATTTTGGATTATGCTAAGAGGTTTGATGGTATTTAATTGCTTTAGTTGTCTCTAACAGGGAGTGTAACAGCAAACCTTTATAAACTATAGGATCTCAGGCTCACTAGCCTTATTTGATCTGACAGGGGTCCTGCTTTGACCTGCAAGACAGTTTTTCCCAAGCCATGTCCATCTGCCCACAGCTGGCCTTAGTTTTGGAAGTGAAACTACACAGCTTGACTCCGTATGTAACTCAGGGTTAGGAAAGAGGCCTGAGTCCAGCCGGCTGTCACACTAAAATAAATGTGAACTGTGCTATTTGACACTGCAGGTTGTCAGGGAACTCCTCCTTTGTGAGGAAAATTCTTACACGTGGAAAATTAGTGTGTTGAGGTGAAATGTTTTAGTCCGGCCACTGCCTGACATACTTGACTTGTAGTGAGTGAGTTGATAATGTAGGAGAGTGACCAAACATGATACTCCCTCTGCAATCTGAGGTGGTAATAATCTTTATTTATTTGAAAGCATTTATAAACAGCTTAATATTTAAAAATCTGTAAGCTGTGTACAATTTTTTTTTTTAAAAAATAAAAATAAAACACAACCTAAAACCAATAAAACAGCAGCATAAAGGCATATAAAAACAAATAAAACAGGGATTCAGGGGATTCTGGCATATAAAACAGGACCTGGCCTTGCTGGTCAGAGAAAGCCTGGGGAAAGGATAAGTCTTGCAGAACATCTAAAGCAACGTTTGAAACTCCCTTTGTTCTAGGCACGTTTTGTGACAGGAAATTTTGTTAGTGCTAGCAGTTTCTGAGCGCAGTATTGTGCCTAAGATTTAAGATTAACACTGGCACTGAGGGTGTGGGAGGAGAAATTCCTTCCCACTAGAGTTCCAAGAGATCGCTGCAGCATCCGGCAATCTCCAGCATCTCAGATGGCCTTGCAGAAAGGCAGCGTTTCCCTCAGATTGGCTGCCCTTAGGCAAGGAATACAGCTATCTTTTCCCTCCATCCCGTTCCCATCATCTCATCAACTGAAAACGGACAGGGAGCAAAGTTCACACTGCCTTGCCTGGCTCTTTCCTCAAGTGAGTTGTGAAACACTCCCTCCCATCCCTGTCAGTCCTCCTTGAAACTGCTGGAGGAATGGGCTTGTCTGCTCCTGGAGAAAATTCTGAAAATGTCAGGGACACTCTGCAAAGGAGGGGGGTATCTGGAGAGGAGAGAAGAAAAAGAGGAGCAATCCAGTGACTGCTTGCAGAGAGAGAGAGGATGCAGTGTGACAGCCTGTTTGTTTTTGCATTTCTCTCTCATCTTCAGTGCAGAAGGGGAGGCTCCAATAAGGGGCTGGGTAAGGAGAGTTTAAACCTTTGGTGGAATTTCACACATGTGGGATATGGAAGGAGAACTTCCCATCCAGAGTCCATTTGAAACCTGCTGAGCATCTTGGTGGACCAATTGATGATTTTTCTGTCTGTTTAGCAACTGTAATGCACTGTGCTTTACAGTGTTAAGAAATTCAATCTGTTATACAATAAAATCCAATATATAAGCACAAAAGGAGCAATTTGGGCATCATTTAGGAAAAAATGGTTGCTTTCAACCCTGATCTGGATCTGCCTGTTACAGTGGTGCCCCGCAAGACGAATGCCTCGCAAGACGGAAAACCCGCTAGACGAAAGGGTTTTCCGTTTTGGAGGTGCTTCGCAAAACGAATTTCCTATGTGCTTGCTTCGCAAGACGAAAATGTCTTGCGAGTTCCTGCGGGGGTTTTTTCCTCCCCCCCCCCTTTTTCCCAAGCCGCTAAACCGCTTATCAGCTGATGGCTAAGCCGCTTAACAGCTGATGCTAAGCCGCTTATCAGCTTATCGTTAAGCCGCTTATCAGCTGATCCACTAAGCCTGCTAAGCCCCTAATACTGTAGCACTAATCCGCTAAACCGCTGATGGGCTTGCTTCGCAAGACGAAAAAACCCGCAAGACGAAGAGACTCGCGGAACGGATTCTTTTCGTCTTGCGAGGCACCACTGTACTTGGAATTAAACCCCAACCGAGTTCAATGGGGTTTCTTCCCAAGTATAACGTTCATGGATTGGGGACCTGAAAACTTTCTTTGTATTCTTTTAAACTTTACATGTTTTGTTTAGGTTTTAGTCATCTTGTTTAACGTATGATGTGCTTTTAATTTGAAATATACTAGCCAGGTAGTTATGACTGTTTAAGTAGTGCTTGTTAAAGTGTTACCTACCTCAGACTCTCACAGTGATGCTTAAAATCGAAACAAATTTTGGAGTGGGATCTTTGAAGGTTTCAGTGGCCTTCAGTGATCCCACTCCAAAATTTGTTTGCGAACTGGACACTCAAGGTGTCTCTGCCATCAGTTGCATAGGCCTGTAATACCTGTTAATTGTGGTGCCAAAAAGATATATTTATATGAAGGAAAGGGGTGTGGGGAGAATCCAGGGCTTGTCTGGAGAGTGGAAGGAAAGGAGGACCTTTTTCTGCTTCCCCACTTCCAGCCACTCTCTGAAGACTGGAGAAGAGACTCTCTTAAGAATATTAGGGGCGTGGGTCTAAGGTGTCATTTAGCTCCTGGCTTTCATATCTCAGTTTCTAACACTGATATGATGGTTGCTGCTGCAAGTATAGCAGAGGGACACAGTGATATTCTTTTCCTACACGTGTGAATTAGTTAGTATTCAGCTAAAATAAATGGCATTTGAAAAATTAAGTAGAATTCTACAGTGGAGGTAAATTATTAAAAGTTGTATCTCAATCACACTCCTGTAATGAGTACTTCTATGAATAACCAAATTCTTGCCATATTTGTGATTTTCTTTCCCACCCTCAGAAGTACTTAATATTGTGTATTCCTGACAGCCATGCCAAGAAATCCTTGAAAGCATATTGCTAACTAGGATGGTGATGATTAGAATTTGCAATCCTCCTGCAAAGCATATTCTTTTCATTAAATAATAGGAACAATAGGTCCTACTTGTATCTATATAATTTCTTTTAAACTCAGTTTCCTTGAGTTTACGTTTAAATATATGTAGTTAGAAAAAAGTGACGTTCTTCATAAGGAACAGTTCTTTAGTCTGTCCTTCAAGCTCTAGAACCTGTCTACCTTCAGTTGCTATGGAGACAGGAAACATCCCACTGTGAAGGCTAACATGTATTCTTTTTTTAAAAAAGAGGGAGAGATCACGAGAGTTCATGCTAGACTTCAAGGAGTAACTAGAGTAGGCTTCCTCAAACTTGGCCATCCAGATGTTTTGAGACTACAATTCCCATCATCCCTGACCGCTAGCTAGGGATCATGGGAGTTGTAGGCCAGAAACATCTGGAGGGCCACGTTTGAGGAAACGTAAGCTAGAGTGTAAGGCCAAAATACACAATACTGCCCTTTCACTTCCATTCTCCATCATTGTAGTTTCTGAATCTTTTGCACATACATATTTAAAATTGAATAGGCAAAATGATCAGATTTGACCCATGCTAAATTTTTTACATTCATCTAGGCTCACTAAATATCAGCCTAGACATCACAGCATACCCTCATTGTTTTTTAGCCCAGTCTCTTGACCTGTTTGCAGATGTTGAGAAGGAGTGAACTAAGGGGTAGAAAAGCTAACATGAATTCTAATTTGCATCTGTAATTGTACTCAGCACAGTGTACATAAAGTTAAATCAGTTTTGTTTTTTTACTGGGGAAATGTTAATCCAAAGTCAGGAAATGAAACCATCCTTAAAATAAAGTGTGAACTTCACCCCCAAAGGTACACTCCCATTGCCTCCCAAGACGGACGGATGCCAAACAGGGGCATCCAATGAAGCTGAGTATTGGAAGGTTTAGGACAGACAAAAAACTTTTCCGCACAGCCCATAGTTAAACTGTGGAATTCACTTAACACAGGAAACATTGATGGCAGCTAACTAGGATGGCTTTAAAAGAGGATTCAACATTTGTGGAGGAGAGGGCTATCAGTGGCTTCTAGCCACTGATACCATTTGCTGGAAACTGCAGGAGGGGAGAGTGCTTTTGTGCTCAGGTCCTGCTAGGCAGGTTTCCCATAGCCATATGATTGACCACTGTGAGAACAGGATGCTGAACCACTGACCTGATCCAGCAGACTCTTCTTAAATTTTCATGTTCATCCTGCTTCTTATTTTTGCCTCTTGCGGCAGCAGTCCTCCACTGACATAAGTACAGGCAATGACCAGTTTGCATGGGAGTTATGTTTCTAATCCCCACATGCGTTGGCTGAGTGCACACAAGCCTGCTCCAACCTGTTCTGCCCCCTTTGCCAGCCACTTCCAGGTTGTTGCGATACGTGATGTAGCAGTCATGTGTCAGACACGTATCATACATTGCCTGTATATGTTAGTGTAGCGTTCTGCAGCATATCTCCATACAAGTGTAAATCTACTACAGCAGTGATATGTTCTGGCACATCCTTATCCAGTTGCAGTAATGAGAGGATAGAAATGTGCTGTTAAACTTTTATTGATTGATTTACCAAACTGATTAAAGCTTGCAAACCTAACTTTCTATAGAAAATGAAATGTGTATATTTAAATGGAAAACTTGAATAACATTGATTTTTGTCAAACTTCTGCCTAAGTAAATCTGTTTCAGGTAATTCACTTGATTTTTGAGAGATAGAAAGTCCATGATCTATTTTGGTGGAAATATCCCTGACAGGTTATGAACATCAGTCATGTTATTCATGTTTTATATTTAATAGCAGCACCTGCAGAACAATATCTTCAAGAGAAGTTGCCCGATGAAGTGGTTCTGAAAATCTTCTCATACTTGCTGGAGCAAGATCTTTGTAGAGCAGCTTGTGTATGTAAGCGCTTCAGTGAGCTGGCTAATGATCCAATTTTGTGGTAAGTGAAAAGGTATTTTTGATTATCCTGAAGTATGTTATATATGCCATACACAATAGAAAAATTGAATTCATGAATATGTTTTCTAATTATTTTGAATGAAAGCAGGTACTTGAATTACATTTCTATCGCGCTCACCTGAAGTTGCACTATTATTTTTCTGTAGCTCGTGCCTCCTGTTTTGATTCTGGTTATATAGGGTTCTTCTTGCAATCTGCCATCTTACATAAAATTTTGTTTATTTAGAATACTTTGCATCCTACATTAAAGTCTGAAGAGGCTCTCAAAGCATCTTACAAAAGATGTAATAAAAGTTACAGTTCAAGCCTGGCATCAGGAACAGAAATAGCGTGGTGTCCCTCTGGTGCCAGGATTATAAAGGTGATATTCCCTGCCCCTGTCCTTGGTCAGCCTTGGTCTTGCCCTTCACCCTTTGAAGATGAGCAGGTGAAATTCACTCGGCCCATAATGGAGGCAAGTCTTCTCTTGCTTGCAGGTGGCACAATTGATTTGTTCCTGCATAATTGTTGAAATACACTTAAAAATATGCAGATGTTGTTTGCCATATGTTCCCATTCACAAAGTGGATTTTTGCTTGTTTGTTTTGCTTGGCTCAGGTTTTTCAGTACCCCCAATTATGCTCCAAGCCTTGTAAATAATACCAGCCATATATATGCTTTACGTTTCTTACTGCTACCATGCAACTCCTTGCCAACTTCTTCCCTCTAAAAGCTCTAGAATCGGGCATGCTTGTTCAAGTAAATTTAAAATACATCAGTCTCTTTAACACTTGGATTTTACTGATGGAGACGGGCTGATGAATAGAAAAGTCTAAAAATGGGACACCTCCCACCCAACAGTCAAAGCCTGCTTATCTCATCAAAGAAACACTTGTCTTAGGATTTACACCCTCCAATTTATGAATGGTTCGAGGTAACTAAGAATTGAATAAAGCAGCATAATAAAAACAGTAACAGGGAGGATAAAGATAAAATTTACAAACCAGGGGCCATTAAAACAAAACACAAAAATGGTGAGCAGATTAAAACATAGATCAGAGGCCTCTAAAAGCCTGGGGTAATAAGACAGATTTACCTTGTACCTAAAATGGTAACAAAGGTACCAGTCTTACAAGCTTAAGGAATTCCATCACATAGCAAGCCAGGCTACATGTGGGATATAATGCCAAGGTGTGCGGTTGGGACTGCTGTTCAGACCTTGATTGCGGGAGGCGAGTAGTTTCCAAATAGCAGCTAAGGAGCATGCCTAGGCATTTATTCTTGCAGAATGCACTCCTTCGTATACCATTATATACGTGCTTAATATATGGCAGCAATGGGGAACTTATGGCACTCCAGATGTTGCTGACTACAGTTCCCATCTTCCTTAACCATGGACCATGTTGGCTGAAGCTGATGGCAGTTGGAATCAAACTATATCTAGAGGGCCACTGATGCCCCATCCCTAGTACATGGCTTGGTCAAGTATCTCTGGATACAGTTAAGGATGCCAGATGGAGCACATTGTTCCTTTTTATATAAGGATGTTGTTATTCCTGTTAAAAAGTCACAAAGAGTGAGAAATGGTGCTAAATTTGATGCTGTTCAGCAAAATCCTTCTATGCTGTTAAGCGCATGTTTAAAACTTTGCTCATACCTAGACACTTACCCAAATAACAGTGCACATCTGGAAACATTGTTACTCTTAATAACTATGTTTTTATCTTAAGTGATAATTCCCAAACTTGTTTAAAATAGGCAGCTCTCTTTGCTTGTCTGCTGTGTTCAATGGGAAATAGACAGTTAGCAACAGCTTGAACATTGCTGAAAGTACCACTTTCAAGTTTCCAAATTTTTTAACGTAATTTTTGTTCCATCCGGTTTATACCTTTGTTCTGTTAAAGTCTATTCACACTTCTGTATTCTGGGTGTCTTTGTTTAGGAAACGACTCTACATGGAAGTATTTGAGTATACACGTCCAATGATGCACCCTGAACCTGGTAAATTTTATCAGATAAATCCAGAAGAGTATGAACACCCAAATCCCTGGAAGGAAAGCTTTCAGCAACTGGTATGAATGCCTTTTTAAAAGCTTCCTCATTGTATTTCATGTTGTTTTAGAATGTTTCAAATGCTGAAGAGGGTGAAGGGGGGAGGTATGTGGTAATTCCCCCTTTTCCTCCTTATGGCCTGGTGAGCATTTGGACTTCTCCTTTTTTTCGGAATCTTTTCCCACTTCAGTTAGAGTGTCTTCACTGGGATCTCAATTCAGTCTCTTCTTAAAAATCAGCACCTCAAATTATTTACATTTAAGGTTCCCCAGCTCTCTGCCAACTATACTTCCTCATTCTAATCTGACCTTAATTCTCCCATACAAATTCATCTTCCCTTGTTCTTCCACTTTTTTACTCTTCTGTCATAAGATTCCTCATTCTTCAGCAGTGCAACTGTCCTTAGCAAGATTTCTCCTCGTGAATGAGGCATTGACCTGATTCTCATGTCATAGTAAACATAGTTTAAAAACAAACTATGGTTTTATGTAAATGAATTGCATGCTGGTCAAAAGTTTCTGGGGCACTCCTGGTGCAACTGTACTGTGGATGAAACAAGCAAGAGGCTGACTTGTTGTGCTGTCTGACTTAGCACCATGAAGTGGTTCAGACTTAGTGTAGAACACTGCCACCACTGTCCAGAGTCATTGTGGGAAGGTGAGACAGAATACAGACTGTAACTAAGTTTGTCTATAATTACAATCAAGACCAGAAAGTGTAATTTCAGGGACAGAAGTCATTTAAATCACTGAATGAGGAGATGAGTTTTGAATCAAGTACAACAAAATATCTGAAGGAAAATGAGGATGTGCCAAGATTGCTGCAGTCTTGTAATCTACAAAACATGGTGGATCTACATTTTCGCTGTGTTGTGTACGCCCCATCCTGCTTTTTAGCAATGTAGTTCTTGGACGTTTGTCATCTTCTGGAATGAGGTGTAGAAACTGAGGAAAATAACTTAGCTCAGAGTTACAGATTTGATTGGAAGGCAAAGTCTTCAATAAGATTCAGTTTCCTTTCTGTTGGCAAAGGTGCAGCTTTTTCAGTTGTACCTGAAGCAAGCGACAGATCTTGGATTCCAGATCCACCTACTGAGCATGGTTAATATCAGTGCTCTGAACTTTTTTGAGGAGCTTTGCAATGCTACGCTTGTGTGTGCTGTCTGTCTCTCTCTTTTAAAATGTAAGCCGTAGGTCGTGCTTCATTGTAGGCTTACCTCAAAATGCTTTCCCCCTCCATTTTCAGTATAAAGGTGCTCATGTAAAGCCAGGATTTGCTGAACATTTCTACAGTAACCCAGCAAGATATAAAGGAAGAGAAAACATGTTGGTAAGTTTTTCTGAATCACTTCAAGTGAATATCGACATGCCTTTCCTGTGGCTATTTGTCTTACAACTGTTTCTTGTTTTCTTCTAGTATTATGACACAATTGAAGATGCATTGGGTGGGGTTCAAGAAGCTCACTTTGATGGACTTATCTTTGTTCATTCTGGCATATACACGGACGAGTGGATATACATTGAATCTCCAATCACCATGATTGGTGCAGGTATTTAATTTGAAAGGCATCCTAGTATCAGTAGATAAAAGTGCTGTTCTCCTGAATGTTTCTGGATAGCAGGGAAAGAAAAGGAAGCATGGATGATGTGACTCCATTGTACTCTATTGTTTCACAGAGCACTTTTTATTGGATTTTTTTGGAGGGAGGAGAAGAGCATCTTCAAATTACCTACTGCCCAAATAAAAATATATAATCTCCCAATATCTGTATTAGATCTCCCTGGTCCTGAATGGGATAACTGTGGCCCTGAAGGACCAGGTGCGCAGCCCAGGAGTCATTTTGGACTCAAAGCTGTCCATGGAGGCACAGGTAAATTCTATGTCCAGGGCGGCTGTATCAGCTCCATCTGGTACGCAGGCTGAGACCCTGCCTGCCCGCGGACTGTCTCGCCAGAGTGGTGCATGCTCTAGTTATCTCCCGCTTGGACTACTGCAATGCGCTCTATGTGGGGCTACCTTTGAAGGTGACCCGGAAACTACAACTAATCCAGAATGCAGCACCTAGACTGGTGGACTGGGAGCGGCCGCCGAGACCACATAACACCGGTCTTAAAAGACCTACATTGGCTCCCAGTACGTTTCCGAGCACAATTCAAAGTGTTAGTGCTGACCTTTAAAGCCCTAAATAGCTTTGGTCCAGTATACATGAAGGAGCGTCTCCACCCCCATCATTCTGCCTGGACACTGAGGTCCAGTGCCGAGGGCCTTCTGGCGGTTCCCTCGCTGTGAGAAGGCAAGTTACAGGGAACCAGGCAGAGGGCCTTCTCGGTAGTGGCATCCGCCCTGTGGAATGCCCTCCCACCAGATGTCGAAGAGAAAAACAACTACCAGACTTTTAGAAGACATCTGAAGGCAGCCTTGTTTAGGGAAGCTTTTAATGTTTAATAGACTATGGTATTTTAATATTTTGTTGGAAGCCGCCCAGAGTGGCTGGGGAAACCCAGCCAGATGGGCAGGGTATAAATAATAAATTATTATTTATTATTGTTGTGTTGTTGTTGTTGTTGTTGTTATACAGCCTATCACTTTGCGTATCAACTTATGGGACGTCCTTTATGTCATGCTGTAGTTCTTCATATCATCATCATTTTATTTGTATGCTGCCTTTCCATAGTTAGAACAATGCTCAAGGCGGCTTACAACATGACAAGATTTACATAATTACCAACATAACAAAAGTCATAAATAATAAATAAAACACATCAAAAGGTACACAACCAAATGGGGGGGAAAATTCAATTTAAAAGGACATAAAAAATAAAAACTATTTTAAAAAGGAGCCCTCTCTATCAAGCAGCAGCAGCAACAGTCCTTTATGGAGCCAGTCAGGCCCCGCCCCAAGGCAGGTGGAAAGAGGCAGGGCAGATCCCTTCCGGCTCCCAGCAGGTTAGCCCCAACTTGTTTAGCCCCAGAGATCATGGCGAAAACTCGCTCTCAGCCCTGAATGGTGCAGCTGATTTGTTTCTGCTTAGGTAAAGGTCATAAACTACAGAACAATTGCCCAAACAGAATGAATGCCAGTCTACAGCTAATGAATGTGTTTGCTCTTCTGTCTGTGGTGATGATACATAAGGTGTGTAGAAAGATATATAATTACTAGAGCAATTACTTGCAGACAAACAACGTTAATCAAAAGAAAATACTATTTCAGTTAGATGACAGCAGGCGTACAGCAACTAACTACTGTGGCAGCAGGGCTGTGATTCTCCACGAATCTGGAGCCCAACCATGCTGCCCAGAAATAAGGGGTAGGTGGAGAATGGCAGGTATCTTTGCTCACTTCTCTCTCAGCTTGTCAGTTAAAAGAGCTCCTTCCTTGAGAGAGAACTATGGCATTTGATTTCTTTTTTCCTATTAGTTGGTGTCTTTGTGGTGTGCATGCCTATTCCCTTTTAGCCAGCTATTTAAAGTAGTTAGCTTGTTCTGCTTTATTTGCAGTATTTTTCTAGAAAGTGTGCACAATATTTTTAAACCATAAAATAAAAATAATCGTAACATGAACAGAAAACACTGATTAAAACAATGTCAGAATAAAGCCAGTAGGGCCCAAGGTCTAAAATCAGTGAAATGGTGCCTAGCGAAATAAAAATGTCTTCACCACACACCAAAAAGACCATACTGTTAGGTGTCAGGTGAGCTTCCACTGAAAAGTTCTCTTTGCTAGCCATGTGCCTTGTCTTGATCAGCAGGGACACTTCAACAAGGGCCTCTGAAGATGGTCTTAGGATCTGTGCAGGTATTTGTGAGCAGAGGTGACCCCATAACTTTGTATTTGGCCCAGAAATGAACTGGAAGCCACTGCAGACGATGTAGTTGTGTAAGATGAGCGTATTGACCAGCTTTGCTGCTCTGTGTCTGATAATCTGAACTTTCTGGACCATGTTCAGAGGCAGTGCAGCCACAGTAAGCCAAGCAAGTTGTTACGAGATGCAGTTGGTAGGTCAGCCTAAGATGATGCGAGGTGCTTTGAGACCACATACCCTTTCAGCAACAATACTGGCTGCAAGAGCACAGTTGGTCTATGAATCTGATCCCTTGGGAGAAGTTCAGCCCCCTCCAAAACAAATTGGATACCATTCATCTGGGGCAATCAACAGTATTTACATCTTGTTTGGATTGACTATAACCACTTTGCTCACAAGTATTAAGAGGAGAAATTCTAAAGCTGCATGAAATAAATATTTTCTATACTGAATCTAGCTTGTAGGTCCTTTCATTCTGACTGATACTTAAGTTGCAAACTTGCACTTCCGCCATCAAAATGAGAATGTTGGATTGTGGCTTTCTGCTCCCCCTGCTGGCTTCTTAAGAATAGCACACGTGTTCTTGAAAAAACATCTGACTTCTTCAACCAACTCAATACAGTCGTACCTTGGTTCTGGAACAGAATGCATTCCGGAAGTCTGTTTGACTGCAGCCAATTGGAAGCCACGCCAGACATTCGGCACCCGAAAATCATTTGAAATCCGGAACACTCATTTCCGGATTTTGATCATTCGGGAGACGAAATGTACGAGTTCCGAGGTGTTCAGCAACCTCGGTACGACTGTATATTGGTTTACACTAATTTGGATACTAGTAAATGTTGGTGTTCATTTGTTGTAAACTGCCTTTAAAAAAAGTAGTGAAGAAGTGTGTAAAAAGGTTTTGGAGAAATAAAGAGCTATTAACTAGCATTAAATGTCTTGCAATTTATTTAATAAAGCTTTAGCTTCATAGTTAAAAATAGAAACAGGGATCTGTTGTCTGTGGGGGATGCTATAGTAGTATTCTGCATGACTGATCATTCATTGAGCAGGGATTGGACTAGATGACCACCAAGGTGGCTTCCTTGCACATCCTGGATGGTCTAGTGCAGGGGTTGGCAAGGTTTACCTCGCCTGGGCCGGTTCACTCCAACGGAGATCCCTCTGTGGACTGGATTGTGAGTGTGCACGCCCGTGATTTCTGGCGTATGCGCATGCACAGATGCGATTTCCGGTGCCGCGGAAGCAAGTCCCTGCGCCATGCTGTTCTGGTTTAGCGCAGAGCGCGGGGACTCGCCAAGTGGGTGGCTTGGTTCAGGGGCGGCTTGTGGACCGGTTAAACGACCCCCGTGGGCCGCTTGTGGCCCATGGGCCTTAGGTTGCCAACCCCTGGTCTAGTGGTCAGGATTTGGCACGCTCACCAAGGTCCCTTCCCAGTCCATAATTCTATGAGTCTAATTTAAAGTATAACATTAAAGCAGATTCTTCAGCAAATACATAATGATTGTTCTAGAAATCAGTTGGCACTTTATTACAGTGGTGCCTCGCAAGACGAAAATAATCCGTTCTGCGAGTCTCTTCGTCTAGTGGTTTTTTCGTCTTGCGAAGCAACCCTATTAGCGGATTAGGGGATTAGCGCTATTAGCGGTTTAGCGGCTATTAAAGGCTTAGCGGCTTAGCGGCTAAAAGGCTATTAGCGGCTTAGAAAAAGGGGGGGGGAGCGGAAAAAATCGCAAGACTCGCAAGACTTTTTCGTTTTGCGAAGCAAGCCCATAGGGAAATTCGTCTTGCGAAGCGCATCGAAAAACGGAAAACCCTTTCGTCTAGCGGGTTTTTCGTCTTGCGAGGCATTCGTCTTGCGGGTCACCACTGTAATTCTATTAGCTTTTAACTGAAGAAATGTTTCCATCTAAAACCTGGGAGTTGGTCTGTTGAGAACTGGACTTCGATAAAACTTAACAGAAAGATCCTTCTGTTTCTTGTAAAATGAACTTACTGAATGAATCTGAGACTGAATGTCTGTACTTAAAGACCCAGAGCTGTTATCCTGAGTCACAATGGAAGTATAAAGCTTATTGCTGGAACAACGTAATTGTAGGTTGTATTGGAAATATGCTGTGCATTTTCAACCTTCAGCTTTATTATTCTTTCCCCCGCCAGCACCCGGGAAAGTGGCAGATAAGGTCATTATAGAAAACACAAGAGATTCAACCTTTGTCTTCATGGAGGGATCTGAGGATGCTTACGTTGGTTATATGACAATCAGGGTAAGAACATGGGAGCAAGCACTTAAGTTGAAATTACTTGAGTTGAAAGAAATGGATGGCTTGTAACAAGTGTTATTGTATTTACTTTCAGTTTAACCCTGATGATAAATCTGCACAACATCACAATGCTCACCACTGCTTAGAGATTACAGTTAACTGCAGCCCAATAATAGACCATTGTATTATTCGAAGTACTTGTACAGGTTAGTAATTTCTCTGTTAAAACTGTCATGAAGTAACAGGTGTACAAGATGCACAAGGGCTGGAGACCAAACAACTAGGCGCCTGCCCCCGAGAGTGATCAGCCATCCAGCCGTGCCTTCTCCTGCCCATCACTACTGGAATTGGGAAGCATCTTGACCACTCTCTTCTACCTGCCCTCCCAGTATCATTAACCCACCACCATTCACCCAATATGCAGCTAGGGGATTGGACCACAGAATAGTAAACTAAGACCCAGTACTACACGTGTCCCACACCATCAGAAGTAGACGTTAAATCTCCTAGCTACTCTCCTCCCCCTGCCTCTCCCCCTGTTCTTCCACTAAGGAAGAACTCCACAGGCCCTAGACCATACCTGCATCCGCACAAACACTCCTACCTGCAGCTAGATGATACACAGGTCAAACAGCTGTTGTAATGCGCGCGCGCACACACACACACACACACACACACTCGCTCACTTGAAGAGCAAACCAGGCAAGGACCAGGATGCTGCAAACTCAGTCCCCAACTCCCTGTTTCTCTGTGGGTCTGTTGACATGGTGTAGCTGTGAGCAAGCGAGGTAATGAATTAGCTGGCTTGGGGCAAGGGCATGCACTGGCCACACAATCCTCCTAAGCCCTCTGCTTTGGCTCAGGATTCATCTGAAGTCATTTCATGCCCCTACTGTCTAGTTTATCCTGAAAGGTTAAGCCAAGATAATTGGCAAGAAGCTAGCCAAGTTCATTCAGTGTTTCCAAGTTACTTCATTTTCTTTTATTATTTTTAGTGGATGATGCAAGTTGTAGGTTTCTTATGAAGGCAAATCTAATTCCAATTTTAAAATGTAAATGTTGTTTCCTCTTCAGTTGGTTCTGCAGTCTGTGTTAGTGGTCAAGGAGCTTGTCCCACTATCAAGCATTGCAACATCAGTGATTGTGAAAATGTTGGTCTCTACATTACAGATCACGCACAGGTGAACACCCTTTCCCATCCCCCCTCCCATTGTTTTCCACCTTGCAAAAATAAAATTGCCTGATCCATCTTCAATTTACACTATTTTCTGATATTTTAGGGAATATATGAGGACAATGAGATCTCCAATAATGCATTAGCTGGGATTTGGGTCAAAAACCACGGAAACCCTATTATTAGAAGGAATCATATTCACCATGGGCGCGATGTTGGTGTTTTCACGTTTGACCACGGCATGGTAATGTATACTTTTCCTTTTGAGGAGAGCTTATGGGGTGGGTGGGATGTGCATATTTCTGTGGGGGAAGTGAGTTTTTGTGAGTATTAAAGCAGATTGTTTTTGTCCACCTGTTTCCAGTGTTGATGGTTTCTCTTTTGCATGGCCCTCAAGTAAATAATGTACATTGGAGACTATTGAGACCCAAAGCAGAAGTAATGCCTGGTTAGAAGACTGAGAATGTGCAGCAGGTTCCCTCACCCATGTGAATGCCTGCCTCCATTGCCTTATTAGCATAATCTTTGGTGAAGTACTACATCTTCACAAGTGCTGGCTACCGTTACTTTTTAAACCAGGGTTTAGAATGAGTGTTTCAGCTGCTTCGTGTATGTCAGCCGCTTGGCACAATAGGTACCAAAAAATTGGTACTAAAGTAGAAGGACAATACCTCCTCAAAAGCAGGCCACTGAAATTCTGACATTCCCGCCCCGCAGGCTAGGTTTTATAATTGGATTTGGAGGTTAGGTGTAGGATTGATATGGAAAAGTGTCTTCTATCCATCATTTGTCTCTTCATACATCTTCAACAATGATGATCCCAAGATCATTTTTCTTTGGAGACCTCCCTCAATCTTTGGTTGGTGCATTACATTCAGCTCCTTTCCACAACATATTTCAGGAACTGGGAACAGAATTCCAATTACGCAGAGATTCTTGATGTTTTATTTTCAGCTTGCCCTTCACCTGCTGCTTTGTTCTGAAATTATTGTTTTCCAGTGTTTGCGTTAGTACTTGTTAGGGCTGATTTACATTTGCAGGATATACTTGACATATTATTATTTGTTTTAGTTTTGTTAAAGTTTATTTTACTAGCCAAAGGCCATGACAAATCCATACAATCACAAACATTATAAAATATAACACAAACAACTTCAAATAAAAATAGTAACTAGAAATTATGAGAGAGGCGATAACAGAGGAACCACCATGGCTACACTAACTGAGTTTCAATTTAGTCCTCTGAATTCTCCTTACAATTTACAGCTCCTTTTTTTGCCACCAGAGCCAAAAAGACCTCTTATGTGTCACTACAGCATTGTTGTTACTCAGCAGCAACTTTCCTGTACAAATGGGTTTTAGAAAGCTCCGCCTTGGATCTGTGTACAATGGCAATTGCCCCATATGAAAGAAGATGTTTGCCATGAGGCATCAATGTGGCAGAATCACCCGGTGTTGACTTTGTAACATTGAACTTTAATGTGAGAATGTGGCCTTGGCATTGACAATTCTCTGCAAGACTCTAGGTTGGTTCAGATTTAACTAACACTAAGCCATAGTTTTGGATTATGAGGATGAGCCTTGGTGAGTCTTCCGTCCCCTCCTGCTTCAAACCAACCACAATAATTCAAAAGCCTTCAGTTCCATTTTAGATTAACCTCCTATTGCTGTGTGGTCTAAGACCAGAGACACCTGGATAGCTCAGCTGGTTAGAGCGTGATGCTAATAACGCCAAGGCTGCAGGTTTGATCCTCATATGGGGCAGCTGCATATTTCTGCATAGCAGTGGGTTGGACTAGATGATCCTCAGATGATCCTCCTTCCAACTACAATTCTATGATTCTCTGGTTTATCTATGGCTAGTAGAAATAAGGCAATCTAAAGCCACAGCTCATTAAACTGGCTTGCTTTTATTAACTATAGGGAAGATTAACCACAGTGTAGGGTTTGAAAAGCACACAACTTCAGTCTAAAACCTTCTTATCCCATAGTTGTTACAGACGGGGTAGCATGTGAGCCGTATAACTCACACCGTTCGCAGCTAACATGGCCAGCGATCAGGCATGAAGGGTAGTATAAAAAACAACAACTGGGGACATGAGGTTGGAAAAGTCTGTGCTAAATCATAGTTTGTGGTTATGTTACACTTAAACAATGTGCTTGTGTTATGTCCAACTCTGCAACCGAAGAAATGGGCCTGTTTCCTAGTGCAATACTTGAAGTGCTTTTACAGTTGTTCAGATGGAGCATGTGGTCCTGTCTCTTAAAAATTACTCTGTAAGCCAACATGAGCACTTGCAGTTTTAAAGAAATAATAAAACAGTCTAAATGTATTTTTGCACAGTACCATCTTTATTATAATGTCAGGTAGCTGGGGGGGGGGGGGAGACACCCAACCAATTATATTTCCTTACCACTCCCCATTTTCTTCCTTGTTTTCAGGGTTATTTTGAAAGCTGCAACATACATAGAAATAGAATAGCAGGTTTTGAAGTGAAAGCTTATGCCAACCCTACAGTAGTTCGTTGTGAAATCCACCATGGTCAAACTGGAGGAATCTATGTTCATGAAAAAGGAAGAGGACAATTTATAGAAAATAAGATCTATGCAAACAATTTTGCAGGTGTATGGATTACTTCAAACAGTGACCCAACAATAAGGTACCTGTCTGTATTTTGGCCTAGATTCTCAAGCCCTTGGACAGAAGTGGGGACTGGCCCACCCTCTGTGGGCCATTTTTGACAAATGTGTAGCGTCACCACCTGTCAGTCACCTGGTATCATATGACATCAGGTAATTCAACTTCAGTTGAAGAATCAGCAGTGCACTCTTTAAGTGCACTCTGGATTCTTCCTTTCTTCTTCTGTAGCCCCAACTTGAATCCAAGCTGTGGCTACCAAAGATTCCAGCCAAAAGAAGAATTCAAGCATTTTTTGCTAGGGCTTGGCTCCACTTGAGAGCTCTGACCCTATTCCAGCAGGTCCTGTATTTGGAATCAAATTTAGAAGGCACCAAATGCAAGTCCTGCATTCAGAGGAAATATCAGAGGCTCATCAAAGGAAACATGGATGGCATTGTAGTGTGTGTTGCCACTGATATTTGAGGATCATCTGATTTCTAAGCCATCATGCAAGTCCAGCCCCATAAGCTTTCTAGATGGGGACTACCTGGGAACGTCATAGAAACCATTCTAAGCTGTTAGAGTAAAGAGCAGTGTTATGTGTATTAAAAATTAATTAGTCTTCCATTTAGAAGCCACAGTTCTGTGTATACTGTACAGCCTATGTACGTTTAGATTATGTGGTGCTTGACAAATTCTGTTTTCTCTGGCTTTTGCACCTTAGGGGTAATGCAATTTTCAATGGGAATCAAGGTGGAGTCTACATATTTGGTGATGGAAGAGGCCTTATTGAAGGAAATGACATATATGGTAAAAAAATGAATATTTGCTTTGCTGCATTTGATACTCCTTGTGTCCTTGTGCCACATTTTTATTCATACTTAACCTCTTTTAACAGGAAATGCATTAGCGGGGATACAGATTCGGACTAACAGCTGTCCCATTGTTCGACACAACAAGATTCATGATGGGCAACATGGCGGTATTTATGTGGTGAGCATCTCTGTGTGGTTTTGATGTGAACTCAACTCAGAAATATTTTCGCTAGAGCCCTTTTCAGGCATTCAAAATGTGGAATGTAAACGTGTGGTTGGGGAAAGAACCTGGAAGGGAAAGCTTGTTAAACATATTAATCTGGAAGGGTTTTTAAAAAATGTTTGCTTGAAAGTGTTGGCAGTTTGGCATCTTTAACCTCTAAACGTTTGAAAACTTGTCTTGTGTTACTAGGACACTTTAAGTCTCACCAAAATGAAGAAGTCATGATTAGGCCACAAATTGAGGTTAGAGCCTGATTGTCAACCTGCATAAGTTAGATTGTTGATATTACACTTTTCTTTCTTATGCTATATATGAAAGCATTTAAAAGAGGGTTTTAAAAATTCATGGAGGGTAAGGCTATATTCTACCTCCACTGTCATATTGCCTCTATATCAGTTGCTGGGAGGTGCTGATGAGGAGAGAGTGTTGCACTTGGGACCTGCTTGCAGGCTTCACCTAGCATCTGGCTCTAGCTTCTATGAGAACAGGATCCTGGATCAGATGGGCTTTCGGTCTGATCCAGCAGGGTGGCTTTTGCATTCATATTTCCCAACATTGGCTAACTGTGATTTTGATAAATTAAAGCATTGAAGCATATTCACTCTTTCTAATAGTGAACTAAGATGGAGAGCGCTGCCGAGATTGTAGACAAAAACATGTCGTTAAGGAACTAGTGGGAAATATCTGCATGCTTGGTATAACTTTGAGGATTGCAAAAGTAAAAAAACAAACAAAACTTTTTAAAAAATTAAGGGGTGATCCCCAAACACCCCAGTGAGGACTAAGCATGCTCAGTAACCACCGGATGGTGAGTTACAGTTGGAAAAGAAAAATTAACTGGCTACAAAGGGAGTTGAAGGAACAGGGCTGCAGCTGACAAAGGAGCTAGGAACATTTAAAAATAAACCTTTTTTTGCAGGTCCTGCTTTTGTTTACCAGTTTTGTTTTGCTTTCAGCATGAAAAAGGCCAAGGTGTGATTGAAGAAAACGAAGTTTACAGTAATACCTTGGCTGGAGTCTGGGTGACAACAGGAAGCACGCCAGTGCTGAGAAGAAATAGAATACATAGTGGTAAACAGGTACATCCCACCTTACTATGTGGTTGGCAGTAATACTGATTTCAAACTCTTTACCAGATGGCTGGATTTTTTTTTTTAAAAATGTGAAATTTAAAGAAATAACATTTGGATTTTTTTTGCCTTCCAAATTGCATGGTTTCTTAAAAAGTGAAAATACTAGCGGTTGCATCCACTTAAGTCCTACTTAGAGTAGACCCATTGAAATAAATGTTCTTGAGTTAGTCAAGTCAATTTGTTTCGGTGGACTTCTGTCTTGAGTTTGACTTAATTGGATATTAGACAAAGACACTGTGGGTGATTCCCAGGTCCAATTATTGGGGCTTAACCTGCTCTAGATATATTTGCACTCCCTCTGAAAGAACAGGCACACTGTTTAGAAGGCCTCTTGGAACCTCCATTGTGAAGAACACCTATCACCAGCCTTGGTTGGTATGTCAACTGTGTCCTTTCCTAGACATAGATAGCTTGGCCTCTGTGATTCATGCACTGGTAGCCTAACATTTATACTCCTGTCATGCCCTGTGTGGAGCGTCTCTTACAGCTGGTGTGGAGGCTGCAGCTGATGCAGGATGCTGCAGCCCACCTGGTGAGTGGGGCTGCTTACCAGGCACATACCATGCCAGTGCTAAGGGACTTTGCCCTGTCTGCCTATTAGCCACTGAGCAAGTTTTAAGCTCTTGTTACTTAGATATAAAACCTTTAAAGACTCTGGACCAGGTCACCCAGAAAGACTGGCTTCCCCTCCATTGCCCAGAAAGGGCATTAAATTCAACAGGTGTGGAATCCTGCTATTCTCGACGCACCCTGGTGATTGGCTTGTGGTGACACAGAGGGGGCTATTTCACAGGTGGCCGCAGTGTTATGGAATGCTGAAATGTGGTCGGCCCCATCTGTGTTGGCATTCTGGCTCCGGAAGATGCAGCTGTTTGGGATTGTTTCATTGCATATTTCAATCATGGACATTTATTTTGTTTAATGGCATTGTTTGTGTATTTTAAATGTGGTGTATTTTCAATTCTGTATTTTAACAGTGTTGTACAGTAGGTTATTTTTGTTTTGTAAACGGTTTAGAAACCATTTTGGCATTCAACAGTATATGAATAGATATAACAATACAACCCAGTATTCTGTTAAGCCACTGTTAAGTAATGTGGATGTAAGCATGTTAGCTCTGCAGTTAATCACAATCTAAACTGAATTGGTGTCTGTATTAGATTCATGTTGAATGAGGCTTTTCTTTCTAATTGAAAAACCAGTTTGATCATTTCTCAGATATGATTATTTACACTATGCCTCCCAAACACAGGCATTTCATTTTTACCTGATGAAAATAAACTGTTCTTGTTTGCTCAGTAAGCAGAAAGGAGCAACACTGGGAACAAGAAAAAAAAAAATCCTCAGTGTGTTGGTTCCTATCGTCCCATATTTAACTTTACTAAGTCTCATGTATGGGATGCTGGTCATAATCATGAAAGACCCTGTATAGGAATATTTTAAATATAATCTCTCTACAGGTTAAAAAAAAAAAAAGGAAAGCATGCAAAATGTATACAGAGTAACAAAGATGTGAGGCCTAGTTATACAAATAAAACAGTGTAAATAAAACTATTTTACCGGTTTTAGTAGTCAGAATTTACACTATTGTTCTGGAAATACTTGAAGTAGTATTAGTGAGATACTTGATTTAATCAACCTCTTTTCTTTCCGGTTTAAATCATGGCTTTAAATTGCCATGATATAAAAATTAATTTACCATTTCCCAATGTCTCTTTAATGCTCCAGGTTGGTGTTTATTTCTATGACAATGGACATGGAGTGCTGGAGGACAATGATATCTATAACCATATGTACTCAGGGGTTCAAATCAGGTAAAGTATATCTTCATTTGTTTTGCTTCAAAATGTTTTTAATATATAAACCAGTTGTCTTAAGTCAGTGAACTGTCAACTTTTCTCACCATCTTAACAATTGCAGTACATATGTTACTTTAGATTTGGCTGTTTTCCTTTCCTGTCCACTGTCAGGATTATTATGTGGTAGTAGCTCTCAACTTGGGCTTGAAATTGTTGGAAGTGTCAGACCCATGTCTTTCAATGACTAGTTTTGTATTTGGCCTGGGAGACAGATTCTGTTCCAGGAGTGGAAAAGCAATTTCCTCTGAACTCCTAAGATGCCAGCACTGGAGTGGATAGAGTCCAGTGCCCTGGCAAGGATACAAATCACCCCGTTCCTGGTCATCAGAATAATCATTTGAGGAGAAGGGATGGTGTGATAATTAAGCTACCTCTGTGGGCATATGAGAGAGAATGAATGTTGGGTGGTCACACCTAGAGAGCTGGCCATGAGTGAGTGCAACCCCAAGCCAAGGAGGTTAGCAACCCCTGTTCTGATCTAACATTTGTCAAGGCTTTATTGGATGACCTCAGAGTACGTCCCTGTCTTTTATCCTCATTTTTCTATCTGCAAAATAGGAGTTCATTTTACAGAGTTCTTGGTTTTCATAAAAAAATAAAAACACACTTAGTTAACCAAGTGTGTCATATGAATTATATTTTCCCTTCCCTTTTAAACACAGTGAAGAGCTGCAGGCTGATAAAAAAGAATGGCAAAGTCCTTCCGTTCACACAAGCAGTTTCTTAACTTTCATCATAGAGCATACTTGAAAGATTTTTTTCCATGGCTAAAAATACTCTTCAGTTTCTCAACTTTTCAGGGTGTGGTATAGAGTCACTTTAGAACATGAGAGGTGCCATAAAAAATTAATTGTAGACATATAAGCCCCATTATATCCGTTGTTCTTTATACTACAGTATAAAGATATACTAGATGTGTTCAGATGATAGGTACCCAAGGGCTGAGACTAAAAGGGTTCACAGTTATTTCCAGTGATATTGAAAAGGAGTGGGTAATATTATAAGGGTGTGGGAATGCTAGCCAAGAAAAAAATTGCACCTTAATTAAGAATTTAAGCTCCCCCTTCAGTATTTAAAAAATAAAAATAAAAAGAAGAGAACATCTGGTACAGCCGTGTACATACTTTCAGGACCTTTATCTGCCAGAACATTACTTTGTGAGTCTGGATTTGGTTCATAGCATAGGAGAGATTCTGCATTCAGCTAAACAGGGATCTTGTGGTCTCAGGGATTGTTTTCTATACATGGTGAGAGGGGAAGGTATAGGAAGAAATGTATGAGTGCCTGGCGTACTCTAGGCTTATCATGCAGGTACTTAAATATTTCTTGATTGTACAATGCTGATAATGGTTTTTAAATAATCAAATGTAGTTCATGTCACATGTACAAAATAATAAGCCATTTCTGAGTAACCTCTTTGTTTGCTTATGTACAGAACTGGAAGCAACCCCAAAATTAGGCGCAACAAAATTTGGGGAGGCCAGAATGGTGGGATTCTTGTTTATAATTCTGGTAAGCTTCCCCTCCATTCTTACAATTTAAAATATGAGGCTGTTTCACCGTAATGCAAAATCTTGATGTTTTATTTTATGTTTGAAAGGGCTCGGCTTTATAGAAGACAATGAAATTTTTGATAACGCAATGGCTGGAGTTTGGATTAAGACAGACAGCAATCCCACATTAAGAAGAAACAAAATCCATGATGGAAGAGATGGAGGCATCTGTATATTTAATGGGGGCAGAGGTACTAGTCCACTCACTTTTATCATGTTTACTTTTAGCCAGAGTGATGTCTTTTTAAAAATAAAATGAAGTCTTTGTTCTCTTTAATCAACTGTCACTGTGACCATATTTTGATCCTTTGAGAAGCTGTTTAGTCATATTTAATATAAAAAGGAGCAGTAATTCTCTATTTAGCCACCAAGAATATGTCTGCACTGCAGGATCAAAATTTCACTAGCTAAACTGTGGCCTTTTCTGAGAGTTGCAAATTGTGGTTGAAGAAAGAATATGTAAAACCCTTTCTTCCTGTTCAGATAACCAAGCTACATTTTTCTAATTCAAATAGCTGTTGGAGCTCAGCTAATTCCCACTTTCTGCAGAAAACATTTACCGTATTTTTTGCTCTATAAGACTCACTTTTTCCCTCCTAAAAAGTAAGGGGAAATGTGTGTGCATCTTATGGAGCGAAGGCAGGCTGCGCAGCTATCCCAGAAGCCAGAACAGCAAGAGGGATTGCTGCTTTCACTGCGCAGCGATCCCTCTTGCTGTTCTGGCTTCTGAGATTCAGAATATTTTTTTTCTTGTTTTCCTCCTCCAAAAACTAGCTGCGTCTTGTGGTCTGGTGCGTCTTATAGAGTGAAAAATACAGTATGTTAATATTTGAATATGTCTATATTCCACGTGTTAAAAAGCAATATATATCTACCATCACCCGGAACAATTACTGTACTCCGTATTTATTTATTTTCTGTGCTTGTGAACAAAACAAATTTCAGACTGATTATTTTTGTTCTGTCTTAGGTCTCCTTGAAGAGAATGATATCTTTAGGAATGCACAAGCTGGGGTCCTTATCAGCACAAATAGTCATCCTGTGTTAAGAAAAAATAGAATATTTGATGGATTTGCTGCTGGTTTGTATTTGATTTATATTGTCTTTATCTCAGAATAGTGTTAAGACCTCAGATCTAGGAGTGTTTCAGTCATTTGCAAATATTTTGATATTTCATAATGTCTTAAAATCACCAGTGAACTTTGTCCAAATATTCACCAGTGAATATTGTCCAAAATATCAGTGGTGGTTTTCTTTTTTCTCCCTTAAAAACTACTGGTTAGCCAGGCCACCCATGTTTTAAATGGCCAACATTTTGGAAAGGAGGAAGAGAGACCACATTTTGCCAGAAGTGAATTGCTGAATTAGTAATTTAATAGGCAACTCTTTCTTTCACTGTTGGAGATTCAGACTTTATTTAAATCATTTTGAAACCTCCTTTATATTTCAAAACTTACATAAAAATGTAAAGCTTTGTGTCTATTTTTCTTTAAAAGTTATAACTTTTCATACATTCAGCGTTTTTCTTCCTCCTCCCACCTTAAACCATGTCAAGCATTTGTAAATAATGCATAGGCCTTGTTAGTTGCATTTCATTTTTTCTCTGTGCATTATCATTTATTTTTTACCAATGGTTAAGGGCCATAGAAAAGCAGAATTTTTAGGAAGGATTGACTTCGGTGATCACTTCAAGGCAGCCTGTAATTTTTCATAGGACTGTAGTATCTGCCCAAGCTGTTATTCTACAAAGCACTCTCATTAATTATTGTTTGACCCATTTCCAGTCATCACTTTGCACAGCCCTCTGTGGCAGCAGAATAATAATAATAATAATAATAATAATAATAATTATTATTATTATTATTATTATTATTATTATTTTATACCCCACCCATCTGGCTGGGTTTCCACAGCCACTCTGGGAAGTTTACAGCATATATAAAAACGTAGTAAAACATCGAGCATTAAAAACTTCCTGATACAGGGCTGCCTTCAGATGTGATAATTTTATTATTATTTTAACCATTCAAGGAATAACTCTGGCCACTGCAAGCATGGTGGCGTTGCATCTTTGCTTCCCCACTCACATCAAATCTTAAAGAAAAAAGCGTCTTTGCTAGGCAGAGACAACATGGAGTAACATGCCACAATACAAACAGCTCCATGATATATCCTGGAGCTGTAACAATGAAGCAAGCTTGCGAGGTGATGAGCACAGGGGGAGAAAAACTCCCCAACAAATGCAGTCAAACATGGGTTCACTGCCGGATCTGAGTGAAGAAAGCGTACTTCACCTCCATTGCTTCCTGTTTGTCATTCAGTGGAGTTGTTCCAAATAGCCATGGGCCTATACTTACAGGCTCTAGCGAGGTGTTACGAGCATAAAATTGCTTGGATCTGCTGCGATCTGGACTCCCCTTTGGAGCAAGTGCTACAGAGGTGTAAGGAACACTTTTCTTGTCGGCTGTTGTTGGGTAGGTTTCAGTTGCTTTGGCCCAAGAACGTGTACAGGGTGCTTTGTCAGTTTGTGCAGCTACTGTTAGCCTATAAAATCAGGCAAGGAGGAGACAGTGGGTGGGGCCAGGCTAATAATTCATGCTTTGCTTTGAGAGGTGGCGATAAGACCATTCTTGAAGAAACCTGACTTACGTTTTAGGCCAGCGGCAGATGTCTCCTTGAGAGGGTGGTTGTCAACATTTTTAAGTCCAGTTCAATCAAGATTCAGGCCTACTTTTGGCTCAGAAACTGCCTTGGTCGCCACCCTGTATGATGACTTGTGTTGGGAGAGACAGAGAATGCAATGATCTTGGCATCTTTCAATACCATCAGATTTGGAATCCTCCTGGAATAACCGGCTGAGTTGCGGATTGGGGGCACCATATTGCAGTGGTTCTGATTCTACTTGGACAGCCAGTTCCAGAATGTGGTCCTCGAGGGAGAATGTTCGGCCCCCTGATTCTCCAGTATGGGAACTGATTCTGTTCCCCATGCTATTAAACATCTGCATAAAACTGTGGAGTGTGGGGTCATACAGGGTCTGTGGTAATTGATTTGAGGGCCAATAAACTGAAGCTTCATCTAAGACTGAGACGTTCCTAGGTGGTGGTTTTCCCGTCTAGTATGTAGCCTGCTCTAGATGAAAACTCCCAAGTTTATAATCATTCAAGTAGCAAGTAACTGAGGCAAATAGCATTTTAATACTTTTTTAAGAGTGCAGTTTCTGCTAATTAACTAGTATACTATTTCTCTTTGGATAGTACCAGAAGAGTCAAAAAATTGTTGCGACAGCTAAATACGTCAAATTTTCTGCTAAACTAACTTTCCCCCCTCTAATTTAAGGTATTGAAATAACAAATCATGCAACTGCAACTTTAGAAGGCAATCAGATTTTCAATAACCGGTTTGGAGGTTTATTTCTAGCCTCTGGAGTCAATGTGACAATGAAAGGTATGTTGAATTATGCTCATTTGTAATTTGTTAAGTTACTGAAACTCTTTATAAGGGATACCCAATGAAAATGAAACCCCAAAAGCACCCTCACATTTAGAAACTTGCTTTGACAGCTTCTAAATTAGCCGTTTGTGATCGTTTTGGTAGCTCAGTTTAAACAAACCTCTTCCGTGCAAAACTATTAATGTGTCTGACATACACACTTCCTAGCAGTGGCAATGTATTTTCTTTTAGTATTTGTTTTGTGTGAACAGCAGGTGCAGTAATATTGGTGAAGAGTAAGTAGTGTGTTAAAACTTGTACAGTTGTGCCCTGGATCCTGAACACCCTGGAACTCGGATGTTTTGGCTCCCAAATGTCGCAAACCCTGAAGTGATTGTTCCAGTTTGCAAACGTTCTTTTGGAACCCAAACATCCGATGGGGCTTCCGCAGCTTCTGATTGGCCACAGGAGCTTCCTGCAGCCAATCAGAAGCTGTGATTTGGTTTTCAAACGTTTTGGAAGTCAAATGGACTTCCCGAATGGGATTCTGTTCGACTTCTGAGGTACGACTGTACTGCAAAACTCTTCATCGTGCGTAATCCTAAAGGGATTGTATAATCTTATTTCAGATCAAATCCAGCTGTTGGATCGGAGGTTTTCAGTCAAGCTATAGCTCATGGACTGTAGAATAGCTCACTATGCAGCAGTAAACTGTTAAATCTGATCACTGTTTTATTGCAGATAACAAAATAATGAACAATCAAGATGCCATAGAAAAAGCTGTCAGTAGAGGCCAATGTTTATATAAAATATCAAGTTACACCAGCTACCCCATGCATGATTTCTATAGGTAAGCAAGTATGGGATCTACTTTTCCCACAGCTTAATGTTTGCATGTTTAAAAAATGGATCGGTTTTAAATTGTTAACTTTGCATTTTAGATGTCACACTTGCAACACCACAGACCGCAACGCCATATGCGTAAACTGTATTAAGAAGTGCCATCAAGGACATGATGTGGAATTTATTAGGCATGATAGGTATGTTGACTGACCCTTGATTGAAAACATAGTGCCACTTTTTTCCCTGCCAGTATTTCAAAGACTTCTCTCTTCCAGGTTTTTCTGCGACTGTGGTGCTGGAACACTCTCCAATCCATGTACATTAGCCGGAGAACCGACCCATGATACAGATACACTATATGACTCTGCTCCTCCTATAGAATCTAATACGCTGCAGCACAACTGAATTACTTTTGAGAAAGAAAGGAAGAAAAAAGTCCTGCCATTCTATCGTAACTGTTAATTTTGTTTTTGAGGAAGTTATACTTGCCCATTTCTGCAGAGGGAGACTTAAAAAAGGATGTGTAAAAGTGGTGACACTATGGAGCTCAACCTACCAAAAAGAAAGTGGCAATATGTTGACTCAGGATAACAGAACTGGGCGTTTCAGCATTACTGTGTAAAACAAAGACTAAGGGACAGATGTGAAGAAAATAAGCTGCATCATTGTACAGATACCAACTTCCAAAAGGCTGGTGTTTCTACAAGTAGCATTGAAACACAGTCCCATTTGCAGTAGTACTATTCTGTAGACTAGCAGCAGTCTTTGTTGCTGCCTTTATGGACATGGGTACCAATTGCTTTTTGTAATATGGTAAAAAATGTGAGCTAGCACTTCTGCATTTATTTTGATTTTTTTAAAAAACATTTATTCAGATTGAGATGATTTTAATGCTTTAATCTCATGTAGTTTTTAATTTCAAGCAAATCTTATTGTACTTGAATGTGTCCTGTTTTGTTAGCACATCTAGACTTGCTGTAACTGTACTCATGTCCCAGTATGTACGTTCTTTCTATGAAAGAGAACACTAATCTTAAATTATATCCAGCAATTTTTCTGGTATCCTTTGCAGTTAGAATATCCCTCCTTTCCCCCTTCCCCGCCCCCCCATGGTCTTCACATCACTTTGAGAAACAATGTTTTAATGAGGCTTCCTGGGAGATAATGCACTATTAAAACAAAGTATGCAGGCGACAGTTTGCAGTTAAGAGGTTTTACTATGTTTTAAAGTACACTGTTGTAAGAACATCTCCTCAAAACAATCCTGTATTTACTCTGTTCACAGTTTTATTGAACAGTCTTGGACATTAACTCTTATGAACTGCTGAAAATTGCAATTTCCTCCTCTAATGAAGATGAGACAAAAGTATATAGACAGCCCTATACAGTTTCATAGCTTTTTTTCCATTTATGTGTATTGGTGACAGTGGGTAATCAACAGCCTGAAAGTGTATGCATGTACCATAACATCTAGACTTAATATATTGTGGAGTATTCAATAACCATTATGTAGAGGGGTAGCTAAGAATTAAAAGGGTTTAATTTCCTAGGAAATACAATGGAAAATGGTCATTTTTAAAAAATAAAGTTTATTAGATCACTGTTGTTTGCATAATGCCTTCAAAAACTGCTGTAGAAACTTATTACAGGTTGTCTCACACAGGAAGCACGGCTAGCTTGTCAAGCTCATCTCTGGCTAGTGGAGCTCCTTCAGCTATCTGGCACTGTTTCCTGGGAAAACACACAATCAACATATGCATGTTTAAAACTAGGGGAAAGACTTTTTACAATAATACCAAGCTTAATGTATTGTTCAGACACTGCTTGCGCTTCCGGCTAGGCTCAATACAATGTATAACAGTGCTGTGCAATCACAGCAAGCTAGTTTAAACCATCTCCTGCAGCAAGCAAGCAAGGTTTAAGGACACTAGCATTGCCCCGCCCTGCAAGGAAAGCACATGGTGAAAAATCTTACCTGAACAATCGTAGTGAGAGGGTAGTTGCCTCAAACTCTTTTGCCTTTTCTTGAGCTTTCTGAATAACTTCTTCGGGAATGTTAGCAAGCCTTGCTGCATTAAAGCCATAGCTTTTAGGGCAAGCACCTTTGATGAATTTGTAGAGAAATGTAATTGTTTCTTGGCTAGGATCGTCAGTCTCATTTTCCACCATACATGCCTGAAAAGAAAAAACAGCAGAAAGAAAAGTGGATCAATGGCCCTTGGTTCAAATCCTACCAGCTCATCTAGGCCTTTAATGGTCTACTTTGTTTACTAGCAAGTTTCAACTGGCCACTCTCAAAGTAATGGAACAGCGGGGTTCATTTCATTTAGCAGAATGGCTGTGTTGAAGAAAGGGAGTTCCAGCCTGTAAGCCCTCTGCAGGCGAGACCACTTTTGAAGGGAAAGGAAGTGTTACATACCATGTGTCCCAACCGCACAGAAGGGGTGTGAGAATAATCCTCTACTAAAGAATGGTAATGTGTTGAAAACATGGTGCGGCATTTGATGTTCTCTGAAAGTTCTTTGACAACTGCACTAGCAATAGCAGTTCCATCAAAGGTAGCTGTACCTCGACCTGGAAAGTAAAGAAAGCGGAGTTTAAAACTCCCAAGGCATTGCCAAAGCGGCTGAAATACATTTTGAACCTTGCACTAGGCTGGATCTTTCCCCTTCTTTCCCAAAAAACTCCAAACAACTAAGAAACAACCAACAGCATACTGAGAATTTGAACCACTTTTAAAGCAGGATGACTAAGTAGTTCAGCCATCCTGTCTTCACCATCACATGCAGGTGAGACCCTAAACAAGACCCCTTTCATAAAAAGAACAGAACTTCCAAAACTTGAATAATCAGGACCTCTCCCATAATGGGAGGTTTCTTGTGTGATCATTCCATTATATGTATATAAACTGCAGCCTTGGCTCAACATTCTGAACTAGAATTGGGCAAAGTTATTCGGGAAATTCAAACGAGCTTGCTGTGAGATACTTTGTTTAGCAAGCAATGATTTAGTCTAATAAAAATATTTATTCCAAAATCTGTATCAGGACGGTATCCTTCTTAGGCAAACCAGATTGTTACAAAAGCAAGCTTTTGAGTTCTCCAAAACTTTTGATCAGGTTTAAAAAAAAATGGAAGGGCCAGGAAAATTTGTAAAAGTATGTTAAGACTCTCATCAGCTGCAGTCACAGATGGCTTAAGATAGTGTATGGGAGGAAGTGGCAACATTCAAATAATACCCTTTCTAGTGCACATGAGTAGCATGGGTAAAAAACAACAACTAGGCAAGTTTCTTCAAAATAAAGCCACTATGACAGCCAGAGAATCTCAAGCAAACTAGAAGGCCTTGAATAAAATGGTCTTTGCCTGCTACTGAAAAAGATCCTTTTGATTCCAAATGAAGGGTGGCACAACACACACTGTTCCCAGCCATCCACACATCAAATGAGATTATCGGGCAGACTGGTTTGAGTAATAGTTGACCGCTCTCTCTCGCATGATGCTAAATGGGACTGTCAAGATCCTGGGGTGGAAGCAGGATGTCTTTATTTGTGCACTTTAGTTTGCTTAAGCAAAGCCACTGTGGCCAACCCAGGCACATTTATCCGTCCTGGAAACCAGAACGAGAATCTTGGGTCCAATTTAAAAGATTTGTGTGGGCAAGAACTTCCCATATGGTGTTGCCAGCATCCAGTGCCTTGTTTAAATTGGGCTCTCGGCTGTTTCATATGCCCTGTTAGCACACCTAGCATCTATAGCCCAGGAGCGCTGTGCTGGCACGACAGCTGCAGGCATAGTTGCTGAGAGCTTGCTTTGAATGGCACTGGTACATACAAGGTCACGCAACCAAGCTTTTGCTCTGCAACACAGTACTTAAGTCGGGAATTTGTGCGGTGCCACAGACTGAGTACAGGCAGCTGTAGCCTGCCAATCGGGCTGTTAACTTGACATACCTGTAAGTGGGCAAAAAACAAGTCTTTTAAAAAAGAGACAGATATTGCAAAAGTTATTACATACCTAGTTCATCCATAAGAACGAGAGAGTGCTCTGTTGCATGTCGTAGTATGCTGGAAGTCTCACTCAGCTCAACAAAGAATGTACTTTCCCCTGGTGGAGGAAGAAAACATCCTGGTCACTGCAGGTTTCTAAATCACGCAAGGGGCCTCCACGGAAGTGTGGAGCAGGAGTGGTGATGAGAGCAGAGGCAGGAAGAACTACATGCATTTTGGCAGCAGCTAAACGTGCGGCATCACAGTCTGTCAATTTGAATATTCTTGCATTTATACCCCACCTTTTCGTCGTGAAACCGAGGTGCCATGCATGTGATTCCCAGGAAGGATCCGTTTCAGATACTGACCAGGTTTGCTTAACTTCCAGTGAGGTGGTGGACTCATGCCTTCAGACCAGGCCCAAGATGACTCGGGGAGCTTTCAACAGGGTGAAGACTCGAACCTGGGCTTCCCATATCTAAACTAAGCTTTCAAGCCATTGCACCATCTTGTGCAATGTCTACTCAGGAGCAAGCCCCGCTGAATTTAATCTGGGTTTACTCCTAAATAACTGCACAGGATTGCAGCCTTAAAAACCTAACTTTAACTCTGAGAGGAAGTCTGTGAAGTGGCCCACTTGAGCTCCGCAATATGAAAACGATGCTTTTGCCTCAGTGGAAGACGCTTTTGGTAGTTGAGCCCTTCAAATGTTCCTTCATCTGTAAGGAGCAGTACCTTTCCCACCTCAGTTAAGGAACCTTTGGCATTTCCCTCACTGATGCCCCTGCTGCCATAACCCAGAACTAGCGTTTCACTTAGGAACCAAGCTGTTCTTTCTCAGGCCAGCTTCAGGACCTGCTGGCACAAACCCCAGTCCCGGGCTTCTTCTCTGCTGCTTTCCCTCAGGGCACATGGGTCTTAAGGGGCTACAGGGGAGGGAGGGGTCAGGGCTGCCAGGTCATGGGCTCCTTGGTCTGGGCTTCCTCACTTCCTCAGGGTACATCTGTCTTAAGTAAGTATGGATAGGCAGAAGAGAGGAGAGTCTAAAGGCCAGACCATTCCCACCCTCCCCATAAGTATTTCTAGCGCTTGTCACCGTATAACCATTTTCATATACACTGGTACCTCAGGTTAAGAACTTAATTCGATCTGGAGGTTCGTTCTTAACCTGAAACTGTTCTTAACCTGAGGTACCACTTTAGCTAATGGGGCCTCCCGCTGCCGCTGTGCCGCACAATTTCTGTTCTCATCCTGAAGCAAAGTTCTTGACCCGAGGTACAATTTCTGGGTTAGTGGAGTCTGTAACCTGAAGCATCTGTAACCCGAGGTACCACTGTACACGTATTTTGAGGTGGGCACACCCTTCTCCTTTACAAAAAGTTCCGTGTCGCCTGTTTTGCTTTAGCAATTTTTTCTTGGAAACCCCAAAACGGACAGAACTCACCTGACATAATTCTGTCTGAAGCCCCTAGTCTGGTGAATATTCTGTCGACAGGAGTAAGCCTGCAAGACTCGGCAGGTACAAAGCATCCCAACTGGGCCATGATCACCACGAGGCCAGTCTGCAAAGCAATAAAACCAATAGGCATTAGAGAACTCGCTTCACCTGCTTGTCCTGATGCTAAGGAAGATATGCTTCAGTTCAATACCTCCTCCAATGCTATTTCCACCAAAATGAAGTTGTCTACCTTTGGACTGCCCAGTACAAATTGACACCTTCAAACCCCCATCTATTCCCACAAATAAGAGTTGGCAGTAGAGCATGCCACACCAACCCGATGTTTAATGCTGAATTATTCCATCTTATTTTAGAGTTTCTATACAGCTCGACAGAGCCCTAATGGATATCAGTCAGCAGGGATTTAAACATACTTAAGCACCCCAATGCTGCTGTGGAAATGGAAATCAGTTGAACAGATAATGGAATTCTGGGAAAACTAAATTTTGGAAATACAATTGTACCTTGGATCCCAAGCACCTTGGTACTCAGACGTTTTGGCTCCCAAACACCGCAATCCCGGAAGTGAGTGTTCCGGTTTGCAAACGTTCTTTGGAACCCAAACGTCCGACGGAGCTTCCGCAGCCTCCAGTCGGAAGCCAAGCTTTGGTTTCCGAACGATTTGGAAGTCGAACCGACTCCCGGAAAGGATTCCGTTCGACTTCCGAGGTACCACTGTATGTTCGACTGGTTCCCTTGGTTTTAGAGAGGAAAGACAGGAAGCATTTGTAATGTTTTGCCATCTTGGTTACAAATGCTTCCTACTTGTGCTCTCACAATGCTCCGTTATGATCTGATCCTCATTCTGTAAGAGCAAACATTTAGGCAAGGAGTAGCCTTCCAGCCAACAGCTCTTGTGACTGGGCAATCTAGGGTATTAAAAACACTGAACGTATGGAAAGTGCACATCTTTCCCCCTCCCCAACAGAATCCTGCTGTTCTACATACTATCCACTTCCACATCAAACAGGTGATGAAAGAAAACTGAACAAAGTACAATTGCCTAATTATTTGAATAGTAGGATCTAGGTAAGCAGGAATGTTACTAACATTGGGTTTAGCCTCGTTTTAAATGAATGCTACTTTGCTAAAAGCATTTGGACGATTTGTCCTGCGCATGTTATTTTCCTACAGGAATTCATATGTATTTATACATGTCAATGTATTTATACAGTACATGTCAGAGTCCCAGAGTCCAGCTAACCCAACTTCCTACCTGACCCAACTTTCAGCCCCTCTCCAGTCTTCTCACACAATCCAGATTGCAATGGGAACACTCTCTCTCTCTCTCTCTCTCTCTCTCTCTCTCTCTCTCTCTCTCTATATATATATATATATTTGTAAACCGCCCTATACCTAGCCTGCATGTTGCAAATGAAAGAACAGAACATGCACCGATTGGGGGAAGAAACCCCTTAACCAATCCCAATGGGGTAGTTAGCCTGTAAAAAAGAGGGGAATTATACAGATAAACCATGCTTCCAAGTGTCTTGTTCTATGATCACCTGTCTCAGGAGTGTGGACTTTCCTCCCATGTTTGGACCAGTCACTAGAACACAGCAAGTCCTGCTCTCCGGATTTGCCTTTTCATCCTGTACACCTATGAGGATATCGTTAGGGATGAAGTCATCGTCCGATGAGGTTTTTGTAATGCAGGGGTGGCGGGAATGCTTCAGCTCCAAAAAGGGCAGCGTGTTGCTCTCCGGAAGCACAATTACAGGTCGGCACAACGGTCCATCACATCCCTGGCTATAGTGTGCAAAGCACATTAGGACATCTATTGGGGTGGGGGAAGAGAAAATCCCAGTCAGTTTTCCCGTTTCCTGTATTCCTTCTTCAGAGCTCTGGGCTATATCACAGGTGACTAAAGTACAGTGGTACCTCTGGTTATGTACTTAATTCGTTCCGGAGGTCCGTTCTTAACCTGAAACTGTTCTTAACCTCAAGCACCACTTTAGCTAATGAGGCCTCCCGCTGCTGCTGCACCACCGCTGCGCGATTTCTGTTCTCATCCTGAAGCAAAGTTCTTAACCCAAGGTACTATTTCTGTAACCTGAAGCGTCTGTAACCTGAGGTACCACTGTATCAGTTACTTCCAAGTACTTCAGTCACAAAACTTTCACTATCTTCTCCACCAAACCAGAAGCTTTTATGCACTACGTACTGCTAACATCCAACACAGAAATTTCAATTAACGCACAATTATTAGGAAAGTATAAATAATATGGAAGTCTGAAATTTGTTTAATTTTAAAATAATTGAGGGATAGAGTTTCCATTAATTAGATTAGACTGAAACTATACAAAAAAGAGCAGAAGGTGATGGCAATCTTAAACAGAAAGCCTGGGAATACCCTATTTTTCCATGTTTAAGACAAGGTTTTTTCCAGGATTGTGGCAGTCCCTCCTGCTGTTGTCCCTTTCCTCCCACTGCAGGCTGCATGCTGGTGACTGGCTTGCGTCCTGAAGCCCCGCCAGCACAACCACTGAAGTAAGAGCACCCTTTCCTTCCCCCCTCCTCCTCAAACCGCCACCTTTCTTGGCTTGGCTTCCATTGCCACCCATCTATTTTAGGGTTTTGTTTTCTTAATTCTGGGTTCAAAAAAAGTAGGGGTCATCTTGTACAAGGAAAAATATGGTACTTTCACAGTTTTGAATATATCTCTTTGATGAGCTCTCAGCTTCTCTAGAACTCAGGCTGACTCCTTACCTATAACTTTAGATTGAAAGTACTCTTGCTTAAAGCAGGCTTGCTCTGAAAAAACTATACCATATCATCTTTTGTGGGACACAGCCCACCTCATAAGATACGGCAGAGGACGCCAGTGTGGCACCCACAGGTACCAGCGTACCCAACTAGCATCTCCTCCTATGGCACTCACTGAAGCTCTCAGTATATATTCCCCCCCAAATGCACAAGAGGCTGTTTGCTTTTCCTGCTCAGTTCCTGTCTGCCCTGGCTCAGTCTCTCCTTTACTGAAAATGCCTTAGACATGCACACATTTCATTGGATGCCAGGACAGGACACACACCCTTCTCATCAGTCTGAAGAGATATGAGGTGCATAGAGTTTCTCCCCGAGCAAGTGCAGCGACGGCTGTTGCAACTGTAATAATAATCACACAGGTTACAAGATTATGCATCATTATGCTCATCACTGCACGGAGCTATCAACTGCCTTTGCTAAGAGTCACTCCTTGCGCAAGAAGCAGGGAATCAATCCTTTTCTGTATACTAACATTTAGCCCCCACCCTCGGCTAATATTCCTAATATACACAGTGGCACTCCACACTGGTTTCTTTGCAAGGGATTAGCTGGCAATATTCCGTATTACGGAACCCCAGCTCTTTCAAGCTGCCCACACGCTAACAATTAATAGTACATTTTCAACTTGAATATACTATGGTAGAAGTCTTCGTACCTAGAACTGCAATGCATTCCACTGCCGTGTGCCAGTCTTCACTGCTTTTATCAAAGTTGTAGAATAACCTCTTCATACAGTCTTTCTGTGCCGTATCCCTCCGTTCTTCGGCGTTGATGATCTCGTTCAGCATTTTCTCCAGGTCTTTAGTCCAGTAGCGCTTAAAGCCCTTTCTGGTAGATTTCAACACATAATCGTCAGGCAGGTTCGCAGGCACCGAACCCTCCGCAATCTCCATCTGGTAGCGGTTCTTGCCTGCTCCCCAATACATCACAGCTTTAATGCCAAGCCGTTTGCGCTGCTTTTCCAGATACTGACGAAGGCCTTCCTCAATGCTGCTTATATCCTCTAGCGCTTTATCATATTGAGTGTCAAACCCAGTTTTTGGGTTAACCACACCAGTCTTTCGTGCAACGTTATGATCGAAAGCTGCATCCCACCTTTCAAGTTCTGCTTTAATATCTGGGAAGCGGCCTTCTGGATTCTTAGATTTGACCATCGCTATCTGCCTTAGTGTTTTGGATGTAAAACCATCAGCAATATCTTCCAAAATTGAGATAATTTCCATAATTATTTTAAAACCTTCCAGTGCGGACAAAAAGTCTACAATTTTTTTCTTGCTGTATCTGGCCTCCTCATATAAAATAGCCCTGTTGCCAGGGTGGTCCTGGTTCTTAAGGGATGACCCAATACTGTGAATTTTGCTTAAAAGCCTTTCAAGGTCTGGGAGTTTCCTTAAAAGGTCACGGATTTCTGACATTTTGGCAGCTTCAGCTAGGAGGTCTTCAACTGCATCCAGGCGGTTATTGATGGTGGAAGGATTACACAACGGTGCACAGAGCCACTGTTTCAGGAGTCTCCTTCCAAAGGGCGTACAACAAGTGTCAATATTTTCCAGCAATGTGCCTTCTTCTGACCCAGTGGTTGCATTCTGCAGAATTTCTAGGTTTGTCAGGGTGACCCCATCCAACACCATCCTCTGGCTTGTTTTCGCAAACAGACTGCTTGAGTTTTGTTCTTTTGCAATATCAACATCCACAGGAATGTATTCTTCAAATTTCCCCATTGATAAGAGTTCCTCGTCAATAATGCATTTTTTAAGGTAGAAGACACAGCAGCCAAGAGCAGAGAGCGCAAGCTCAGCGTTTTCCCCAGGGGTAAGTCCCAATGAGTCAGTTTCCGCAGTCATAGATTTGATTACTGGCGGCAGGATGGGCTCACTGCTTAGATTTTCTTTGTCCTGGAAGTAGCCTTTTTCAATCAATGTTTTCAGTGTTTTGGATGCATCCCAGAACTGAGACCCAGCAATCAAACCTTCTTGCGCAGTAGAGGGGAGTAAGCCTTTGAATATCTTCTGTGTTTCTGCAGAGGGGTTCCCTCGCTCAAAAAGTATCTGCACAGGAATATGATGAGCCAAGAGAGTTCTAAACCTTGAGCAATGGCGGTCATCCGAGAACTGACCCAGGTAGAACTTCCCCACTGTCGTGTCCACAAAGCATACTCCATAGGTGCGCTGAAGGCCAGCAGAATCGTCAACTTTTTCTTTCACGCAGAGGAGGTATTTGTTGTAGCTGTCCAAATCATCACTATCTAGAATACCATAGGTCTGTGTCCCCTTGGAAATAACCCTGCATATTTCTCGGCGCACAACTCTGTCGTATTTTGTCGGGTGAGCCAAGGCTCTACAGCGTGCTTCCATCATCTCAGGAGTCTCAATCTGCTCAACACGAACCACTTTGTAACCTTTCTGGACTAATATAGTGCAGTATCTGTCAAATGCTATTTCTGGGAAACCAGAGTGCGCAAAAGTGCCTTTCATGAACGACAGGCCCATCTTGTTAACACCAATAACAGCATCCATGTGGAAGAGCTCATAGAACTTCCCAACTTTATAGAAAAGCACGCCATCAAAATTCTGGCTCTTCATCTCCCACCACTTCCGCATTAACGGAGTGCAGTTTCTAAGGTAGTCCTCTGGCACAAACAGAGTATTTGGATCATAATCTGGATCATTTTGCCGTCTCCTACGAGCATCTTTCCTTTTACCATCCTGGAGCCAGTCAATTTTATCATGTTCCCATGAAGTCGGATTGCCATCTGCTCCTGCTCCTGCTCCTGCTCCTCCGTTAATGCTTGGCTGAAAATCAAAGCATTCAGGAGCTGCAAAAGATGATAACTTATACTTTATCTCAGCAGAAAGATTTGTTTCTCTGCTGGGCGTTACAGACACATTATTCTGGGGAGGTTTAGATGCCTTTTCCAGCACTGGTTTAGGGGAGACTTTAATGGGACGCTTTACTTTCTTTCCTGGGTCAGCCTCCGATTCAGAAGCATCACTGTCACCAACTCCAACGCTATTTTCATCACTGCTAGCTTCATCGGGTTTAAACTCCATGTCTGAATACTCGCGTTCACTGTCGGAATCCATGATCTTTCTCTTTTTGGATTTCTCAGCATGTTGCTTTCTTGCAATTTGCCTTTTTCTACGTTTCACTTCCTCAGATGTGCCAAAATCATCACCCTCATCGCTCACCTGCCAAAGACAAAAAAGAAGTAGTATAAAAAATCGGATGCTTTAAAGACAGGCTAATGCTACAACTTTGATAAGGCAAGCTTTCTGATGGGGGACCCAACAATTTGGCTGCTGTCTTCTTCTCATTGTTGTTTTAAATTAAGCAGCAGGTGAGGTTGTCGGGCCACGTTATCATGCAGATATGAGATTTCAACTTCTCCATCATGACCAGTGAACAATGGGGATGTGATCTCCCTCTGCTCATCGGATTTGTGATAGGTGAGTGAGAGGTTTCAACCTCTCCTCTTGGACTAGCGCAACGATGGGTATGCAATTAGGAGTTCTATGGCAAAGCAGTAGCTAGGCTCAATTGCATCAAAAGCTGGAATAAGTTGTCTCCAATACTTCCGTTTTGTTCAAGCCTACACACAGTTCTTCAGCAGTCAGATATCAGTTCTAAAGACCCTGAAAGAGATGGACAACCAAGAGGTTTCTTTTTCAGTTGTGAAGGAAAGCCCCTACAGGCAACTCCCAATTTATGTTCTGCTCTGAGGCGACCTGAAAGTCATCCATTTCAGCAAATTAAACATGCACTTGCATAGCCTTGAATTAAGTGACAAGCATAAAGGATGGGGTGTGTTCTCCTCCAAGCTTTCCTTACAGAGTACCATGCTCTACCCCGGGAAAGTTGGCTCATAACCACAGAAGAAAGTGCTGCTGTGAATAGCTGTGCGTCATTCTGAACTTATTCTGTGGTTTATTACTGTACATTATAGCATCAGTAAGAAGGGTGACATAACTTAAAATTTAACACGAGATTTCCCACATTGAGCCTTGCTTGACCCAGGTACCAGCCTTATCAAAAGCATGCCCTGAAAGGCATTCAGACAACATCCTGAACTCCTCACACTTTGCATGAAGGTTAACACACGCAAATTTCCCAAGTACAGCCTACTGACGCCCTGGATGGAGACAATTACTATAATGTTATTATAACTTAAACACAGAGAACGCACCAAGATAACTAGTTCAGTCACAGCCCACTAAGATGAGTCTTTCAAACTCTTAATCTGCAACATGGGGGAAGTGAGAGATGGGTAGGAACTCTCAATGAAAGGCAACTGAAACAATAGGAATTGTCCAGCTGAAAAGTCCCCTCCCTTCTCCACAAAGAAAAGGGTATAAAGGAACCCCAAAATCTGTAGGCAGTGGCTCTCCTAGCTCCAAGGATCTTCATTCTGCGCTCACAAGGAACGAACACACACATGCCTAAAGACAGGTATTCTCCCCACCTCCTCCATTTCTTAACTTACTATTAGTGTGAGTCTTGCTAGCATAATGGTCACGCTCACTTCCGCAGGCTTTTGAGAATAGGCAGGGATTCTTACACACTTTAGATCAAGGTGTGTGTATGGTAGGATTTGCTACCTGCCTGAACTGTAATTTTACTGTCTGAAACAGCATTTATGTATTCTGTCATTTTCATTTCATATGATAAAGCAAGCTTTGTTTTTTTAATGTGTTCCTCAAGAATCTGAATGTAAAGCTATTTGTTTGCCTCTAAAAATTACTGGGCCGCCCGTCTGGCAATTAAGAGATTGTTATGCTGTGAACCACCCTGAGATCTATGAGTATAGGGCAGATTACTACCACTACTAACAATAGTAGTAGTAGTAGTAGTAGTAGCAGTAGCAGTAATGATCGCCAGCCCAGAACAAGAAGTATTGGGTGTTAGGAGTTTTATTTAGGCAGGAACAGAAGCAAACACATATTCAAAAATGGACATGTTATAATTCTACCAAAAGATCCCAAACCTCTAGTTAGTGTGTGTACATGTGAGTGTGGACATGCATGTGAGTTCAGACACATACTTGTTACAGTTCCAGAACAATAAAGAGAAAGGCAACTATCTACATATACAGAACTGTCCTACAAATCATGAGCATCCTCTCTTCCCGTTTTTCTAATTGCTTCTGGAAACAAGAATTATAAAGAGTGACCTCCATCTCCTCATCGTCTTCTTCCTCGCTTTCGGAAGGTTTGTCACACACTGCCAGCTCAAGTCTCTCACTCTTCTCTTTTTTCAAAGCAGCATCTGCCAATTCCATTGCTCTTCTAATTTCAGGTCTTGAACTGTAGAACATGCCTCCCCTACTGGTATCTCTCCCAGAAGAACCTGTAATATAAAAAGGAATCAGTCAGAGAATAGATTTTGGCAAAAACACGCTCATGGTCTCTCCTAGTTTTTGATTATCTAACATGCAGAAACCTTACAGTAACAATCCCAAATTAAAGATTCTGCATTTATTCCCATATCTCTTCAGAACTGTTATTTAGAACTGCCACTACTCAGATTACTGTGTATATTAAATTGCATGACTTTTTAAATCATTCCACATAAACTACTACTAATCTGCTGTTAGAATACAGGGGGCAGCAGGAAGGGGAAAATTTGGTGTAACTCGCACAGTCAGAATGATTATTTTCATGCAAAATAGCATATCAATTGTTGGTGCTGAATACAGAACCATCTTTGGCACTCTATAGTTCCCTCTGCAACGAGTGCTGCTCACTCAATACGGGTGGGGCTTTTGCCAAGAGTGGCCTAGGGCTGCAAGTTGCCTACAGTAACAGGACAGGTGTGTGTTAGGTGAAATAGAACAGCCTTAATCCCTTGTACTGCCAAGTCAAGTCCAGTTGAAGAGCTGCATCCTACTCACATGAAGGTGAAAGGGCAGCTTAGCCGAACAGTGCTTCCAAGCCTCTCAGTATGTGGTCAATTTACAGAGGGATGCAGCATTGCTTGTAATATCTATGTGACCTGCATTTAATTTCATCCCCCCCCCCATTTATTTATATATAGTATATTCTGTTATCACCTATTACATTCAGTTATCAACTCTTACCTGTATATGGTCGGATATATCTAATGCTAACCCAACCCCTTGATGGATCGTCGTCAAAGAACTGCACATGGATGCGAGAGGATCTTCCTCTGCCTCTGAAAAGTGATCCTTCTGTTGGATGCTTGTACACAAGGCATGGCCACCAAGGGTAGCCTTCGAGTTTGGCCCAAACCAGATCGCCGGGTGAAAATTCACAGTCACTGCAGGACCAAAAAAGAGAGATAGCCTTTATAACAGATCTATTACTGATAATCTATGAAGTCAAAAGACTACATTGGTTACAGACACAATTCTCTTAGAATTTAGCTCATACTTTACCCAAGGACACTCAAGTTTTCATTTAATTTTTTTAAGTAGAATCCCCACCTCCAAATGTAAAGCATTATGTTTTTCGCTGACTGTCAAGGCCTGTTCCCCAAACCTGGGACAATTAAGAAACATAGCTTGGAATTATAAAAGAGGATAAAGAATAACAAAGCTACTAATCCTAACACTGATAGGATAGATCCAGTTCGCAGCACAGCTGGTATGATCTTAAAAGATATGAAGATGGAATGGATGGTAAAAGAATGATGTATGATACTGTACATCTGACGTTTTGCCCGTGTTTCCCCCCCTGTAAAGCTTGTTGGTTCTGGATGTAAGCAGAAGCCCTACTGATTGGGAGGAAGAGGATGAGGGAGTTTCCCCCAGCACAATAGCTTTGCCTTAATAAACAGAGTCTTGAACCTAAATCAGTGCAAAGGCTCAATTTTCTTCCACATCCAGAGCCAATCAGGAGGCTCCTAATCTAGAGTGTCCTAGTAACTGGGCCTATGGTGCATTCTTGGTTTTTTCATAGTTAGAACGAGATGAAACAAGTTCCCAGTTAGCAGGCCCATTTATCTTATCTTGAAGCATATGCAGCGTATGAGATAATGTTTCTGATCAGTTTCTGATCGCTGAGGGGAGGATTCCAGAGCGAACAGCATGGCTCTCAAACAGTGACAATAAAAAAAATATTGAGCTCGCCAAGAGTTCTAAATAGCAACAGGTTAGTCAGTGGACAGTTGAAGTGCCCAGAAACATATGTAAATGGCAATTGGCATATAGATATTGCAATGTTCATTCTGCAGAGCGCCTGTCCTCCTCCAAAGTAATCCAAAAACTGTGAAAAAGCACAGCTCTCACATTCTTTGGCAATATTCTGTACAGCAGCACACAATGGGTTGTATCCAATGTTGGGTCCTACTCACACTAGACCCATTGTGAACATCACCTTAACTTAAATGGATCTGCTCTATGTCTACTCTTGTTTCCTATCCGACCAAACACTTCTTGCAGAGGCACTGAAGTAGTAATGCCTTCTGCTATATTTCGTCCTTAGCCACTATCATACTCTCCAAAGACAGCTCATGGCTCCCTCCCAACCCTTTAATGGCGATTCCCAGCAGCCGACCGGCTGCTCCAGCTCATTGGGCTTCAGCAGCTTCTTTCCTCTTTTTTCTCAGCGGAGGCCACTTGGGCCCAGCTTTGTTGGGGTCGAGGCAGCAACTCTCAAGCCCCAGCAGCAGAGGGCTGTTCGTGGCAGCAGCGGGAGATAGCAGCAAAGGCAACAATGGAGTACCAATGGCCACGGCAAGAGGCATAGCCAGTGGTGTGCAAATGCCCGACCCTCTGCTGCTGTGGATGCTGCCAAGGAGCCCCACCATTACAGTGAAACCTCGGTTCTTGAATGGCTCCGTTTTCAAACATTTCGGCTCCTGAACGCCGAAAACCCAGAAGTAAATGCTCTGGTTTTCAAACATTTTTCGGAACCTGAATGTCCGACACAACTTCTGTTTTGAGTTTTCCCATTGAACTGAGGCTTCCACTTTTAGAATGTTTCGGAAGTTGAACTGTCTTCCGAAATGGATTATGTTCGAAAACTGAGGTTCCACTGTACTGCAAATGCAGAGCTACTCGTTCTGTTTCTTAAACAACTCCTGTGGGTTCTGCACCCCAGTGTTAGCACAACTCCACAACCATCTCGCCCCACAAGGCGGCAGCAGGAGCACTCCAGCTGCTGCCACATTTTCCTCCTCCTGTTCTCCCTCCTCCCTTACCCATTTCTGTCAACACTGTGGCGGCATGACTGGGTGGGGAAGCAAAGCCTCGCTTCTCTCGCTGCCACCCCAAGGCTCCTGCTGAGGAAGGCTTGCCTGGCACCTTCATTACAAATCTTTATGTGCCAGGCAAAAACGTCTCTTCAACCAGACTGATTTAACATTCTTCAGCTTTTTAAATGCGGTTGGGGGAGGGAATTATTGGGGGGGGGGGTTTGTATGTATTTTGTATTCTCATTTTATGTTTTCAGTTATGAACCAGCCTGAGATCTTCAGATGAAAGGTGGTATACAAATTTAATAAATAATGCTAATACTAAAACTAATACATGTATGTGCTTTTCTACAGGAACGTTATCTGAAAAGATGAAATAATTCAGTGGTAAAGAGCCCTTTATATGTTTGAGAACATCCAGGCTATCTGTGAGCTACAGGCTCCATTCAGGTGGTCTAAGGAAATGTAACAGAAAAGTCTGTCATATCTATGGAAGGTATTTCTAGATCCCGTAAAAGCTGCTGCCAGATTGGGATTTAAGTTTGGTGCCACCTGGTGGTTAATAAGCAACATTACAAGTTTGAAATATAAAAATAAAAAATTGAAACAAGAAGCTGCCATCTTAGCTCCTCCCCACTCCTTCAGTTTTTAAATAACAAGCCAAAAAGGAAGATTCAGTACAAGTATCACATGGGAGATGGCTTCCAATGGGAAAGGTTCCCCTTAAAAATTCAAAGATACTCTCTGGTAGAAAAAATATGATGGAGTAACTATTGGAAAAACGGTAAGAATAACAGACATTTTTCTTGGAGGGGTCTGATGAGTCTGGCGGCGGTAAGTATTTGCGGATAGTGTCCAGCACCCATCTGTCGGATATGGTCTGCTGCCAACTATGGGTGTATCGCGGCAACTTTTCCTCCCACTGGAATAGTAACAACACCAAGAGAGATGGGGTTTGTTCTGTTGAGTGTTGCAGGAATAGGACTGTTGATTTTCTTTCAACCCTCCGCACTGCCTGTTCCAGGAGGCTGGGAGGACTGAAAATCCCTGCCTCTGAAGGACCTTGAGCTTCGATAAGTGTGGCGAAAGATGTGTCATCTCTTTTTTCTTGTCAATAGACTCATCTAGGATGTCCTTTAAAGCCTCTTCGCCAAAGAGCTTACCCCCTACAAAAGGTTCAGAGGCCAAGTTGTTGCAAGACAGCACATCAGCCTCCCAGTGCGCTGGAAATCTTTGACAAGGACATGTGAGACCGGTTCAGGTCTTGAGGAGTACTGCCCATGAAAGGGCCACTTTTGCAAATGACTGGGCTGTGGCAGAGGCTCTGATCGCTAACACTTAAGGCTGTGTCAAGGTCTTCAGAAGAAACAGAGTGCCTGGGTAAGGACTGAGAACCCCTGCATGAAGCTTGTGCTCTAGATCAGTGTTCCCCAACCTTGGGCCTCCAGCTGTTTTTGGACTACAACTCCCATCATCCCTCGCTAGCAAGACCAGTGGTCAAGGATGATGGGAATTGTAGTCCAAAAACAGCTGGAGGCCCAAGGTTGGGGAACACTGCTCTATCTAGATTACCTCCTGGAGATGGAGGGAGAAGCAGGGGAAGCAGATACTGTTGATGAAGAACATTTGGCGATTGAGAGGTAGTTGAGGGCCAAATTACTTCCTCAGCCAGATCTACTAGTAGAGCTTCCTTTAGGAGGTGCAGTATATGGATGAAATTCAGGATTAATGCTGTATTCTGAAGCAGAGACTGGTTCTGCTGTTGAGTAATGAGGTCAAAACATTTCATTCATGCTAGGTTGAGCTGCATGAATATCTTGGCTCTGAGAGGTTTCAAAGGGATGCAGAAATTCCTCTTGAGCTCAGCTGAGGAAGATCTTGCCATCCGCTTCACCAGGGAGAGATTCCATTGTCCTCCTCTCTGCGCTTCCTTGCTTAGCCAAAGCAGAGCCCCCTGCTGACCTTCCATTGAACCATCCTCCATAGTTAGAAGAATGCAAGAAGAAGGGGGGTCCACCCCCCATAAAAAAATCTGGCTCTGAGATGTTCTGAATAGCAACCAGGCAAGAGAGTCTGGAAAGCTGGGAAGATCTACCATATCAGTTGAAAGTGACAAGTGCTGCCCCTGAGAGGACTGGAACTAAATCTTGAATAGAAGCAGTTTGCTGTAAAATTTTCTATTGTCTTTACAGGCTGTGATTTTGCTGCTGCAACTCGCTGCAGGCGGGTGTAGATTTCTCCTGTGCCTTTCTACTTAGGTGTAGACAATGCAGCTCTCTGAATTATAGCAGGCCGTTAATCACTAACAAAAAATGCAGGGCAGCTCTCTAACACCCACCCACCCACCCCTAGACTGGTTTTGAAAGGCTTTAGCTTCACTGAGGAAGAAGTCGGAGGGGGAGGGGAAATCTGGAGGCTACTATGGCTGAAATCAGCAGAGTCAAGGACAATGCAGTCTCTAAAGAGGCTGTAGATAAGGAAGGCAGCCAACAACTGAAGAGACTTTGAAAAATGAGTGGAGAAACACCAGAGCCGGGAAGGAGAAGAACTAATGATGAGGCTAAACACAGAGAGAAATTCAACTAGAGGTAGAAGAGACAAAGAAATCTGAAAGGAGAACACCAAGAGTCTCAGGAAGAAACGATTGCTTTCTGCAAGGCAAAGTAAAAAACTGAAGGAAGGAGCAGGGAAGAGCTAAGACGGTAGCCTCCTGTTTCAATTATTTTATTTTTTGCAAGCTTGTGATGTTGCCTTTTGACCGCCAGGCAGCCCCAAACCTAAATCCCAATCTGGCCACAGCCTTTACGCGGTCTCCAGAATAGTTGAGACTACGTGTACTTGGATGCATTAAAAATAGGTTCAACTTGAAGTCAAAACTTTATGTTATATATATTTATGTGGTGTGAATGTTTAAGTTTCGTTGGTTGTAAATTTATTGCCGTTATCTAATTTTTAATTTATTTTTATTGCTGTATATTGTTTTTGTTTTTTCTGTTTTGTTGTTCTGATGTATCAATAAAATCTATTTTTTAAAAAATAGTACTTGCTGAGTGAGAAAAAAGAAAAAGTTGCTGATGTGAGACTTGTAGAAGTCAGTTGGCCCATAACCTGTTCAGATTTGGGCTCACTATCTGTTGATATGACCCATTTCGGCCATTGTGGTCAGCAGAGTATGCAGAGCTCCAGTAATCTTCCAGCAGAACATTCAGTTTTCCTGCTTCACAGTAGTGAGCCTTTTCCAGAGTTCCCATTAAGAAAACTCCTTGCCCGCTCAGTTCCGTTTAGAATAGAAAGTTTAATGTCTCATAGCACAAGACAAGCATTAACACATTAGCTATTTTAGCCCTTAATAGATGCTGCTACATCATGAACTAATCTACTGTAATACAGGTTTTTTTTCTGGCCTTAGAAATAAACCTTGTAAAAATACAAGTATACAGAAAGATCCACTAGCACTTCACCATGCTATCCTGAACCTGCAGCTTCACCGCTAATATCTTACACTGAGCAAATACCTCACTCTCCTTGATGTTAAAAATCATCAATAAATACTCTGTCGGCTAATACAGAGGGGGAGTATAGACCCTCATGCCCACATGTGGCAACTGATTCCATAGGAATCTAAAGCGCCTTTAACCACTAAAGCAGCAGCCTGGTACATAAAAGGTAGTCTTCGTCACAGGTTAACCACAGGAAAAATGTCAGGCAGGGCCTGTTCTGCCCTCAGGATGCTTTAAAGTCAACAACTCTGGGTAGATCACTGTTCGTTTTTTTATACTGGGAGTAGATTGCAGTGTCTTGGGAGTTGGACGTGCCTGAAATAGACTTAGTCCTACTCTAGGGCCCATGGTTTTCATAATACATTGCTGGTGCAGTTTACTAAATTTTCTGCTGGTGCAGTTTATTATAGGCCTGTGATTTTCATAGCATGGTGCTAGTTTTGATTATCAGTGTCACTAGGAGATTGAAGCACCTTCCCTTTTGTATTTCTAACTTGTTGGAAACAGTTCACACATTACACCAAATTGCAATGTGAAAATCATGCCGCCAAGATGACAAGCAGCAGTCACGATCCTTTGCTCAGGTACCCTACCCTATTATGCAGGGCAGAGAGAAGGGTTTGGGGAACTTTTAGTTTCATTTCCTTTAAAGTCAGCTTGCCCCCTCCAAGTGTCCCTATTTTCCAGGGACAGTCCTGGATTTACATAAGCCATCCCGGTTTCTGATTTGATCCCAGAATGTCTTGCTTTTCCTTAGGATAGCCCTATTTTCATCAGAGAAATGTTGGAGGGTATGGAGTTATGTGACCCCTGGAGCCAAGCCAACCTTTAGAAGACATCTGAAGGCAGTATAGGGAACTTTTTTAATGTTTAATATTTTAATATGTTTTTAATATATGTTGGAAGCTGCCCAGAGTGCCTGGGGCAACCCAGTCAGATGTATGGTGTATAAATAATGGTATTATTGTTACTATTATTAAATAGGACATCCCTATTTTCACTGGAGAAATGTTGCAGGGTATGCCATCAACTGGACCATGGGTTTTTTTAACTCGTGCCCACCTTGAAGGCTTCCCACAGGCATCTGATCAGGCACTGTAAGAACAGGATACTGAATTAGATTGGCCATCCCCCTGATTCAGTAGGTTTCTCTTATGTTCTTAGACAGAATTTACATTTGAGCAAACATACAGCAGTCACGAAATTAAAAGACACCTGCTTCTTGGGAGAAAAGCAGTGACAAACCTAGACAGCATCTGAAAAAGCAGAGACATCACCTTGCCGACAAAGGTCTGTATAGTTAAAGCTATGGTTTTCCCAGTAGTGATGTATGGAAGTGAGAGCTGGACCATAAAGAAGGCTGATTGCCGAAGAATTGATGCTTTCGAATTATGGTGCTGGAGGAGACTCTTGAGAGTCCCATGGACTGCAAGAAGATCAAACCTCTGCATTCTGAAGGAAATCAGCCCTGAGTGCTCACTGGAAGGACAGATCCTGAAGCTGAGGCTCCAGTACTTTGGCCACCTCATGAGAAGGGAAGACTCCCTGGAAACGACCCTGATGTTGGGAAAAATTGAGGGCACAAGGAGAAGGGGATGACAGAGGATCAGATGGTTGGACAGAGTTCTCGAAGCTACCAACATGGGTTTGACCAAACTGCGGGAGGCAGTGGGAGACAGGAGTGCCTGGCGTGCTCTGGTCCATGGGGTCACGAAGAGTCGGACACGACTAAACAACAACAAAACATACATAAATTGCAGTTCTGCATGCTCATCTATGCAGCTGGGCCTGAAAAAATAAACTGCACTGAATTCAAGGGCACTTGCCCTCAAGCAAGCATGCATTCATTCATCCATTCAGACAATGATCCTGCACCTAGATCCTATGCACATTCACTCCATTTTACTTGGTAAGATGCCACAAAACACACACACCCTACCGCCACCAAGCAATTTAAGTGATGTCTTCACGTTATGTGGAAAACAGAAAGTCATGTCTGCAAGTGAGGCCTTTTCCTGAGACACAACCAGCTACACTTTCATACATTATTTTAACACTCACTAGCGAATTTTTAAAAAGGGTTTTGCGGACACCAAAAGAAGGCCAAATAGATATGGGCTTTGAGTGAAGTTCGGTCTTTACTGTTAAAAAGTGTATGCAAGAACTACCTTCATGAAAAATCAGTGAAGGACTGCAATGTGGTATAAGTGGACAGTTTTCTTGTACATTCTATCTCAATCACAACCCGTTGCAGCAAGTGGTAAATCTAGCCAACCAGGAATCTTTAAACCCCTCTTGTATAGCCCAAACTCAATGTATGCTTAAGTATAGATATTTTTCAGCACTCCTTCACATTAACTTGGGAATGGTGCAGCAACAAAACTCCCTAGTTCATTTGCAAAGCGAAGCAGGATCCAGTGTGCATAGGGGATCACATGTTGAGGTTCCTTCATTGCAGGGGGTTGGACCAGATCAGGCGTCCTCAACCTGTGGCCCTCCAGATGTTTTGGCCTACAACTCCCAGGATCCCTAGCTAACAGGACCAGTGGTCAGGGATGATGGGAAATGTAGTCCAAAACATCTGGAGGGCTGAAGGTTGGGGATGCCTGGACTAGATAATCCTCAGGGGTCCGTGCCAAATCTTATTCAACAGCTGCCATCCACGGTTCCTTCCGTTCTGGATTCAGTGATTTACGATTCCGTGAAACCGTTGCACAGGGCAGATTCCCAACCCCGCATTCCTTTAAGTGTGCCAAAGTACTGGGCTGTAACATGTGCTGCCATATGAAAAGGGGAAGGAAACACAATGGGGGGGGGGAGAGAGAGAACACAAAAGGCCACCAACCCACTTATACCAAGCTGCAAATCGGGGAGCTTTAAGCAGTTTCGGGGAGCTTTCTCCTCCATCTGGAGGGCCACCGATTCGGAAAGATCTGAGAGGCAAATTCGCGGAGGAGGAGGATGCCAGATGCCATCAGCTACCGTTCAGCATCACGGCGCAGCCTGCCGCTTCTGCTCGGAAAAGCGGGGCGCCTCCCGCCACGCGGAGATGCCCCACGAGCCTGCGCGGCCTCCTGAAGAGGGGCCTCCCCGCGAACCTGCCCTTTTCCCGCGCTGCCTCTCCCCGCCTCACCTGAGGCCCGTCCCTCCACCTCACCTGCGCGCCTCGCCAACCCACCCTCCGCTATCGCGCGCGCCACCCTTTTCCCTCTCTCTCTCTTTCTCCCTCAGGGTCTACCCGGCCTGAGAAGCCGCCGCTTTCGGGCCTAGTATGCGAGAGAGAGGCCCGCCACCTCATGGAAGCGGCGCCTGCGCGCTCCACGCTCTTGGCCCGCCAACCGCCGCCGCCTTTTCGTTTCCTCAGCGCGGGGGCTTACCAGTCCGTGGGGGGCGCCCTGGTCCTCCCTCGGATGCCCGACCCTCTGGGCGACAACATGCGCCCGCCCTCGGGCTCGGCATCGCTGTGGGGGCTGCAGCCGCCGTCGCCGTCGCGCTTGGCCTCCGACATGGGGAAGAAGCTGAGGAGGGAGCTTTGGCGGGACATGGCGGCGGCGGCGCCGGAGGAGGAGGAGCAAGAGAGGAGCGCGGCGACGCGAAAGGGACGCCCCTTTTCTCTCGGCTCTAGCTCGCTCGTCCCTCCGGCCGGCGAAGCAGCGCGCCAAACGCCCGTCCCCGCCCAGCGAGGGTCCTGCGGCCTATGAGCGCCGAGCCCGCCCGCCTCCTGCTGCCTGAGGGGGGGAAGGCGGTGAAAAAAATGGCCTCTGGGACCAGGCCTTTGGAACGCTCGCCCCGTGGTGGCGCCTGGTTGCTATGTCTTTATCTGGGACCAGGGTGTGTGTATATAAAATATACATAAAAATACAAGATAAAAACACGAAACCCCAACAGTAACAAAGCAATGACACCCCCCTCCTCCCACGAACACGTTTTAAAGGATGTCAAATCAGCCCAAGGCCTGGTTGAAGAGGAACGTTTTTTGTCTGGCGCCTAAAACACTGAAAATCGATCCTCTTGATGTGCTCAGCTCACACATGTTGTTATTCGTTTCAACTCGGAAGCGATTTACGGCCTGATTAAACTTAGGCCTTTAATTGTTGGGGTTTTGTCAACCTTAACAAAGATGTCTGCATTGGGAGGAAAGGTCTTTTTTAAAAAACAACATTCCTTTGTGACCTAAGAAAATTTCAATTTCCAGATCTCCGTTCATGAGTTTTTTGGAGGGTGGGATGTTGGGTTGAAATAAGCGACAGACAAATGACAAGTGTCATATGGGAGGCATCTCCCGAGCATGTGTCGGGGAGTCCCTTTTATTGAATATTACAGCATTGCCACATATGTGCTTGTTGCTGATTGGTTAACACAAATACAATGCAAGGGTTGCATATAGGCATTAATCATCAATAGATTAAAGGTTGGGAAACGGAACACAGAGTTGGACAAGCGTAAAAACCTCGTTATTAAACAATTACTAATGATTGATATAGCAAGACTTAAAAGAATATAACTATCACATTCCGTAGATGTGGTCAACCATGCATTAAGAACAGGTCAGGGTACAATGTTCCATGAACTCAATGTGAACTAAACATTCTAGGAAGGAATGTTTTCAGCTCAGAGCAGTTTGCCAGACTCATGTGCAGAAGCAAAACTTCCCATCAGTGGGATGGGTGTACAATTTATTATGTCATCTTTATTTTGCAGGGGTGAAATTAGGCTTTATTTCACCCGAGCCAGTTTGGCACTTAAAACACACATATTTGCGTACACACACAGGCTGCGAGCTTCAATGGTGCAAAAACCCCACAAACTGGCTAGCCCCCCCCCCCCCCGTAGCTACAGCTCTGGATTTTGTACCATGTTCTGAAACCAGGACATCTCAAAAGGCAAAATGAATGAAAATGGTGTTCATCTGGATTCTGTGTCACATGCCAGTGAAAAATAATAATAGTTCAGTCATACTGTAGCCTTATGAGGCTTTGCCCTCGGGTGGGAAAAATATTGCGCCCGGGAAAGGGAGATGGGAGTCAACAGACACTCAAGGAATAGTTTCGGAGAAAAAGCTTTATTTCTACCATCCATGAACTGGTAGAAGGAGCAAGTGTGATAACTCACAAAACAAGCACGGGTTCACAGTCATTTGCACAGAGCATATATTCCCCTTCCAGTTCCCTCCCCTTTCTCCTCCCTCAGGAGTCCTGCCGCATGAGTTTCTCTGAGCATGAACAGAAAGCTCCTGTCTTGGGACTCTTCCCAGGAAAGGGGTAGAGAAGCCTTGCGTTCCAAGATTTGTTCAAGATGTGTTACAACCAATGAGATAAAAGTCAGTTCTCAGGCTTGCTTTGAACAGAGTCTATTCATTAGTCTTTTGAAGCCTTCTCGTACTGATAAAAGAATAACATTTTACCTATGTACCAGCATCTTGTGAGAATCCACAGAAAAGCTGTAGCTGTGGATTTTTAGAAGACAGAAAAGGAATTTTGGACAGTTTTGAGGCCTGGTGTGATTATTGAGTTGAAGGGAGAGTGAAGGGTTAATCTCAATATTATAAGGTCCCTAGCTAACCGTTAGCTGCTTCCTGCTTCGGTGGTCAGGCAGCTAGCAGCAGCTGTGGTCAGACCGCAATTGCGATGTAGGCCAGAAGCTGCTTCCTGCTTCCTGCTTCCTGTTTCAGAGATGCAGAAATGCAAGGGAGAGAAAACATATAGAAGGGAGGGGGGAAGCTTAGCTTAGCTAGCCATATGCCAAATAAGGGAATAAGTTGTAACCTTGCCAGCTGATTGGGGGACAAATGTATGCTTGGGGAGACAGATGTATGCTCTCGGGTATAAGAATGCTTGCTGGACACAGTAAAGTGCCGCCAGTCTTTGGAAGTGATTCCACTGGCTGCCTCTGCGCAGAACTCAATAAACTCTTTTCTCCAGAAGAAGTTGACTCCTGGTGCTTTTGTCATCCCCTCGGTTTCTGGGTAAGCGGGCAAACGGATCCCAGGGCTCAATAAGGCTTCAGAGTGGGGGGGTGACTTCGGGCCTAGGTGGGGTCACCTGTCCTCACCTCCTTCAATACCTTGGGTTACAGCCGCTTCAGGTTGCATTTTTTTGGGTTGTGGATCGCCGAAACCCGGAAGTACCGGAACGGGTTACTTCCGGGTTTCGGTGGTCGCACATGCGCAGAAGCGCTAAATCACGCTTTGCGCATGCACAGAAGCGCCGAATTGCAACCCACGCATGCGTAGGTGTGCTGCTGTGGCTTGCGGACACTGCGGGTTGTGAATTTGCATCCCACACGTATCACGTTCGCAACCTGAGCATCCACTGTATTGGAGCATTGTACTGCATGACCCATGGGGTTCCAACCTGGCCTGCAGTTCTGTGATTTTAAAATATTTATATTCCAGGCAAAGCCTGTCCTCTAAACATCTTTCAGAGCATGAGGAAGACCCTGGAGAGAGGCTTCCTGGTCTTTGTTCTTGAGGTTATTAATTTTACACATGTGCAACTCACTAGATGAACAAAACTCTTGAAATAAAAATTCTCCAGTTCAAAAATATGGCCCAAAACCTTTACTTGCAGCACTTTGTCAGGAAAAAGCAGCAATGCAAGAGCGAGCTGCAGCTGCCTGGAATGCAAAACAGGATGTTGATGTTTGGGACTGCACTATTGGAACAAAGGGGCAGTCTATTCACTGTACTGAGCACCGGGTGTTAGCTTAAAGGGAGATGGGAAAGGTTTCTCTCAATATTTTCTGTGCTTAGAACTCTGTACCTAAGAAAGGTTGCTCTCAAATACTATCTGCAGTAAATTCCTGTGCTAATCCTGTGCTAATCTTACTTCTGCAAATTTTGGCCAGACAGTTAGCACACCGCCAGTGACTGCTTGCTAAATTTGGCTGGCAGGTCAAAAGTTCGTTTCCTGCCTAGCCAGCTAGCAAGAAACCGCTGCTGTTAGCAATAACTAACCAGACCTGCTAAATTTGGCTGGCAGGTCAAAAGTGCAGATTTAACCAGGCCTGCTAAAGAGGCCCCTTTTCCTGTCTTATGCTTACTAATGCAAAAGACACGCTAGCAGAAAGACAGGAATGTTTAGCAAGCAATAAAATGTGTTTAGCAAGCAATATAGATGTGCCATGTAAGGGAATAATTTGAGAAGGTATGGGAGGGGGGAGAGTGCTCAGAAAGTATAAGAAAGTTTGCTGAAGTGTCTTGCTTTACAGCCAGTGTATTTTCAGGAGCTATCCAGCTGGTTGTCTCTGTGTACAGATTGTCTCTGTGCACAGATTTCAATAAACTTTTTCTCCAAAGAAGATTTTGCTTTCCTGGTACTTTTGTTCCCTCCAAGGTCCGGGGATGGCGTGGCTGATGGATCCCTAGGTAAATAAGGCTTCATTTCTTTGGGGGCTCGTCCGGGATAAGCCCTCTCCCCAATACGGACCGGAGGGCCAGGCTCAACAAAGGTGAACAGCTCAGCAGCGTTTGCAGGCTCCCGTGCGCACCCCGCCTGTTTCGTGGGGGGAGCCAGCCACACTGTCCTGCAGTGGAGACATCTTGTTGAGGGAGAAAAACAAAGAGGACGGCGCCGAGGGGACAGGTCCGCAGCGGAAAAGGTAAGCCCGACGGAAAGGGCAGCCCGACGGAAAGGGCAGGAGGCTTGATCAACCTCCCCTGGTTGTGGCAGGGTGCCACAGGCAATAAGGTGCCACCAGGAATAAGGGGATTGGTTGTGCAGTAGAGTGCCAGCCACCAGGAATAAAGGGGACTGATTGTGCAGGAGAGTGCCACCAGCAAAAATTTGGAACAGAAGAAGGAGGGAAAATTATTTTGGTGTGTTTTGTGTATTGCATGCTGAAATTATTTTGGTGTGTTTAGTGTGTTACATGTTGAAATTATATTGGTGTGTTTTGTATGTTGTATGTTGCATGTCAAGATACTCTAGTGGCTGAATTGTCAAGTGTGGGCCAGGGCTTAGTGTCCCCTTGGCCGAGCGATTGTAGGTCTGTTGTGTGTGAAGTATCTGGAAGAAATGGGTTCTGGCCAAAGTAAAAGTACCCCTTTGAAATGCTTTTGGGGATTCAAGCTGATGAGAGGGGAGGATGAGGACATTGTGTAAATTAGATTGGCCCACCCCAAAATAACAAATTGGCCGTCCATCAGGACCCTTGATTTGCAACTCATTAATCCATTATATCAGAACATTTTGAATGTCCACCCTGATCAAATCCCCTACATTTCCACATGGAAGACCAATGTGGAACAGAACCCCCCCCCCCTCCTGGCTGAAGTCATGCTGCCAAAAAGTCTCAGGCAGCCGTATCTGCTCAGTCAGGAAGACAGGAGGACAACCCCCCAGTCCTCCAGGATTCAGAGAGGGAAGAAGATAAAAGTTTTGATGCCCCACCACCTCATGCCCCGGCAACAGCCCTGGCACCACCCCCGCCACAGGGAACAGATGGCCCAGCCCCCAATCCCGTGGACAATGCATTGGTAGACCTGGGCGAGGATGGAGAAAGGGAGGAACGAGAAGAGGATGGTGAGGATGAGGAATTTGTAAAAAGATTAGTTAAGTTGATAGGTGATAATAAGAACAGGCAGAACGTTTGAGAAAGTATGTGGAACCTTATGCATGAGAAGTGGACGTCAGTCCCCATATGTTAAAAACAGCGGGATGTGTAGGGGAACAGAGAAGAAAGTGGCAGAAAGAGTGGGGAAGGCAGTGAAAAGAGTGACCCTCCATAGGGCACATAAAGCACAGGAGGAGGGCGCGGCCAGAGTGATGCCTCTCCATAGAGTGTATGACCCTCCGGCCCCCGCGGGACCTAACGGGGTGGTGCCCAATAGAACTTATACAGTTCAACATGTCCCCTTCTCTAGTGCAGATGTTTGTAATTGGAGGAACCAAAACCCTTCATTTGAAGAAAACCCTGCCAAAATCATTAAGCTGTTTGAGGGAATTTTTTTTAAAACATACAACCCCACTTTTTATGATGTGCAATATTTGATGGATGCCCTGCTAGCTACAGAGGAGGATAGGCGAATTCATGCTGAAGCCCGAGCACACATGAGAGCGCAGGGGGCAGGAGATCAAGCTGTTGCAACAGGATATCCTGAAACTACACTGAATTGGGATTATCAGACCATTGAAGGGTAAAATACCCTCACCACTTATCGCCAGAATGTCTTAAATGGCATGAGGAGGGCAGCCAGAAAACCCACCAACTTTGTGAAGGCCAGAGAAATAGTGCAAGGAACAGAGGAGGCCCCTGGAGCCTACTTAAAGAAGCTGAAGGAAGCCTACCGCCAGTATATCCATGCCCCTATCATAAAAACTGCCTTTGTAGCCCAAGCAGCGCCCGATATTTGCCGAAAAATCCAGATGGGCCACACCCTGAAATGGATGTTAGAAAATAGCCCAAACCACTTATAATCAGAGAGAGGAAGAGGCCCAGAAGAAAAAAGGAGAAGTACCAGGCAGAGAAGTTGATGGCCCTGAAGACGGGAGGTCCACCATTAGAAGAAGAAGAGGAGGGCGAGGCCGCTTAGGAAAGAGTCAGCGTGCCATCTGCCGAAAGGCACCTATTTCCTCTCCCAGGCTAAAATGAGGAAATGTCAGATGCTACTACATCTGCGTTAAAAATTCCAAGTCACCACAGCCCTCAACCCAGCTGCCCTATTACCGGTAGGAGTAGGTGAGGAGCCCACGCATGATTGCATTGAAGTAATGGATGAGGTGTATTCTAGCAGGCCTGACCTTAAAGATGAAGCAGACCCCCAGTGGCCATCATGGTTTATGGATGGAAGCAGCTTCATTGAGGCTGGACACCGGAAGGCAGGTTATGCAGTGGTAGCCCTGGAAGACCAGGTGATCGAAGCAAAGTCACTCCCGCCTGGAACATCGGCCCAGCTGGCAGAGCTAACTGCGCTTACCAGAGCCCTGAGCCTGGCAAAGGGACAGAAGATAAACATTTATACAGATTCTAAGTATGCATTCCTGACTTTACATGCCCATGGAGCCTTATGGAAAGAAAGAGGTTTGCTTACCTCCAGAGGAAGCCAGGTGGCCCACCCACAAGCCTTGTTGAACCTTCTGGATGCTGTATGGGAGCCCGAGGCAGTGGCAGTTATCCATTGTTATGGACACAAGACTGGACCAGGAGAAGTGGCCAGAGGAAACCGATTGGCAGACAGAGTGGCCAAGGAAGCAGCCCAAGAACTGGCCCCCGCCTCGGTTATTGGAGCACTGGTCCCAGAAGAGATTTTAAGCACCACTGACAAGCCAGCTTATACGAAGCAGGAAAGGGACACTGCAGACGCTCAGGAGCTGACATTGTCCAAAGAAGGATGGTACCTTACCCCTGATGACAGGATATGGATTCCAGAGTCCCTTTCTCGGCAGGTTACTCAGAGATACCATGATTCAACCCACATAAGACCAGATGCTACAACCAAGCAGCTGGAGAAATGCTTCTATATAGCCCACCTCTACCAACTGGCAGCCCAGATTTCCAGGAAATGCCTGCTGTGTCAAAAGAATAATCCCAGAGCCGGACCACTGGCTCCCCCAGGGATTCAGCATAGTGGAACTGCACCTATGGAAGATCTTGTCGTGGACTTTACTGAATTACCCCGTTGTGGACTACACCGCTACCTGCTGGTGGCAGTGTGCACCTACACCGGATGGGCCGAAGCATGGCCAACAAAGACTGAAAAGGCATTTGAAGTAACCAGGTGCCTGCTTAGGGAAATCATCCCTCGCTATGGATTGCCAAGGTCCATAGGATCTGACAATGGACCAGCATTTGTTCATGCAGTCCTACAGGGACTGGCAAAAGCGCTCCAGATCAACTGGAAGCTGCATACTGCTTATAGACCCCAGAGTTCTGGAAAGGTAGAGAGAATGAACAGGACTCTAAAGAATCAGCTGTCCAAGCTGACACAGGAAACCGGGTCTAATTGGGTGACCATGTTGCCCTTGGCATTACTCAGGGTCCGCAGTCTCCCGTCAAAGCGAACCCACCTGTCACCCTTTGAAATTGTGCTTGGGAGACCGGTCCCATATGTCAGAATGTTGTCCCCACATGCTGGTCAGAATATGCAATTGAATAATTAAGTCCAGATATTCTTCCGAGTTTTCTTTTGTCTCGACAGGTGGACCCAGGCTCGCAACCCCTGTGTGTTGGCTGCATCAGTTCGAGCCAGGTGATGAAGTGTGGGTAAACGATTGGGCACGGACGCAGCTACAACCGTGCTGGAACCTTATACCGTCCTGCTCTCCACACCCACCGCCGTGAAATTCGCCGGCATCACCCCTTGGGTCCACCACACCAGAGTGACCACTATAGATTGAACTGTGCAGTTAAATCCTGATTAACCCCTTCGGCTGACCATCTCCAGACCCTCCGCTGATGACCGCTCTGCTGATATCACACCGGAAGCTGATATCTCAACGCACAGCTGAAGAAATGGATGGGAGGGACGCCCGCGGGCAGCGTCCCCAACGTGAAAACCCGTGCCGGGACTGATCCAGGAAGTCCACCAGGACATTTAATACTTTCATAAGGACTTTCTCTTTTCCTTTTTTTTCTGTTATATTCTGTATTGATTTGCTCTATGCCCCACAGCCCTGACCCTACCGAGCCATACCGCCCTTACTGGCCTGCTGGCCTCTGCTACGACTGGTTCGTCTTGCCGGTGGTAAAAGATGGCGTGCTCATTGACTACTGGAAACAGGGGTTTGATGAGGTTACTATACCAACCTCATCTGATGGACGAGGTTCTAATCTTAATCCAGGCATTAGATGGGACGGAACCTATCTTAATGCAAGTATTGCAGGGGTGGGAGCCTTAACCAGGTGTGCATTGAAATTGCTAAACAAGTGCCAGTAAGAATTGCCACCCCAGGATTTCAGCTTCCATATGCTCTGGTCAGTAGGGAGGCAGCTCGAGAGTTCAATCCACCCAACAGGGTTGGTAGGAAAGTTGACCCACATAGTGGGAGCATCAGCTCACCGGTAGGCTCTCACCCTTGAGGAAGTTCACCACAATGTTAAATCTCTCCAATTGTTGGCTGTGTATGCACATGCCACCTTATGCTAAATGGCCAGGTTTGATGCTACATGGAATTCCCATTGGTAACATCTTCAACATAGAGAGGAGTTTGTGTGCTAGTTCATTCTCATTGCTGCATGTTTATCCCAGATAATAATGTCAGCATTTCGGCCACAATTGACCACATGGAAACAGTGATAGCTGAAAACCCGCTAAAAACTACAGAAGGTGATCCATGGAATTGGTTATATTCTTGGTTGCCCGATGGTGGATGGATGGGGAGGATATTTACTATGGTGATAGGCCCAATAATGCTTCTATTGCTTTTTTGCTTTTGTATTCCCTGCTTGATGCAATGCTTGCAGAATATGATGGGAAAGATGATGTCTCGCATGATGGGACCTCGCGTGATTGCTGTAATGAGAGAATATAGACCCCTACCCCAGAACGAATCTAAGTAATAGATTGTTCAAAAGAAGAGGAGGGAGTAAAGGGAGATGGGAAAGGTTTCTCTCAATATTTTCTGTGCTTAGAACTCTGTACCTAAGAAAGGTTGCTCTCAAATACTATCTGCAGTAAATTCCTGTGCTAATCCTGTGCTAATCTTACTTCTGCAAATTTTGGCCAGACAGTTAGCACACCGCCAGTGACTGCTTGCTAAATTTGGCTGGCAGGTCAAAAGTTCGTTTCCTGCCTAGCCAGCTAGCAAGAAACCGCTGCTGTTAGCAATAACTAACCAGACCTGCTAAATTTGGCTGGCAGGTCAAAAGTGCAGATTTAACCAGGCCTGCTAAAGAGGCCCCTTTTCCTGTCTTATGCTTACTAATGCAAAAGACACGCTAGCAGAAAGACAGGAATGTTTAGCAAGCAATAAAATGTGTTTAGCAAGCAATATAGATGTGCCATGTAAGGGAATAATTTGAGAAGGTATGGGAGGGGGGAGAGTGCTCAGAAAGTATAAGAAAGTTTGCTGAAGTGTCTTGCTTTACAGCCAGTGTATTTTCAGGAGCTATCCAGCTGGTTGTCTCTGTGTACAGATTGTCTCTGTGCACAGATTTCAATAAACTTTTTCTCCAAAGAAGATTTTGCTTTCCTGGTACTTTTGTTCCCTCCAAGGTCCGGGGATGGCGTGGCTGATGGATCCCTAGGTAAATAAGGCTTCAAGCTCAGAGTGTCATCTGACCTGTACTGGAAGTACAGGGGTGGAGTATCTCTCTCTACTGTTGGAGACTGGAGAGTGCAGACACGTTTCTCTGTACTGCTGCAATGACAGAAATAAAGACATGTAAATAGATTTCTGTCTGTCTCTTTTCCCCTCCCTGAGGGAAGCAGGGAGGAGGGAGGAGTTGGTGTGTCCCTCTCACGCTGAGTGGGATCGCAGATAGTGACCTCGCCTGTATCCTGCCGGGAGACGCAGACGGGGAGGTCAACCAGGATCTCAAGCCGAATGCCTGGAGTGTGGCCAGTTACCTCTGACTGAGGCCTGAGAATCTGACATCTGGTAGCACTGCCGGTGGTTTTGATCCATCGTAAATCTGCATGAGAGGTTGATGGATCGTTCGTCATCCTCTGCACCAAGGGAGTGAGATAAGTCTGCGTCCAGCTGGAAGCTGGAAGCTACACAAACGGCTGGGCATCGAGATGCAGTGAAAGCCAAGCAACGGAGCCCCAAGGTATGGAAAATTTATGGCTGTAAAGTGAACGCGTTAAGAGGCTGTCTTCGGTTCACAAAAGGTGTCTGTGTTTGAGAGAAGCCAGCACCGGGGAAAACAGCCGGAAATACCTTGCATACCTTAGATAACGATGGTATGCACTGTTGCAAAGCAACGAGAAGTCAGTGAAGTGAAGTTCAGTGGAAACTTACTGGCTAAAGGGGCTGGAACATGGAGAGTGTTTTGACTATCTCCCTGTTCTGTGCAAGGACATTTTATGCAGCTTGCGGTTTATCTGCCAAGTGAAGAGAAGGCAGTAAACAACTGTTGGATTTTACAGGCTAGAGAGTGAAAGCTGCAGCTTGGAGTCAAAATGGATGCCAAGAAGGGGGGAAGCTTACCTTACCCACCTCTCCTGACTAATGACAATTACTCATCTTGGTCTATAAAGATGAAAGCCCTGCTGCAGAATCAGAGGCTTTTTGAGGTAATTGAGAACCCCATTCCTGCAGCACCAACGCGAGGTTGGAATTCACAGAATGTGAAAGCCAGGACGGCTATAATTCTGTGCGTCTCAGATGAGCAACTCATGCATATCCGGGATTTATTGAACGAACGAGAGATTTGGGAAACGCTACGTAGAACACATCAGAGGGATGCTGGTTCTTCAGCGTTGCTGTATTTTGAAAAGCTTACCAATCTGAGGCTTGCGCCTGATGGAGATGTACAAGCGCATTTGACTGAGATGAAGTTCCTGCGTCAGCAGATGGCGGAGCGCAATTTCCGTCTACAAGAGGAAGTCTTTTGCTTCATGATTATCAACAGCCTTAATCGGACTTACAAAACTGTTGCCAGTCAGCTTGGTTCCCTACCGGCGCAAGACCTGACCACGTAGAGAGTGTGTGCCGTTGTTCTGAATGAACACGATCGCCTTGCTGCACTGGATGTGAAGGACAGGGGGAGAGTAGCACAGAGTTCTGACTCCCCCACTGCTGAAGCTACTGAGGAGCGTGCTGTAGCTTTGAGCGCTGTCCAATGTTACAATTGTGGACAGACTGGGCATCTTCAGCGGAACTGTAAGAAGCCACGTCAGCAGAACAGAGCCAAGGGGAGCTCTGCAAAGCCTGAGGCGTCAGGCAAAAGTCGTACCAAGTCCCAGGTGAAACCTGCAAAGGCTTTGATGTCGAAAGGAACCACACCAGAAGTGGAGAACGCGTTTGTTTTGGACACTGGAGCAACGCACCATGTCACGTCGCAAAAGGGACTGTTTTCGACGTTTAAGAAGCAAAGCTTCACTGTGAAGCAGGCCAACGGTCTGGAGCTGGAAGCGACCGGGGTTGGAACTGTGTATCTTGAGAGTCTGAACTTGACTATAGACAATGTGTACCTGGTTCCTGAGTTGAAGTTCAATCTGCTGAGTGTGTCGCAGATTGCAAAGAAAGGACTGAGACTGTCCTATGATGATAAGAGCTGCAAGATCTTCAAAGATGGAGAACTGTATCTTTCTGCCAGAGAGAAAGATGGACTGTATTTGTTGACTTTTGATCAAAGTGATTACATGAAATGTAATGCATTTGATACTAACGAAATATCTCTTGCAGGTGTGACCAAGAGTGCCCGGAAGGTGGCCAGGGTCGACAAAGCTTTTCAGCGGGTGTATGCTGATGTGATTGGTCCTCTAGCACCATCTAGAGGCAATGCAAGATATTATCTTGTGTGTGTGGATTGTTTCTCTCATTATGTGTGGGTATATACACTAGGAAAATATTATGAAAATGATCTATAGGTGGTACACGACCCCAGTCAAGCTAGCAAAAATTTACCATTTGCCCGATAATAAGTGCTGGAAATGTAAAGAAACTGAAGGTACTTTCTACCACCTTTGGTGGACGTGTCCAAAGATCAAGGCCTTCTGGGAAATGATATATAATGAAAAAGGTACTTAAATGTACTTTCCCTAAGAAACCAGAGGCCTTTCTCTTGGGCATTGTCGGCCAACTGGTGTCAAAGAAAGATAGAAACTTTTTTTATGTACGCTACTACAGCAGCAAGAATACTCATCGCAAAGTATTGGAAGACACAAGATCTACCCACCCTGGAAGAATGGCAGATGAAAGTGATGGACTGCATGACACTGGCTGAGATGACTGGCAGAATCCGCGACCAGGGGAAAGAGACAGCGGAAGAAGACTGGAAGAAATTTAAAATCTATCTTAAGAACTATTATAAAGTTGATGAATGCTAAAATGTCGAGGTTTTGAGAAGAAAAGGAGATTACAGCGATTTAAGATTAAGAAGAAGGAAAGACTAGGGAGACATATGTTTGATAAAACTACTTAGAAGTTGTTGAAATAAATTTGGACATTGGGATGCAGGAAGGGGAGGTATGGGGGAGTCCGAGAAGTGAGGGTTAAGGAAAAAAGGTTATGAAATTATACATGTTTGTATGTCTTTTTATTTGTTTGTATTGTTTAAAAAATCTTGTAAAACCAATAAAAAATTTATAAAAAAAAAATATATATATACACTAGAGAAACCAAAACAAGCCTTAGAAAGGTTTAAGGAGTTTTGTGACAAGGTTAAAAATGTGCATGATGCTAACATTGATTGTCTCTTCACAGATGAGAAGCCAATTTTTCTGTTACAGGATTTTCAGAAGTTCCTGGATGAGAAAGGGATTAACACCAGGTTGCTGTTTCAGCAGAAGCGTGGAGCAGGGGTGTCTGTGTAAGGGTGAACAAAGAATTGCAAAAGGGGATGAATGCGCAATTGCTTAGTTCACATTTGCCACATGAGTATTGGGCGGAGTCGTTAATGTCTTATGTTCACACGTGGTTGAGAAAGGTCTCAAAAGAGTTGGGAAGTTCTCCTTTTGAGAAGCTGTTCCATAGAAAACCTTCTGTTGCCTATTTTAAGGTTTTTGGGTCTCATGTGAGAACAGAAGCTCCAGGTGGAGTAAAGAATGCCAGAGGCATTTTTGTGGGATATGAAAAGGGTCTCTACAGAGTAATTTTGTCTGAATCTGGTCAGGTGATTCTCACAAAATTTCTAGAGAGTGCTCCTGAAGAGGAGAGAGTAATTGTTCACACATTTACCACTGAGGACAATGATGATGATGATGATTTTACTGATTACAGTGGTGATGATGACAGTGATAGCTCACAGAGCTCAGTTGACACAGTCATTGAGAGGAAGTCTTACACAATGGATAGGCCATCACAGATGAAGGGAGAACCACTGTTTACTATTGGATCTGGTTCTCCTAAGAGTCCAGAGGCTGAACCAGTCAGCAGAGAGGATCAGCACCTCATACGCAGGTCTGAGAGAGCTACAAAGGGTGTACCACCCAAGAGGTATTCAAAAGAGTTTGCTAACTTAGCTGTTGCATGTGTTGCTGTTGTACACAACCGAGGACAGGTTGAAGCTGGGTCTAAGTCAGAGACAAAGACACAACAGAGAGCTGCAAGCCAAGGTAACGCAGATGCACTCATTCCTTGGAAGCCAGACAACCAGAGAGGTACACTGGGGAAACCAGTGGCGGGGAGTTCCAAGGGTGGAACTGAAACAACAGGGGATTGTTATATGTATAACAACTGTTTGTATTCTTCTCTGGATAATACTTTGCTCGCAACGCACATTGATACTTTTGGGGGAGGATGTCAGGAAAAAGGAGCAATGCAAGAGCGAGCTGCAGCTGCCTGGAATGCAAAACAGGATGTTGATGTTTGGGACTGCACTGTTGGAACAAAGGGGCAGTCTATTCACTGTACTGAGCACCGGGTGTTAGCTCAGAGTGTCATCTGACCTGTACTGGAAGTACAGGGGTGGAGTATCTCTCTCTACTGTTGGAGACTGGAGAGTGCAGACACGTTTCTCTGTACTGCTGCAATGACAGAAATAAAGACATGTAAATAGATTTCTGTCTGTCTCTTTTCCCCTCCCTGAGGGAAGCAGGGAGGAGGGAGGAGTTGGTGTGTCCCTCTCACGCTGAGTGGGATCGCAGATAGTGACCTCGCCTGTATCCTGCCGGGAGACGCAGACGGGGAGATCAACCAGGATCTCAAGCCGAATGCCTGGAGTGTGGCCAGTTACCTCTGACTGCGGCCTGAGAATCTGACACACTTAACTTCAAACAACTTTAAAAAAGCAAAGTTGCATTCATTTAGTTGCATATTTCTTACACGGGTCCCAACAAAAACAAGAAATAACTAGCATTTTTAGTGAAAAGCAGAGCTCCATCTCTTTCCCTTTGCAACTTCTTTAGCCTCAGGCCATGTAACTGGAGATAAACACATCCATTCTCTTCAGTAGTATAGAACAAAAAGAGCACTGCACCAAACATAGATGCCTGCAAATTGACATATGCATACACCTGAAATATAATTCCTTTCATGTGACCAAGGAGCTGATTATCTTGCGACTAAGCCTACAGAGGTATAGCCCCAGCTCAGTTCCATTAATGATTAACCAACTCCATGGAAACTTCCAACCATGCTTTACAGTATACAGTACAGACATATCTCCCATTTCAATGTACAGTAAACATTATTAAAATTTCTTGCATAGTGCACTAACACAAAATTATAACTGGCCGCAAATTAGGAAAATTCAAGTGTTGCTGGAGCTGGTGTGCACAGCCCTGTGCAGTTTGGGACCAGGATATATATATATATATATATATATATATATATATATATAATATTTTTATACTGCCCAAAGTTCTCAGGGTGGTTCACAGCATAAAAATGCAAGATAAAAACACAAAAATACAAACAAAAACAGAACAGAACAGAACAATAACCCTACCCCACCCCGCCTCCTCCCACAAACATGTTTAAAAGGATATATGATGTCAATCAGCCAAAGGCCTGGTTGAAGAGGAACGTTTTTGCCTGATGCCTAAAATAATAAAAATATTGTCTCATGATATGTTCAACTCATACAACTGGGCCTTTAGTGCAGTGGGAACTATGGTACCCTTGGGAACTCTCTTCCATTCTGTTATGAGAATCAATTCAAGCAGTTCGTTTCCCAGGTAGGGATACTGAATAAAAGACAAGACCAAGAAACATAAAGCGCCCAGTAGGCACCCTAGTTGATCTACTACTGCACAGTAGGACATCACCCACAAAACAAGCAGGGAGGGCACTGCCCCGAGCAAAGGTCCCCACAGCTTTTCTACATCTCTATAGCTAAGTAACAAATCAAAATAAGGCACATGTGCACATCAGTTCTCTTTGTGTGACCTGGACCTAGTCCACAGACCCACTTGAGTTCAGCCATGATGACTTGGCTCCTGCTTATTTACGGTAGTTCTTAGTAGCAAATAGCATCACCCAGTTAGCTACCTGACTTACTTAGCTAGAAGCTGTTGATTCTTAGAAAAAAGCTGGTTCTGTATCCTGTAGCAGGCTTTGTGGTTGGGACTTTCCTGTTAACGTCAAAAGTACAAAGTATGTATATGCAACACTCTTGCTTTACGAAGGCACAAACCCTACCCTGAGTGGCACTGAACATATCCAAGCCTTTACCAGTTGCATTCAATGCCTCTTGCATTACTTCAGAAAATTTATTGACATTTTCCATTGTGGCTACTATGCAGGGTTATGTGCAAGCAATAATCCCTGTAGCTGTGAGCATGCCTCCTCCCCTTCCAGGTCTGCCATTTTCTATATGCTACCCAAGGGAATCCCATGTAGAAGCAACTCCACAACCCCAGGAGCAACCAGGACCATGAATAAGTAGCACATTCCCTGTCAGTGTTTGAAAAGGAAAAAGGTTCTGACCTCCTTTGCCTGGTCCCCAGACCCTAGTCGGCACAAAGAGTCCTTGAGGAAGAGTACTTTGCCGAATGCTGCTTTTATTCATAAAAAAAGTCTTCTCCAACCACGACCGACAGCTTTATACATATTAATGACCACTCTATATATACAGGCATATGTAGGTGAAAGATTGCATGAGTTATGCAGGCTTTGCCAATTCATTGTAGGCCGCTGACTCAGTTCCTTTTGTATTAAAGAAACAGCGGCTAATTTTAAGACATGACATTCCCAATATGTTCCATTAGGAGTAACCTAGTAAATATCAGGCACCCAGTTAGTGCCTGGCTAAACTATAGCAGAGGTTGCTCTACGGTTGGTGCAAAGCTCAAGTGAAGTTCACCAGGTTGTCTGCAAATGCTTTTAATTTATATTAATAATAATAATAATAAATTTTATTTATATCCCGCCCTCCCCAGCCGAAGCCGGGCTCAGGGCGGCTAACAACAATAAAACAGTACAAAAGTACAGCACAAACAACACTCTAAAATCATTTATTATAAAATTAATTCAAATCAAATATTGTCTCTGTTCCACTCTTATACCTTTAATTTCTTGGTTACATTTTATTCTTTGCGCCAATATTTCTAAAACAAATATAAACAACAAGGGTGACAATGGGCAGCCTTGTCTCATTCCTTTAGTTATTTTGTAATTCTCAGTCAGGACATGGTATATATTGATTTACAAATTGATAGTAAACAATCAGTATATATTGCCCTGACTCCTTTTATAAAAGTGTCTCCACAACTCATATATTCTAAAACGTTAAACATAAAATCCCAGGAGACGTTATCAAATGCTTTCTCTGCATCTGAAATCATTAAAGCTGCTTGTTTTTCATTACTCACTTGTAAAAATTCACTTGTAAAAAATATATCAATTATATTTCTAATATTGTCCTTAATTTGTCTTCTTGGCAAAAATCCGGCCATAATGGATGACCTCTTTTAATACCATTTTCAGCCTATTTGCTAATATATCTGCAAAAAGCTTATAATTATTATTCAAAAGATAGAGAGTGATAATTTTTTAGCAGCTCAGGATCTCTATCTTGTTTAGGAATCAAAGTTATATAAGCATTCTTCCAAGATTCTGGCAGCTCACCTGTGCTTAAAGTCATATTCATAATGACCTTTAATGGTTGTATTTAGTAATCTTGCATCTTATTATAATATATCGCTGAGAGTCTGTCAGGTTCAGGAGCCTTCGCAAGTTTTGCCTGTGAGATTGCTTGCTGTAATTCAATCATTGTCACTGGTCCAGTCAGGGTTAACATTTTATCTTTTGGTATTTTAGATAATCCACTATCCTCTAGATATTTTTGCATTTCATCTATATTTATCCATTTAGCTTGATATAATTCTGTATAGCAGGAATGTCCAACAGGTCGATCACGATCTACCAGTTGATCACGGGGTGCCGCTGGTCGATCACGGGTCGATCCCTCCCCCCAAAAATGGGTAGATCACTGCCTGTTTTTTTATACTGGGAGTAGATCGCAGTTGCTTGGAAGTTGGATGTGCCTGCTGTATAGAAACTCACAAATTGACCTCTTACTTCTTTAGGGTTTTCCACAACTCTACTTCCTTTATTAATTTCATTTATACAGGGTTTTGCTTGTCTTGTCTTTATATGTCATCTTAATAATTTCCCTGGTTTGTTAGCCTGTTTGAATTGTTTCTGTTTTAAATATTTAATTTTCCACTCTATTTCTTGATTTATTAGAATTGAAAACTGTGTTTGCAATATTTTAATATCCTGTTTCGCTATCTCTTTTCAAGGGGAATTTATTGATTCTTTTTCTTTTCTTTTTCTTTATTTTAAAATTTCTTGCCCTTTCAACTCTTTTTTTTATGCACTTTGCTGAATACCACCCTCCCCCCAGCATAGCTGCCTTACTCGCATCCCATACTACCTTTAAATTTGTCTCCGGATTTAAATTAATTTGAAAATAATTCTTTAATATCCCCCTCCTTTTCTAATATTTCATGATCATTTAATAAATTCTCATTTAATCTCCATCTCGTTGGGAAATTTTGCCCTGTTCTTACATCCACAATGATAGAGTTGTGATCTGATAATGTCTGGGGTAGAATTTCTATCTTCTTTACCTTAAAATATAAATCTCTAGAAAGCTATACAGAGTCAGTTTTGCTTGCAGAGTTATTCACATTTGAATAAAATGTGAATTGCCTGTCCAGTGGGTGTTTTTCTCTCCTGTTATCAATTAGACTTAAATTGTCTGTCATCTGAAAAAGGGCCTTGAGTAGCTTCCCTACTTTTGTATCACTTTTTCTTATAGTCCTATCCCATTCCAGGGAAGCTACACCATTCACATCTCCCATCAATATTACCTTTTCATTCATAAATTCAAATATAATTTCTTCAAGTCTCTTATAAAAGTCAGTTTCCCCCCCTCATTTGGTGCGTATACACCTATTAGCAATCTTTTTTCTCCTTATGTTATTATCTGAATTATCAATATTCTTCCTTGCTCCTCTTTAAATAACTGCTTTGGATCCAGTTCAGGTTTTATATACCGTATTTTTCGCCCTATAGGACGCACCTAGATTTTTTGGGGGGGGGGATAAAGGAAAAAAATTATTTCCCCCCCCCCCAGGCGCGGGGCTGGGGCGGGGGAAGCCCGAGCTTCCCCCAACCCCAGCCCCCAGAACAGGCTACTGCCCGCAAGCCTTGCGCGCCCGGCGGGACTTGCGGACATCTGCCCGAAGCACGGGGTGTGCTCCGCAGCATGCCCCGTGCTTCAGGCTGCAGGCTGCCGCCCCAAGCCTTGCGCGCCCGGCGGGACCTCCCGTCGGGCGCGCAAGGCTTGCGGACATCTGCCCGAAGCACGGGGGTGCTCCACAGCGCACCCCGTGCTTCGGGCTGCAGGCTGCTGCCTGCAAGCCTTGGGAGCCCGGCGGGCACTCCCGCCGGGCTCCCAAGGCTTGCGGATAGCTTCCTGAAGCCTGGAGAGCGAGAGGGGTCGGTGCACACCGACGCCTCTCGCTCTCCAGGCTTCAGCGAAAGCCTGCATTCGCCCCATAGGACGCACACACATTTCCCCTTCATTTTTGGAGGGGGAAAAGTGCGTCCTATAGGGCGAAAAATACGCTACATTACCATGTCTCTTCTTTGTTTCATCAAAGGCTACAAAGTCCTTTCCCAATCTAACACTGTACATCCTTCAGGTCCTTATGCAAGACTGAAGCAAATATTGCAGGGGACTCTACATATTGTTGGGGAAAATTTTGTCCATGTTAATTGTCCTGGACCCCAGGTAAAGGTAATCAGATATTGACTATCTGGATTAACAGAATTGAGAAATATAAATCAATTACCATGAAAACTTTTGTATTGGGTGGAATAGTGCACAATGTTGTATGCAGATTTGGGTGGCAGGGTATTACAAATTGATTAATGGCTCCTAAATCCTGTACAATATACTATTGGGGTGGGGTTATCTCTTTATGGGGCTGCTTCATTGGTAACACTGGGGTAATACAGGGGGCTGCACAGGGACCAAAAGTCCTTGCTTATTGAATTCCACTATGGGGCTTAGGTCCTCATTTTCTGCCATGGGAGAGGATATTGTTTAACCCAGGGGTAAAGGCTCTGGTGCCCTGGCTCGGCTGATTTTAGCAATCCTACACTTGTAGATTCCTTCCTGCCACCGCCCCATGTCCTTTCCTCCTATCCTCAACAATGCTCCTTGGAAAGGTATACAGTCAAGACCGTTTGACTTCCGAAAACGTTTGACAACCAAGGCGCGCCTTCCAATTGGCTGCAGGAACTTCCTGCACCCAATAGGAAGCTGGGGAAACCACGTTGGACGTTTGGCTTCCAAAGAACGTTCACAAACCGGAACACTCACTTCCAGGTTTGCAGCGTTTGGGAGCCAAAACGTTTGAGATGCAAGGCGTTTGGGATCCAAGGTACAACTGTAATTGAATTCCAAGGCTTTTGCAAAAATAAAGGCAACTTTTCAAGGAGCATTTGGGTTGTTATGATGCTGAGGGTAAGGACCATAGGTCAGGGGGGTTGGTGTAATTTGGGAATATAGGCAAAATTGCTTGATCTGTGTCTTGAGTTGCCCGTCCCCCACATCTGGATTCTGTTAAGGCTAGGACACCAGTTGCAGTAGGTTGTTAGCTCTGGTATTGCTCACCCACCCTACCTTTCTCCAAGCAATGTGTGTGTGAGGAGAACCTGAGCTTACAGGGTTAAACAGCTCAGAGTGTGCGTTCTGCCTACTGTGGGGCGGAGAGACTCTGCGTCACTTCCGAGAGTCTCAGTTCTTTGTCTGGTCTGTCAAACCATCCTCTGCTATCACTGAATTAAACGACCTGTTCAAGGTGAAGTTGGCCGTCCACCAAGAGTGTGTACATGTATTGGTGGATATAAAACCAAGCCTGCATCAATCAGCGTCTAGCCAGCTTACTTATTGCTGCATAGCTTGCATTACTTGTAACTTGCAGATATTGTGTATAGTATTGGATTAATCTCTCTGCATATTTGGATCTCTACAGTTTAACCTCTAAGACTAGAGAACTGTACTTAGTAGAATAGTTTGGATACACCACATCTCTTAAGTTTATGTCTATAGTGTGTTTAACTTGTCTGGTGTCTTGAGACATTAAACGCTTTACATTGAACTATGTGGGCAAAGAGTTTTCGTAACCATCAACTGGTAAGCAAGAAGACTCTGATGCTCTGCTGTGCCTACTTTGATGATCACACTGGCCCATGTGTGATATTGTAACACTGTCGAGGTGCACAGCACATTTTTTGTATGCCGAGGGTCACAACTAAAATCCCAGGTAGGGCTAGGAAATACCCCTGCCTTAAACCCCAGAGGGCTGCTTCCAGTCAGTGTAGACAAGCATTATCTTGATTGCACCTTATGGTGAAGGGCAATCAATCGATCGATCAATCAATCAATCAATCATGATGTACCAATGGTCTGAGTTGGTACATTGCAGTTTCCTGCATTGTAAATATCCTGTCCTTTATTTATATTATGTGCTTAAAATAAATAGTATACATTTGGTGGGGAGAGACTAGCGGAAGACTGTCATAATGTTTTAAATGTTGTACTGATAATAGTGTGGTAAGAATTCACTGATAAGACAGATGTACTGTTTTGGAGGGGACGGGATGGGCGGGTGTGGGGGACTCTCTGGTTCTGAATGAGGTAACTGTGCCTCTGAAGAACCAGCAGCCTGGGAGTCATTTTGTTTTTGTTTTTCCCCAAATTATTTTTATTATTTTTCCAAATTATTACAAATCAAACCAAATTAATTTAATACAATTTCTTAAAATCATGTTTCTTGCTCCTGTTCCAAACATATGATCATCATCATTTCCTCACATAGCCACATCGTTTCTTATTTAGAGTCCAGTTGATGTCCTTCACTTGCCATTAAACCATTCTTCCAGTTGGCCGCTTTTCTCACCTTATAAACAGCATCTCCGTTACATCTTATAAATAAATATTCAATTTCACATGTGTAGTCCTTCATATACATTGTTGTTCCAGACCTGGTGTGCTGAGAGAATTAATTACTATCTTCCATTGTTCAATTCTTTGCAGTGTTTATCTGAATTATACAAGATCACATTCCATTCCTTCTGCTGTTTAAAAACTTGCATACAAGCTGCAGCCATAAATAACTCACAGAGTGCATATCCAAACTTGGCCATTAAAATTCCGCTCTGGAGTTCTTCCTCAGCACACAGTTGAAAGCAAGATATTTTCTCAAATTCAGCCTTTTTACCACATCTGTTTGGCATCACTTCATTCTTCCCCTCCCTCCACTGAATTACTCCAGCAGCACTCCCAGTCCAGTCCAGGAGTAATTTTAAATAAAGTCCTGTTCGAAAACTGAGGTATGACTGTAAAACATTCAGCTACCTTCAAAGAGCCAAGCCCAGTCCTTTCAGCAGCTGACTGATTGCAGCCCATTAGCATATGTCGGTCCAGGAGCGCCTCTTGATTAATGCCAAGCCTGGGAGTCATTTTGGACTCACAGTTGTCCATGGAGGCGCAAGTCTATTGTGTCTCCAGAGCAGCTGTCTACCAGCTCCATCTGCCCACAGACTGTCTCGCCAGATTGGTACTTGTTCTGGTTATCTCCTGCTTGGACTACTGCAATATGCTCTACATGACGCTACTCTTGAAGGTGACTTGGAAACTACAACTAATCCAGAATATGGCAGCTAGACTGGTGACTGGGAGTAGCTGCTGGGACCATTTAACACCAGTCCTAAAGGATCTTCACAGGCTCCCAGTATGTTTCTGAGCACAATTCAAAGTGTTGGTGCTGACCTTTAAAGCCCTAAATAGCCTTGGCTCCATATACCTGAAGGAGCATCTCCACCCCCATCGCTCAGCCTGGACACCAAGGTCCACCTCCAAAGGTCTTCTTCTTTCCCCCCCCCAAATAATTTTTATTAACAGGCCAATCAAATCACATTAATTCCAAATCACATTAATTCCAAATTACACTGCCAAATTTTTAAATTTTTGTTGGGGGTACCCATGCTTCGAGCTCAGAAAGGGATCCAAACATCTCTCTTGCTTCTGCTTTAATGTACACAGTTCTGTCCAAATAGTATTCAGTTCTGTTAAATCTTCTCTTTGTATTCCTTTCTTTGTGATCTCTGGTAGTCTCCACAAGCGGGTTGAAAACAAACATTGTTATATCCTGTGTGGGTTTTACACTCCTCCAAGAGCCATATCAAGATGGACAGACGCCATTTCCGCACCTCCGTACAAAACATTCCCAAAGTCTGTCCGTTAATTTCCACAGGCCTGCCAGTCTCTCCTCAATTTTCTCAGGGGGCCCTGCCAGGTCAAACTCACAGTTCAGTATAATAACAAGCTATGGTCCTCCTCCCCCTCGATCATCCTGTGGCCAGGCCTGCCGCAACAAATCTCTTTTTATAACTGCATCACAAAGAGCTTCCATTCCTTTCCCGATGTTCCCACCAGCCATGTCTTTGATTAGTAATTTATTTCCACACAGTTCTTAATCATCAGTAATTGCAACAGTTCTTTCTTGGGGGGAGGATTATTGGGTACTCACATAAGATAAAAAAAAGAAAAGTCCCCCCCCCTTTTCAGCCCCGCTCCGACATACCGATCCTTTGATGCATCTTCTTCTTGATTTATTGTTGAATCCAGCCCGTCACTCCACTTCACAGAGATCACATTAATTAGCAGTCTTATCTCCCGATCTTCACTCGAAATATGTGCATTTGCTTCTCTCTAATTGTTTATTTTGAGCTTCTGCAACTAGTATGCGCGATCAGAGACAGCTTCAGGGAGAGCCGTCTCCCACGAGGGCTATGTGCCTAGTGCCCTCACCCCCTTCTTTCGAATCTGGGGGTGATTTATGGCAACCGCAGGCAAGGCAGTGTTTCCTATTCCCTTGGGGTAACATTTGGGAGTCTGCATACTCCCATATCAGCCTCTTAATTACCTCGTGTGAGCCGGAGAGATGGTATTGTCAGCCATCTTCCAATGCGCCCCTAGCGGCCGCCCCCCCCACCTCCAAAGGTCTTCTGCTGGTTTTCTCACTCCGGAAACCCACCCAGATGGGCAGGGTATAAATAATAAAATTATTATTCATTACATCACCTTGTTCGTTACCCAGGTGAGGGACCACCTTTTAAACAAACCATGAAACCAAGGAAACTACCGGTAATTCAAGCCCCTCATACACTAGGGACCCGGCATTTATTTCTATTGTAATAGGAGAGTGCTCATCTCAAAGTGCCAGTTAAGAAGGTCTGCCCAAAGGCACTTCAGAACAAAAGCTTATATGGTAGTAGAAACACAGCAAACAAAGGGTCATAAAACATCTAAACATTCTTAAACATATGTCAGGAAAGGTTACAAGTCATGAGAAGTAAAACACACATGGGTCCATGTCACTATCTTCACCTCTGCAATCACCTCGTGGTGACCAGAAGTCATTTGGCCATTTTAGGTTTTGCATGTCACACGAGCACCATAAATTCCTCTCCCATCTCCTCTTCCTGGGCCTCAGATAGCTTCAAGGATTTCTCATTAACACCCCGGAGCTAATTCATGATACACTTAGAATAACATCCTGGAGGGCCATTTGTCTGTGCTGTTCTCAGGGCTAGATCAGATTTCTTATTTATGGCCTAAAGAGCATAGGGTTGTAAAATGCAGACTCACAAGATCCTTGCACAGAAAGCAAACTTTTCCCTCCATGCATTCTATCTAAGTGGTTAAATGCAATTAAAAGCAAACATTATTAAAATAAAAAATATACACCTTGGGTCTCCAATTCTTCTATCAATAGGATGCTTTAAAGGAATTCAATAATAATAATAATAATAATAATAATACATTCCTTATCATGAACCCAGCCGATCTGACTGGGTTTCTCTAGCCACTCTGGGTGACTTTCAGCATAACAAAAACACAGCAAAACACCAAACATTAAAAACTTCTCAATACTGGGCTACCTTCAGATGTCTTTGGAAAGTTGTATAGTTATTTATCTCCTTAACATCTGATGGGACAACATTCCTCAGGCTGAGTGCCAGCACTGAGAAGTCCCTCTGCCTGGTTCCCTGTAACCTTACTCCTTGCAGTGAGGGAAGTGCCAGAAGGCCTTTGGGGCTGGATCTCAGTGTCCAGGCTGGACGATCTGGGTGAAGAAGCTCCATCAGGTATACAGAGTTGAGGCCATTTCGAGCTTTAAATGTCAGCACCAACACTTTAACTTGTGCTTGGAAATGTACTGGGAAGCAAATCTGATCTTTTAAGACTGGTACTGTAATGTGTTTACACAAACACACCCCTAAATACAAGCAGTGGCTGCTGTGTTCAGCTCTAAAACCTGTGGTCCCATCACTATATGGCTTTTCCCAAAGAATGATGGGAATTGCAGTTTGTTCCAGTTTAAGAGTGCTAAGAATTGTTAGGAGACCCCTATTTGGCCAGCTCATGAGAAGAGAAGACTCCCTGGAAAAGACCCTGATGTTGGGAAAGATGGAGGGCACAAGGAGAAGGGGACGACAGAGGACAAGATGGTTGGATAGTGTTCTCGAAGCTACCAGCATGAGTTTGACCAAACTGCAGGAGGCAGTGGAAGACAGGAGTGCCTGGTGTGCTCTGGTCCATGGGTCACGAAGAGTTGGACATGACTAAACGACTAAACAACAGCAACAACAACATTCAGCAGATATACAGTTCCCACTGTGGTTTAACAAGCAGTCCCTCTTCCCTAAGCTATGACTCAGGCATAGGCAAACCTGGCCCTCCAGATGTTTTGGGACTACAATTCCCATCATCCCTGACCACTGGTCCTGTTAGCTAGGGATGATGGGAGTTGTATTACCAAAACATCTGGAGGGCCGAGTTTGCCTATGCCTGCTATGACTCTTTAAAGTGGTATGATATAGCTTTAAATGTAAGTGCAGACGGGGCTCATATTTGGAACAGATTGTGAGCTGGATGCGATTTGACTCTCATCCAGCAGAGGGAGATAAACGACTTTGAGTTGAAAGCATTTCCAACAACTGTAAATACTTCCAGCTGAAAAGCTTCCCCTCCAAACTGGATATTTAAACTAAGGTTGCAACTCCATGCATACTTTCCTGGAAGTAAGTGCCGCTGAATTTAGTAGGCCATATTTCTGCGTAAAGATGTACACAATGGATCTGTAAATCTCCTCCTTTACTCCATTTTAAAATTGTTACCTATAGGGTGTTTCAAGACAACATGTTTATTGAGCTTATTTGTCTGCAGGGAGATTAGATAAGGTTGGCTATTTAATTAGCATTCATTCTTATTTGCTTTCCGAGGAGGTTAGATGAGGTTAGCTATTTAATGAGCATTCGTGCTGATTGGTTTGTGCAGAGGTTCCATGTGTCAAAGCAAGTTTTATCCTACACTATCCAGTTCATCTTCCTCTCACTTTTAACTCTGCTGATTTTTACAAATCAATTTGCGGGTTCATTTTATTAATTTAATTGTGTGCATGTAGGGGGAAGGGACGCAGGTGGCGCTGTGGTCTAAACCACTGAGCCTCTTGGGCTTGCCGATCAGAAGGTTGGCGGGTTCGAATCCCCACGACGGAGTGAGCTCCTGTTGCTCTGTCCCAGCTCCTGCCAACCTAGCAGTTCAAAAGCATGCCAAAAGTGCAAGTAGATAAACAGGTACCACTCCGGCGGGAAGGTAAATGGCGTTTCCCTGCGCTGCTTTGGTGTCGGTGTTCCGTTGCGCCAGAAGCGGCTTAGTCATGCTGGTCACATGATGCGTAAAAACTGCCTGCGGACAAATGTCGGCTCCCTCGGCCTGTAAAGTGAGATGAGTGCCGCAACCCCCGAGTCGTTTGCAACTGGACTTAACTGTCAGGGGTCCTTTACTTTTACCTTTATGTAGGGGGGAGGCCCTTATTAGGGCTGAACAGCACTATAAAATGTTTTGCTTTTGCAAACAAATAGCTAGATCTTACAGCAACTTCATGACGTTTTGACTGACCCTAAATATAAAAGAAATTGTGCTCTCCTGTGACAAAAACGACAGTGTATATTCTGCATGGTCAGTTGCTACTGAATTACTGTGCTGTTGGGTGGGAGGGGGATGTTATTTCTCCCGCCGTATCTTATTATGGGCTGCTTCTATGAGCTCTGTCTAGAAGAGCGGCTCGCAGTGCTCAGTAATCACCTTCCTCACATTAAAGTTATAAGCAATATGCTATTAGTGTCTTTCTTGCAAGCACCAGAGTGTTGGAAATCCCACGCAGCAATTGGACGGTTGTGGGTGGACATGCTGAGCTCTAAAAGCTAGGCGTGTACAAGCCATTCTTTCAAAAGCCCCTGCCTCAGTGAGCACAGCACAGGTCAAATCTTGGCTGTGTTCCTTATTTTATTTTTTATTGAAAAGCATTTATCAACCGCTTGATATTGTGAGTTTGCGGGGTTAGCCTGCATGATGCCCAAGTCCTAATAATTGGTGTCCTGGATCTAGTAGTAGTAGTAGTAGTAGTAGTAATAGTAATATACCCCAGCCCTGGTGGCTTCCAGTAAAAATACAGGTAAACCAAAGCAAACAACAACAACAACAACAAATAATAATAATAATTTTTTTTTAAAAAATTATATCCTGCCCTCCCCAGCCGAAGCCGGGCTCAGAGCGGCTAACAACAGTAAAAGTAACACAGTTTACATAAAATCACAATCAATTAATTGAAATACATTCTAAAATCAATTCATTCTAAAATCAATTGAGAATCAAATTAATGGCAACCATTGGGCTAGAGTTCTATGAGGATTACCGAAGGAGGGGATCAGACTGTGTCCAAACCAAAGGCCAGGCGGAACAGCTCTGTCTTGCAGGCCCTGCGGAAAGATCTCAAGTCCCACAGGGCCCTAGTCTCTTGTGACAGAGTGTTCCACCAGATCGGGGCCACAGCTGAAAAAGCCCTGGCTCTGGTTGAGGCCAGCCTAACCTCCCTGTGGCCCGGGACCTCCAAGATGTTTTTGTTTGAAGACCGTAACGTCCTCCGTGGGACATACCAGGAGAGGCAGTCTAGTCCTCTTTTAAAGCCATCCAAGTTGGTGGACAAACAAAGCTTCCTGAAACAGGGCTGTTTTCAGATGCATACAAAAAATTACGCACATAGTTGTTTAACGCTTTGATACCTGCTGGGAGAGCATTCTAAAGGGTGGATGCAACTACTGAAAAGGTCTTCTGCCTTGTTCCCTGTAATTTCACTTCTGGAGGTTTTTAAGCAGAGGTCAAATGGCCATCTGTCACAGATGCTTTAGTTGAGATTCCTGCGTTGCAGGGGGGCTGGACTAGATGACCCCCGGGGTACCCTTTCCAACTCTACAATCCTATGATTCCATGAAAGCCCACTCCTCTATGAATTTGTCTAGTCCTCTTTTAAAGCCATCCGAGTTGGTGGACGTCACTGCCTCCTGGAGGAGCAAGTTCCACCAACTTGGATAATAATAATAATAATAATAATAATAATAATAATAATAATTTTTTATTTATACCCTGCCCCTCTGGCAGGGCTTCCCCAGCCACTCTGGGTGGCTTCCAACAAAATATTAAAATACTGTAATACATCAAACATTAAAAGCTTCCCTAAACAGGGCTGCCTTCAGATGTCTTCTAAAAGTCTGGTAGTTATTTTTCTCTTTGACATCTGGTGGGAGGGCGTTCCACAGGGCGGGTGCCACTACCGAGAAGGCCCTCTGCCTGGTTCCCTGTAACTTGGCTTCTCGCAGTGAGGGAACCGCCAGAAGGCCCTCGGCGCTGGACCTCAGTGTCCGGGTAGAACGATGGGGGTGGAGACCTTAAGATATACTGGACTGATGGCTTTAAAAAAGGAGAGCTGGACCATAAAGAAGGCTGATCGTTAAAGAATTGATGCTTTTGAATTATGGTGCTGGAGGAGACTCTTGAGAGTCCCATGGACTGCAAGAAGATCAAACCTATCCAGTCTGAAGGAAATCAGCCCTGAGTGCTCACTGGAAGGACAGATCCTGAAGCTGAGGCTCCAGTACTTTGGCCACCTCATGAGAAGAGAAGACTCCCTGGAAAAGACCCTGGTGTTGGAAAAGATGGAGGGCACAAGGAGAAGGGGAAGACAGAGGACGAGATGGTTGGACAGTGTTCTCGAAGCTACCAGCATGAGTTTGACCAAACTGCAGGAGGCAGTGGAAGGCAGGAGTGCCTGGCGTGCTCTGGTCCATAAATCTTGAAATTGCTTTTTGCCACTCTCTAAAGATACCAACTCCGTTAATTATTGGGATTGATTGAAATAAAAACAACATTTTCGGTAGCACACTCATTTTAACAACTGAAATCCTACTCATTAAGGATAGTATATTTTTTGATGTTAACCAGATTCCTAGATATTTAACTTTTTTAACAACCTCTATTCCACTCTGATGCTGCAATGTATCAATCAAATCTCGGTTCATATTTTTCACTAACTTTTTTTTCTTATTTAATTTGAAACCTGCTACTTGTCCGAATTGTTCTATTCTTTCTAGTGCTTTTCTAGCACTAGTTAATGGTTCTTCCACTGTTGTAACTAAGTCATCTGCAAAGGTCTTTAACTTATATTGCTGTTATAAGAATTTTAAGGTCTCAAATACAGAATAAATATTCATAAATGCACGCATATCTCAATATATGAACCATGTGTCTGAAACAGTATGGGAGAGCAATCCTGAAGCCATTTTGACTTTCCCAATGATTTCAATTATTCCTCTGCAGTCAGGGAGGCAAATGGGGAAAGCCTTCCCCTTGTCATTTTGCTTGCAAATCCTGTCATAAGGGCGTATTTGCGTATGAATAGGGTGAGCCTGTGACCTGGATTCAAAAACTAAAGTATTAACCATCACAAAAGAATGGCCAGACTGCCCAGGTAATGCAACCAGTGACCGTTATCAGGTATCCTGGCAGGCAGGATTTCTGCTGTAGACCGCCTCCTATGCTGTAGACTGCTTCCTTCTGTGATGTATGTATGATTTTTTTGGGGGGGGGGGTCTTGGGCTACAGGGTGGGCAATTTCAAAAGTCTTTATAAGGGCTTGCACACCATTGTTCAGGGTTCTCCTCCCTCCTGCAGTTGGTGAGTGGGGACCCTGTTGCAACATTTTATTGAATAAAGAACAGGCTTACTAGCTGCTTTGCTTCTCAAAATACTCTGGCTGGCCTCTGTTTCCTCCTACCGATAGAGAACCCACTTTATATGGGCTCCAGAATATCCCATAAGGGAAAGGGAGCAGTTTTTCTTATAACAGTAGGTCTGCATATAAGACTTGTCTTCCTATATAAACTGTGTGTAAACAAAGATTGAGGTTCTAGTCTCTGATGGGTTTTCCTTCATTTCTTGCTGTAACTTCTCCTGCTTGAGCAAAAAATAAAACTTTGCTTGTTAGAGAATTCTTGGGTGTATCTCATTGTTGCTGGTAAATAAAGTGACTCAGCTGTGCAATAGACCTCAAGTGGGGTTTCCCCGACATCACCTTCAAAACTGTATCTGTAGTTGCAATTATCACTAGCAAAAAACCAAAAAAACCCTCTGCTGCCAGGATGGAGGGATGCTGCCTTCTCTAAGCTCTGATGTGCATTGCCATTCAAAAAACACAAAGAGAGCCCAAATTAGCAGGAGATCCTCTCCTAATCATTAACTCCATTGATGAAACATCAATGGAACATCCTTGACAATTGAGCTGCAATCTGTCTAACAAAAGACTTGTCAGCCAGCATCCTAGTATTCTCCTGCCCAACACACACACACACACACACACACACACACACACACACACACCGGTCTATGGTGAGTCTGAATTTCAAAATTACAAAAGAAGTAAGATTAAATTGACAAGCATCTTGAAATTGACAATTTGAACTCCATAAAAAAAAATTAAGCCCACAGCAGGGATGGGGTATTTGTGTCCCTCCAGATGTTAAAAGGTAAAGGTAAAGGGACCCGTGACCATTAGGTCCAGTCGTGACCGACTCTGGGGTTGCGGCGCTCATCTCGTTTTATTGGCCGAGGGAGCTGGCGTACAGCTTCCGGGTCATGTGGCCAGCATGACTAAGCCGCTTCTGGCGAACCAGAGCAGCGCACGGAAACGCCGTTTACCTTCCTGCTGGAAGGTATTTATCTACTTGCACTTTGAAGTGCTTTCGAACTGCTAGGTTGGCAGCAGCTGGGACCAAGCAACGGGAACTCACCCCGTGGCGGGGATTTGAACTGCCAACCTTCTGATCAGCAAGTCCTAGGCTCTGTGGTTTAACCCACAGCGCCACCCACGTTCCTCCAGATGTTGCTGGACTACAAATCCAATCATGGGGTTAGGGTCCAACAAAATCAAGAGTTCTCTTTAAAAAATAAATAAAAATAAAATAAACTTTATTAAGGTTTATAGAGAAAAATACAAAGCTTAATATGTTTCCCCTTTTTAAAAACCCAATTCTCTATTCCTGCTCTATAGTTATTTCCAAAAACTGCAAGACAGAAACCATTGTAGAACAGTTAGCAAATGGGCAATGGTGAGAGGTGAGGGTAGCCAGCGGGTCTCTAATCCTCAGTGAGTTAGGGACTGCATATAAAGACAGGCTCTGGTGAATTGAGTGGGTGAGACCCCTAGTGGGTCCAGCAGTGAGGAAGGCAGTTTTTGCACATGCTGTAGCATAAAGGGAAGTGATGGAGTTCGTCAACCTGGGAAGGTAGCTCATCTAGGAGAAGGAAAACTCTGATCCTAAACCTCTGCTGCCTTATGGGATATCTTCAGAAGAAAAGGCTAAACCCTACCCCAATCTGGAGTGGAGTCCCTAAGGTCGTTGGATGGCACCTTTTACGCCTCCTTCTAGTAACTCCTATAGCCACGCTGGTGCCAAAAGAATTGCTCTGCTTTCCTTTGGGCCATGTTAGTGGGGCTGAAGGTGGGTGGGGGGCTGTCTTGTCGTTTGGGCAGCCCAGGACCTCCATACATGCTGCCCAGACTTGCGCCCAAAGGAAGTCACTTCCCTTGCTGCTAATGGAGCAGTTTGACTTCACCCCCGGAGGCACACTCCATTGCCTCTCAAGACAACTGGATGCCAGGGACAAAAATGGTGAGAGGTGTGATTCCACATTACCAGCACGTGAGAGCCAGTGTGGTGTAGTGCTTAAGAGCAGTAGACTTGTAATCTGGGGAACCGGGTTCGTGTCTCCGCTCCTCCCCATGCAGCTGCTGGGTGACCTTGGGCTAGTCACACTTCTCTGAAGTCTCTCAGCCCCACTCAGCTCACAGAGTGTATGTTGTGGGTGAGGAAGGGAAAGGAGAATGTTGGCCTCTTTGAGACTGCTTAGGGTAGTGATAAAGCGGGATATCAAATCCAAACTCCTCCTCCTCCTCTTCCTCCTCTTCTTCTTTTTCTTCTTCAGCAGCTACATACTGTATAAGGGGCCTTGGAGGTCATGCAGCCCCACTGTCTTGCGCAATGCAGGATTTGCAATAGAGGATGAAACTACAGCATTCTGGCTAATGGCTAAACAGTCTCTGCTTATGGCCCCATCCTGGGAACTGTGGTTTGCACAGGGCAGTGCTTTCAGGACCAGTGTTGCAACATCCCACTGGGCTGCCCCTTTACCAACCTGTTGTTGTTGTTGCTGTTTAGTCATTTAGTCATGTCCGACTCTTTGTGACCCCATGGACCAGAGCATGCCAGGCACTCCTGTCTCCCACTGCCTCCCGCAGTTTGGTCAAACTCATGCTGGTAGGTTCGAGAACACTGTCCAACCATCTGTCGTCCCCTTCTCCTTGTGCCCTCCATCTTTCCCACCATCAGGGTCTTTTCCAGGGAGTCTTCTCTTCTCATGAGGTGGCCAAAGTATTGGAGCCTCAGCTTCAGGATCTGTCCTTCCAGTGAGCACTCAGAGCTGATTTCCTTAAGAATGGATAGAATTGATCTTCTTGCAGTCTCCTCCAGCACCATAATTCAAAAGCATCAATTCTTTGGGATCAGCCTTCTTTATGGTCCAGCTCTCACTTCCATACACCACTACTGGGAAAACCATAGCTTTAACTATGCAGACCTTTGTCAGCAAGGTACCAGCCTAGCACAAGCCAATCATAGAGTCATAGTCATCTAATCCAACCCCCTGCAATGCAGGAATGTTCAGCTATCCTACACGGGGCTCGAACCTGCAGCCTTGGCATTCTCAGCACCACACTCTAACCGACTGATCTGTCCAGGTTGGATAATAATGTTTACTTACCTTGCAAGGCTGTTCTAACTCAAGAAACACATTGTCATGGGGATAATGTCACGGGGATGTCTGGTTTAATTGTTATTCAGCCACGAAACTGTCAGGTATTTGAAGACATTTACATATTGGGGAAGGAGTTGTGCAATTACTTTACTATCTTCGTGGCTGCCACTTAAAAGTTTCTTTCCCCACTGCATTGCACATGAAGAGATGCCTGAAGTGTACATCTGCACAGTGCTCCAGGCTTTGTAACAGATCTCCTTTGTCAGGCGCCTGTTGGCATGCTGGTTTATTGACACCCGGTCTGGGATTCAGTCATATTCATTTTGGGACGCGATAAGAAGTCATTGTGCAGACATTCTTCTTGGATAATAATGAATCTATGTGTGGCAGGGTTGCTAAGTAATGTGCTGCCTAATAAGGCACATACAATTTTCTGAAGTCGCAAGGGAGAGGGAAGCTTACACGGCGAATCCCTTGAGGCAGGCGCTCTAATCAATGAGCGGCATCTGAATGGGGAGCCTGAAAGATCCAGGCTGAAGGGAACTTGCTGGCTGACAAGCTGACAGCCTGTGCAAGTCGATGTTTTGCAATGACCTTGCAGTCTGCTGCTTGATCCTTAGCAAATGTATTGGTGTAAGCACTTTAGAAAGTTATTTTTCAAGAGTTCGGGAGAAGTACCCAGTGGAAATCTGATCTGAATTTTCAAGGACATGCGCAGACTGCTCCAACCAGGCTCACAACCTCATTATGCATTTAATGCACATGGCCTTCCCTAAAGAATTAAGGGAACTGTACCTATACCCTGCACAGAGCTACAATTCCCAGCACCTGTAACAAATGACAGTTCCCAGAATTCTTTGGGGGAGCCATGTGCTTTAAATGGGTTTGTTGCACATATCCCAGTCTCTGAGTGGTGAGACTTCAAGGATTCCAGCTCATACCTAAAGACTATTTACAGAAATATTGTAAAATTAAGGAACCTTAGAAGGATGTTGGATAGAAACTAAGAGGTTTTTAGCTGTAATGCTTTAAGAGATATGAAAAAAGGTTTACAATTGGGCAAAAGTTTAATGGTAAGGATTTGCTGAACCAACAAACTGAACTGGAATACAAAAAAGGGAGGTATGAGGAGGTCCGGGGAAATAAGTCTAGGGAAGATAGGTTTGGAAAATTAATGTTTTTTTAACTGTTTTATTTTGTATGTTTCTTTTTTATTCTTTACTTTTTTGTTATACTTAAAAAAAAACTTTACTCTTTTTTCTGTATTTTGTATTTCTTGTATTTTTTGAAACTTTAATAAATATTATTTTTTTAAAAAAAGGATTCCAGCTCATACCTGATGATGATGATGATGATGATGATACTGCTGCTACCACTATCACTACTACTAATGTAATACTTATACCCTGCCCATCTGGCTGGGTTGCCCCAGCAACTCTGGATGGCTTTCCAGCATAATTAAAGCACAGCAAAAATGGCAAACATTAAAAACCTCCCAATATAGGGCTGCCTTCCGATGTCTTTGGAAAGTTGTGTAGTTGCTTCCTTGGAATGAATGCTGTATCTTAAGGAGAGATGGTTTTATTTACATATATACAATCTGAGCACAAGGTAGAAGGGATCACAGCATTGACACTCCAACAGATCTTGCAGATCGTCCAACTTTTTTCAGGTCAAAAACTGGGATGCGCATCTTCTGGGACATGCTCCCGGGCGAGTCATGTGACCTACACTCTTGCCCCGAAAAGGGCGCTTTTTGAGGGCACTGCATGAGATCACAGCCCTGAAAAGTGCTTTTTGGGAGGCAAGAGTGCGGTGAGAGAGAGACCGCAAGATCACCGCACCCCAAACTGCCGCCGCAATCTCATGCACCGAAACGGGATGTCCCAATTTTTCCGGCACAGAAAAATGGCAGGTCTGGATCTTGCATCCACATTAGCTTCCCAGGGAAACCCACAAGTGATCGCTTTGTGCCCAACACGGAGCATTTATATACCATCTTTCTATCTTACAATTCTCAAGGCGGTTTACAAGCTGAAGAAACAAAAAATGTACATCTTACAGCAATCTAATGCAATACAAAAATGTGATAATAAAACAAAACTTTAAAATAAGCAACCTACATCAAAAAGCAACATTCAACAATTATTAGAGTAGTATAAAATAATATCAACGTATAAAAATTAAACAGAAATCCACTCAAGTTACAAGAAATTATTTCTAAACTATAATCAATAAAACAATGGCAAGCCACAGTATGTAAAATAATACAATACAAACTGAGAAGCAGAGACTAGAGGGTGAAGCAAGGCAGGTGGAAAGAGGCCTTGCCTGATGGAATCTTCCTAAAACTGTCATTGCTAGCAGTGGTGACTACCCCTTGGTACCCAGACGTAAAGGGGAAAGAAATTCATGATGTGCTAATGTTAAATTTTGGAGAGAAAGGGAGGGGCAGGGGAAAACCACATGAGGAGGCTATTTTGGATGTCGCCAAAAACTGACATAGTGTAACTACTGGCCACATCTAAATTCATTTCCAATCAAGCCTGGTATGCATGGCAAATTCTTCTACCTATGGAAGAGAAGGCATTTTGCTTTCACATTTCAGCATACTCATTTGAATAGCACAACTTCAAAAAAATTTTTAGCCATGTTAGCTTCTGTGCACAGAGCCCATCTTTCTAACACTTTTCGAAATGTTGTGCCTTCGTTGGCACTTTTTTTTTTTTTTTTTTTTTTGCAACGGATAAGAAATTTAAGAAGATGCTCTGCTGTCTGAACGGCTTCCAAGCCGTGAGTGATAGCCAATGCAGCATAATGCAGCGAAGTACAGCAAAGACTTAGGAAGCGTTGGCTTCTGCAAACCTAATTCTGGAGAGAAAAAACTGGAACGAATTAGAATCATGTTGGCAGCAAGAACTAGGAGAAAGTCGTCTTCCAAGGTTGTCCGTGGAAATATGTGCAGGCTAAGCTGCCTTCCTCCTGGCCATTTGGCAACCCTGATCCCAAAAGATGCCCCAGGAGGTACTTGGCTGAGTTCCTGCAGCCACAGGTGAGGAGGGAGCCACAGGTGGTCCCAAACTTTGGCAGGCCCATTGATTCTTAAGAACATAAGAAGCACCCTGCTGGATCAGGCCAGTGGCTCAACTGGTCCAGCATCCTGTTGTCACAATGGCCAACCATTGGAAAACCCACAAGCAAGGTTTGAGGGCAAGAGCACTCTCTTCTCCTGCAGTTTCCAGCATACGGTATTCGGAGGACTGCTGCCTCCGCTGTGGTAGAGCATAGCCATCCTATCTAGTAGCCATGGGTAGCCCTCTACTCCATGAATTTGTCTAATACTCTTTTAAAGCCGCTGTGGGTTAAACCACAGAGCCTAGGACTTGCGTGGCAAGTCCCCCTCTCCGCTTAGGAAATAAAGACACAGGACACGGTATTTAAGGTTAATGGGCGAAAACGGCCACAACTTTATTGATTGCAGGAATTGAGCAGTATTGGCTTAGGCATTGGTCCTATCAGCTAACCGGCTTCAGCCCGATTGCGTGAAGACCAGTAAGGGTTAACCACCAGTAGGGGGAGTCCTGCTGATGTACATCAACTAGGAGCTCCCCCGGGGTCACCGCTCACAGCGTGCCTTAGGCCCACACCTCCATAGGCTTCGGAGAGGGCAACGCCCCCCGGAATCCTTTACCGGACTACCCTTTGCTTTGGGGGAAGGTGATGGCACTTCCTTCCCCCCTCATTTGCATAACAATACCCCTACCAATGCCTAACCGCCAATGCTGAGAAGTTGTGACGATTTGCTACGAGGTAGGCAAAAAACCAAATGGCAGGTGCCAATACGCCAAGTGGAAAAAATTCCTACCAGGCCCCTTGACGGCGACCAACCGGAGTCCATAGCAAGGTCAGAGCAGTAAACTAAAGGGCGGGCAGTGTGGGAAACCTGATCAGCTGGAGAGGCGAAGAGAGGGCGGTCCTCGGGCACGCAAGGCTTGCGGGCGGCAGCCTGCAGTGCGGAGCACGGGGCGCCCTCTGGAGGACGCCCCGTGCTTCGCGCAGGTGTCGGCAAGCCTTGCGCCCTCCGGAGGACGCCCCGTGCTTCGCGCAGGTGTCGGCAAGCCTTGCGCCCTCCGGAGGACACCCCGTGCTTCGCGCAGGTGTCCGCAAGCCTTGCGCGCCCGGGGGGAGATCCCCCCCGGGCGTGCACGGCTTGCGGTTGGCAGCCTGCAGCGCGGAGCACGGGTCGCCCTCCAGAGGACACCCCGTGCTTTGCGCAGGTGTCTGCAAGCCTTGCGCGCCCGGGGGAACTCCCCCCGAGCGCGCACAGCTTGCGGGCGGCAGCCGGCAGCGCGGAGCATGGGGCGCCCTCCGGAGGACGCCCCGTGCTTTGCGCAGGTGTCTGCAGCCTGCCGCCCGGCGCGTGGGGCACCCTGAAGCAGAGCGCCCCTCACGCCGGGCAGACATCGGCCAGCCCCACAAGCTCGGGGGAAAACGGGGAGGCGCAGTGCCGCCATCCCACTGTTCCCCGACCTGGTTTTGGGGGGGAAATAAAGGAAAAATGTTTTTCCTTTATTTCCCCCCCAAAAAAGTAGGTGCGTCCTATGGGACGGAGCGTCCTATGGAACGAAAAATACGGTATCTGCTTTATATTCATTATTTACACAATGGGCTGCACATGATTGGCTAATTCCAGAATTCTACTGTAAGCCAATCAGGTTGTGGATTCACTTCTATCTGGAGCATGATTGGGTGGTTCCTGCCAACCAATCATACTGCTGCATTGTTCTAGGACCAATCAGACTGCTGCATTCTGAATCCTATTGTTCTAGGACCAATCAGACTGCTGCATTTTGGATCCTATTGTTCTAGGACCAATCAGACTGCTGCAGTTTGGATCCTATTCAACTCAGTACATAACACTCTCCTACCACTGAACACGCCCCCTTCAACTTTCTCACATTTCATTGGATGGCAGCACTGGACACCCACCCCACTGATCCCACCCCACTTTGTAGTCCTCACTCTTTTTCTGCTTTTAGGTGTGGCAGGCATTTTGCATTCCCTGCAGCAGCCATTTTGTGTTAAGCCACACCCCCATGGCATTTCTTTTGTGGCTGGAGCCCACAACACTTCCTCAACATTCCAGATGCGTCCATTGGTCATGAAAGGTTGGGATGGGTGACTGCCTGGTTACTGTGCACTCTGGTTTCCGTCACGGTGTCCCGTTGCGCCAGAAGCGGTTTAGTCATGCTGGCCACATGACCCGGAAAGCTGTCTGTGGACAAACGACTGCTCCCTCAGCCTGCAAGCCGGTTGAGCGCCGCACCCCATAGTCGCCTTTGACTGGACTTAATTATCCAGGGGTCCTTTACCTTTTACCATTTTTTTACCTACCACATGAATAATGAGCAGATGGCTGAACGGTCCTCTTGCTGTACTGATTTCCAGGCTGACAGGAACCAGATACTTCTGTAATGTCTCAAGAAAACTCCTATAATTAATGATGAGAGAATAGCCTTCTTCAATTTGACAGTCTTACACCCTGTTGGACTTACTTCTATGTTTTAGACATTATATTGTATTATAATAATCTATTGCTGTTATTTTGATTAGGTAGTATTCACTTTAAGATTTACTCAGAGTAGACTCATGGAAATTAATGCCATTGGGTCTACTCTGAGTAAGATTAGCTGAATACCACCCAGAGATATTATCTAATTTTGCAAAGAAATGCTTGATTTCGGTTTGGATCTCTCACTACCTGCCCGATCTGGGTGATTTTTTAAAAAAAAGTTTGCAGACTGTGACTGTGTGATTTCGGATAAACAGGGTTTCTTGTTCATCGAGCTTTTAATTTGTTCCATTCAGCTACAGCAACATGCCCTCCAATATCTCCTGTGACAGAAACACAGCCACCTTATTTGATTCCTTTAGCTTGTACACCTACCGACTCCCGATTTCTATTCTGAAACAGTCCCGGCCTTTTCAGTTGCTTCGCCCATGGGAATATGTTCTCTGCCTCAGATAATTTCCTTTTGTCACCAGAGAGCCTCTCATTACTTGCCCTACATTTCTGAAGGCACATATTTGCTCTATTAACATGGACAGAATTCATTTACTGTGCGGTAATACGGGATGCGTATTTTTGTATTTAGCAAGGGAATGCCACTGGGTTTCCAGCTTGGAAAGATTCAGGCACCTACAAACTGAAATTTTGGACAAGTTGCTGCCAAAGTATCAGTACCCTGTTAGTATCCCCTGTGGTGCAAATATGGGTTGGAATCAGAGGTTGTAGCCTCATGTTGTGTCCCAGAGGATGGTAGTTTTTTGCCCCATTGGGCAAAAAATAGTCTTAGGTGTTGGACTGGCTCCGCCCACCCAAAATGGCTACTGGGCCCTATTAGACAGGAAGGGCAACACTTCCCCAATGAAAATAGGCCTGTCCTATTCCATAACACCACCATCATCATTTATGCCCCACCAATCTGACTGGGTTGCTCCAGCCACTTTGGGCACCTTCCAACATATATAAAAACATAATAAAACATTCAACATTAAAAAAAAAAAACTTCCCTATACAGGGCTGCCTTCAGATGTCTTCTAAAGGTTATTTAGTCACTTATCTCCTTGGCTCAGGGGGTCACATAACTCCATACTCCCCAACATTTCTCTGATGAAAATAGGAACGCCCTAAGGAGAAGCGGGACAGTCTGGGATCAGATCAGAAACTGGGACGGCTTCTCTAAATCCAGGACTGTCCCTGGAAAATAGAACACTTGGAGGGTCTGTAAAAGGCTTCCTTCTTTTGGCTGAAATTTTGCCCCAGCAACAATAGTCTTTCTGCCTCTTGGCGTTTTCCACTGTGTTCCTTGGCTCTGATTCTCTGGCACAGCTCTCCTTGTCTCCCCTTGGACCACTGCCTACAGCCCATCCCTGACACTCTCCAGCCTTGAGTGACTTTTACTTCTGGCTACTGAGCTAGAAAATATAGGCAGCAAAGTAAAGGATAGGCCAACGATGAGGAACTGTGACCCTCCAGATGCCACTGGACTCTAATCCCCAGTGCTGGCTGGGACTGATGGGAGGTGGAGTCCAAAAACATCTGATGGGCTACAGGTTCCCTGCCCATGGTAGACCTCACTAGTGTAGAGAACCTACTTAGATTATTGGTCCATCTCTCCAGCATTGTCTCCACACTGAGTGGCAGTGGCCATGTGGTGTTCCAGAAAACTTTCCCAAGCCTTACCTGGAGATATGCTAGAGACTGAATCTGGGACTTTCTGGATGCAAAATATGGGTTTAGCCATACTTTTGTCAGTTCTGGCCCCTGGGCAAGTTGCCCTCAGTCGTGCCCACTCTCAGAGCAGGCCCATTTCCTCCTCACTGATGTCTCCACTGACCCTTTCCTTCTGCTCCGATTTGCACAACCATCCAGAGGGAGGCTATGTCAAGGGGCTGACAGGGCGATCAGGTTATTCACATGTCTAGAGAGGGAGACGCAAGGCTGATGTGCAGTTAGTTTCTTTATGAAGGGAAGGGGGGGGAAATACAAGGAAGCTCTTAAAGGGGCGCGCGCGCGCACACACACACACACACACACACTGGTGTGCAGTCCCTCTTTCCCTCTCTAACCCTTGGAGTCAGGGCTCCTCCCCTGTAATCTTCTCCTACAACAAGCCACAGGAGCCTCTTTGTGTGTCTGTCCGGCCCATTGCTTGGCAACATGGGTTAGTGAGGCTTGAGAGCCTTCTGCAGAGAGCCTGTCATGTTGGAGCTGCAGAAGACCTGGAGGGTGTGGCTCCCCTCTATCATCTCAGTCGGAGCCTGCATCCAAACCAGAAACCTCACCACCCTGCCCTGTGCTGGGCCACCTGCCTGATTTTGCCTCTTCTCCATCCCTCAAGCTTCCTGCTTCTGGTTCACCCCAGCTTGTCTCCTCCTTCGAGGTGTGGTCGGTGTTCCACCACCAGGATCTGGGATCTAACTCATTGTCTTCTGTGCCTTCTCGGGGGGTGGGGTTCTTGGGCAGATAGCTCCCACCACTCTTCCTCATCCAACCAGTCTCTGACAGACTGCAAGGCAAGCAATTTCTGCTGCTCTCTCTCCTTGCTCTTGTTGCTGCCTGCATGCTCAGGTCAAGTGAACAGTCTGCGGCAGCACTGCAAGGAGGAGGCAAAGAACCAGGACTCTGGGGGGTCAACAGTAGAGTCCCTGTGGAATTCTGAGCCTCAGCAGATGCCCGGCAATGCTTATGCTGACCCAGGCTGCAGCCTTCCCCTCTTCTCCTAGGAAGCAAAAGTCCCCATCCTAACTGATGCGGTGAGCCCTGTTCCTTAAGAGAATCAGATCACGTCGTTCTCTTCTAAACTATTTAGTAACCCGGGTCACATCGTGCCCTAAATTTCAGGAGAACCTCTGTGGGAATTGATTTAATCCTGTTACAATATTTTGTTACTAAATTCTGGGGAGGGAGTGGATGCAATAAATCAGCTGGCAATCTGCATTGTCAAACTACTAGAATACTGATGCCAAGCAGCCGTCTGTAGTCACGGTGGGGGGTTTTTGTGTTTAATGCAAGAAACATTTTCAACTGGATTGCAGAAAGACAGCTCCACACCCTACTACTAGTACTTGAACTGGGGTGGTACACAACCCCACTTCTTTCCAGGCGGAGCTAAACCCATCCCATGTCTTTTCAATGGATGCAAAACCATTCCAGGAGGATATACAGTGTAGAGTTATACCAGAATCACATAAGGTCATGGATCCAGACATGAGCTCTTTGTGGAGCTAAGATAGGCTGGCAATTTTGGACCTCTTGATTCCGTCAAGGTTCTGCAGTGGTTTAGCAGCTCCAGATGGGTAGAGGAGGAAGAAGGAAAAGCAGAAGAGGAGGGTGGGGTTTCTCAAAGCTTCGCACCCAGGAATAGAGGTCAAGGAAGATTTCACATCATGCTAAGGTGATTGTTCCATCACGGGAAGCATTTCTGCTTGCCGGACAGAATCACCCCCTTGTTCTGGGGTTTCTGCCAGCCCCACTAGAGCAAACTGTGGGAAGAGAGGGGGAAGGGGAAGAGAGGGGGAGAAATTTCAGTTTCTCATTCTTTCCAGTTGTAAGTTCACATCTACATGTTATTGGCAAAACCTACTGGTGTTTCGCAACTTTCTGACTAGTTGCAGGACCTTAGCCAGACCTAGCAGAGTAAACGCAGAATCCACGGAAGCAATTGGCAACTTGGCTGCAGACAAGATAGACGAAGCAAGAACCAGGAACTTGTAGTTAGGTGTTTATTATATACAGTGGACTATTTACAGGAACAGAACACGGATCTTTTGCTAGCTCTCTCTGACACGACTCACAACTCCTACACTCACTGACACACTGAACTTTGAACACTGAACTCTGAACTTACACATTCCAGTTAGTAGGCCATTAATTATCACTCCCTTGAGAGAGCTTGACCAATCAGGGAGCTGTCTCCATGCCTCTGTTATCACCAGGCAGACTTACTCCTTCAGATTGCCTTCTGGCTGTCTGCCAAACCTTAATTGACTCTGTGTGAGTAGCTGCACGTGCACAGTTTCCCAACACGTGTTTCCACATCAGTTTGGATTTCCTCCCCTCCCAGTGCAAGCAGGCTGTAGCGAATCAGCCAAGTTGCAGATATTCAAACTTGGCTGATATTCACAGTTTAGCTACGGTTTACCACGACATGTGAATTGGCCCAAGTTGCTCTAGCACTGAGCTACAGCCCCTCTTCAAATCATTGCCCGAAGCCTGGGGTGCTATAATTATGATAAATGGGCTTCCTATGTTCAGATAGGTCGCGAGAGAATAATGGTGGAGTCACTGTTGAAAGCTCAGCATCTTTTCCTATGACATGGAATAATCCAAGGAAAGATGCAAATTTACAAGTTTACGTTTCATTTTGCAGTCATATTTGCAGGGCACGTCTTTCCCCACCCCGTTGTGTGTCCTGATTGTACCAAATAGTTTAAAGTAAAATAAAACAAGTTTAAAAAAGCAAGAAAACAAAAAAACCCAAATTGCTTGTTGGGATGCTGCTAGGTACCATCAGCAAGGACTTTACCCCCCTGCTCTTCTACCAATTTGCAGCCTGGAGCAAAAACGCCCCAGGGCTGGAAAGCAGCTGATCATAGCATACAGGATCACATGCAGATAAGCATGCTGCACAGCCAATGGCATTTCAAAGGTAGACTGGCATCCTATTGAGACAAATAACAACACCCCAGGAAATGAGTCAATGGCAATTTGCGCATTTCGCTGGGGAAGGTGTTATGTTAATGACCATGTCTATAAACCTTGAAGAAATAGAATCAATGGGCTAGTTACATGTGGTGAGCTATTCTTTGATGCTCTTTTCTTTCTCAGACCCACCCAGGCTTCCCCAACCTGGTGCCCTCCAGGCGTTTGGGATTGCAACTCCTGGCTGGGGCTGTTTGGAGTTGTGATCCAAAACGACAAGCCAGCGAAGGCTCCTCAGACCAGCCGTTTGGATCATGGCTTGCATAAGCTGGGTTCTTTCTCCCTTTTACAGATCAATCATTCGTTTATTTTTAAAGCTTGCTGGTTGCTTTCCCTGCTAAGAGAGCCCTTGATGTAATACTCAGGAAAAGGTAAAAGCAGTAAAGAGAAAAACAACAACTCTCTCTTTTTTCTTTTTCTTTTTTTAAAAAAGAGTGATTTAAAAGAAAACAAGTCGAAAACGGCAGTCCAGTCCAGCATGAATCAATAGATATTTAATGCAATTCACTGGCAGAAGTAGTTAAAAACCCACAAATTTATACATGCAGCCATCAGCAGAGGAAACCTTTGGTAACCTGGAGAAGCAGCTTTCTACAGAATCCTGCCCCCTCCCCCCCCCCCAGTGATGAAAATATAGCAAAGAAGTAGGTGGATGGATCTCCCATGGGAGAATGGTGCCAAACATGAGTGCCACTGAATTGATTGCCCTTCTCTGTTGCTAACACAGATAGTACTGGAGGCAAGAGAGCCAAATAAGTGTGAAGCTACACCCTGAGATATGCTGAACCCAAGTGTGATGGCCTGGGAATCGGAACCGGAGGAGTCTCGGTCCGCACTGGAGACTCTGTCTCAGGCGGCATCTGAACCGAGTCTGGGGCCTGATTCTGAAGAGCCCCAGTCTGCACAGGTTCCCCTGCAACAAACACCAGCTGGGCTGAGTCAGGGGCCTGAGCCTGCCCTGGCTCCAGATGTGGGGATTACCTCGTTGCTGTCAGCGGGACAATCACTTACAGCTGCTCCACTACCAGTTGAGTCAGGAGAGGCTGAGGCTGAGGCAGTCTCTGCGTCTAGTAACCCACTGACATCTCCCGAGCTGCAGAGACTTAGGTCTGAGAGGAGGAGAGCCTGAGTACTCGCAGGAGGAGTGCTTGCCTTCAGGTGAGACAGGGAGGTGAGTCACGGGGGTTCAGGACTGGCCATTACCCCATCTGAAATATACTCGGAGTCAAGAGTGGATTTCATGCTCTTTATTCAGCTCATAGTGGTGAGGAGGAATGGAAGTTCCCCCAGAATGTCTGCTTTATATACATTATTTGCACAATGGGCCCCACGTGATTGGCTAATTCCGGGATTCTCCTATAGGCCAATCATGTTGTGGATTCACGTCCACCTGGAGCTGGATTGGGTGGCTCCTGTGGACCAATCAGACTGCTGCATTCTGGATTCTATTGTTCTAGGACCAAACAGACTGCTGCATTCTGAATCCTATTGTTCTAGGACCAATCAGACTGCTGCATTCTGGATCCTATTGTTCTAGGACCAATCAGACTGCTTCATTCTGAATCCTATTGTTCTATGACCAATCAGACTGCTGCATTTTGGATCCTATTCAACTCAGTACATAACACCATCAGAGATAAAAGGCTGCCGGACCCTGCACCAGGTTGCGGGAGCAACATTGCTGGAACCTGCCTGTTACCCTGTGCCTGACCTAGCTTGGTTTCCTGCCTTGGCCCTGTTGGACTGACTCCTCGTGGAATCCTTGGATTTGGGACCGGACCTGGACCATGTTGCTTGGGTTAACCCCCAGGCCCAGCACACCAGGGTGCGCTAGGGCCATTTCCAGCCCATGGGCAAGTTGGAAAAGATGACCTTCAGATGTCCCTTCCAACTCTATGACTCCATGAAATAATAAGAGCACTGCTGGATCAAGCCAAAGGCCCTTCCAATCTAGCAACTTTTCTCACAGTGGCCAACCAGATGCTTAGAGGAAGCAGCATAAAAAGAGGGGCACTTATCATAGAATTGTAGAGTTGGAAGGGACCTTGAGGGCCATCTAGTCCACCCCTGCAATGAGGACTATGCAGCTGTCCCTTAGGAGGATTGAACCTGCAACCTGGACGTTATCAGCACCACGCTCTAACCAACTGAGCTATCTTGATCTTAGTATATAAAAGCTACCATGACCGTAGCTCTTAAACTGAACCAATTTCTTTTTGCAGTGAAGGTCATGTGTTATCACCATACATCCAAAGCACTTTTTACCACTTTTAACAGCCATGGCTCTCTCCAGAGAATCCTGGGATGTGTAGCTTGCTAAGAGCATCAAGAGTTGTTGGGAAATACCCAGTGCCCTCACAGAGCTACAATTCATAGAGTGCTTCATCAACTGATCCCCCTGGGCAGACTGTGAATATCCTTGGGACCAAGAAATGAGGAGGGTAGGAAACTCCTGAAGCTCAGAGAAAGCAAAACTGACAGATCCACTCATCCCTGCCTCTATTGCCCCTGCTCTCCTTGACTTCCTAGGGTGGAGCGGGTGGAAAGAGAAATGGGATGACAGGGGAAATGGGGCAAAGAGGGGCCTGGACCAGCTGGGAAGGATCCAGTGACAAACCTTATAAATCTTGACATGTTTATTTAGCATAAAACTTGTAGTGGTGAGAAATGCAGTCATAGGTTGTCCCCACCTGCCCCACCCATAATTTTTTTAAAAAGGTATCTGGCTAAATAGGTATTTCATTTTTCATTGGGCGAGCCAAGCTGCTTCTGAAAAGAAATTGATTTAAGTTCCTCTCGATGCTTAATTTATGGCTGGTAGCTAAAAACACTTCTTTTTGCAAATGTGCCTAATTTAGTTTGTTGCTGAAATGAAACGTTGCTAATTAGCCCATTAAAGGCAACCTGCTAAAAATCACAAGAGAAATACGTTTAAATAAATAAAAGTAGCAATTCAGGGCTTTCGCTCTGAAGGATAGAAACTAGGTTATGGGGCAATAAATTTCTTCTGCACCTGAGTTGTTTTCAGTGGCGTAGTGTGGGGGGTGCAGGGGGGGCCGGCCGCACCGGGCGCAACACCTGGGGGTTAGGGTTAGGGTGCGCAAATCCACGGGTTAGGGGGCGCAAATTACTTTCCTTGCCCCGGGTGCTGACAACCCACGCTACGCCACTGGTTGTTTTCACACCAGGGCTTCATCTCTGCATTCAGCTGGAAGCGGAATTAAAATGGTGGTTCAGCACATCCCTTAATATAATGCTACACAGTGCCTGACCAGAGGAGGACCAAGAGTTTTCTGTAACCCAAGAGGATAGGAGCCCATTCCACAAAAAGCCTAACCTTCCTCCTTACAGCTTCTATCAGTTAGAACTTTCCTCCTTACGGCTTCTGTCATTCAGGGACAGGAAACCTGTGAACCTTTAGATGTTGTCAGACTCCATCTCCCACCAACTCCAACCTGCCTGGCCAACGCTCAGGAATGATGGGAGCTGGTCCAACAACATCAGGTGCACCACAGGCTCCCGCTCTCTGCTCAAATGGTTCTTTGTTCAGTGTGCGCTCTCTTTGCTCATTACTTACAAACCTAGGGATTTGGTGTGGCCAGCCCCTGCTGCACTGTTTCTCACATTTCTCATACTCACCCACTATCTAGTCCAGCTGCCACTGGAAATGGCACTCAAGGCCATGTGATTCTCTGTTCCAGGCAGCCATAACATCTAGAACAGGGGTAGGGCATCAACATGGGCCACTCTTGGCCTGCCAGGAGGACTAGTTTTGCCCATGAGGACATCCCCCCCCAAATATTGCCCATCAGCTGATGTCACTGGTGATATCATCTGATGGACGTGAGGATGGGCTTTAATTCTGCATTGGTTGTGTATCCTGTTTCCAGTAGGGAACAGGCTTGCACAGGTAAAATAGTAGGATTTAACTCCCATGCACCAGCTGATTAATGCGTATTAAAGCCCTATGCAAAAACACTCTTTGAAGCAACTCCATGGTTCTTCTTTAAGTGAGGGGGCAAATAAGGGGCTGCTTCAAAGAGCGCTTTTGCATAGGGCTTTAAGACAGTCCCCATACTCCCACTTGGGCCCTCAGAGGCTCAAACAGGAGCACAGCAGCTGTCTTAAAGCCCTTTGCAAACAACAAAAGAACTTTGGCATAACTGCAGGTTCCCAAGTGAGAAGAGGTTTTGGTAGGTGGGGCAGGGCCACTCACCTGTCAATCACTGTGATCTCATAATACTGTCATGCGATTGACATGTGGGTGTAGGCTCCCACCAGTACACTTTGGGCAGCGAGGTCAATCCTGATACAGATCTGCCCCATGGAGCTGAAATGGTTCCTCAACCCTAACCTGGAGCTAATTTCTGTTTAATTTCTGTTTAACAGACCGCCAATTGTCTTGTGCTTGACCACCATTCATCACTACCTGCACTAACTACCAGAAATACAGACAGAGAATGCAAGACCTCACAACAGAATGGCTAGTGTAAGCCAGCAGTGGTCAACCAAATTGAGCCAAATTGAGTATCCCATTTGGCCTGCCCATTTGGCATATTCAGTTCCTTTCATCTACATGTGGTAAATGGATCAGGATGTTAAGGTCAGGAACGGGGATCACACTCCTTATAGGGAAGCTGTTTTAGAAGAAGAAGAAGAAGAAGAAGAAGAAGAAGAAGAAGAAGAAGAAGAGTAGTAGTAGTAGTAGTAGTAGTAGTTTGGATTTGATATCCTGCTTTCTCACTACCTGAAGGAGTCTCAAAGTGGCTAACATTCTCCTTTCCCTTCCTCCCCCACAACAAACACTCTGTGAGGTGAGTGGGGCTGAGCGACTTCAGAGAAGTGTGACTGGCCCAAGGTGACTGACATGTGGAGGTGCGGGGAAGCGAACCCAGTTCACCAGATTATGAGTCCACCGCTCTTCACCACTATACCACACTGGGTCTCTTTAGGTAACATATGTACCATAACCAAAAATGTGATGCGTTCTCTACCTTTCTAGTGGGTGCCCAATGGAGTATATGGGGTATGTGTCTTGAGGTCTCTCTCTAAATGCATTTCTTCCGGCCCCAGAGTATGTCCTCAAGCACGACTCTTGATGAAGAATATTTTTCAGCAAGAAAATGCAGCATGAGATTTACAGTGCTGGGTTCTGTTCCTATGCAATGAACCTTCCACCCTCTGCTTCCACTTATTTATCTTAATGATCGATGTGTTTTGTGACTCTCCCCTAATGCAATATTCCTAGCTGGTTCTTCTGCTGTAATTTCTGGTTCTTTGCTCTATAAGTTAAACATGTGTCTCCTGTCATGCAAAGCTTGTCCGAAGGATAGATGACTTCTGCTTCCATTTATTTCCTCCGCAGAGGTGAGTGCATTTGTCTTGTCACTTGTAGATCCCGGACAATTTAATGAAGTGTTCACTAAACGTTGCCCAAGAAGTGCTTGCATTATCGAAAACACGGCGAACCCTTCCGTTTCAAGATAAGGTCATTTATATTTAGTAAAAATGGGACTCGGCTATTGTTAAGAGTTGAGTATATGACTTATGCTGAGAGAGCCCTTTGTAAGTGAAGCGCCAGATTAATCACGATGCTCAGCGTGACACAGAGCAGGGTCCCAGATAAAAGTGGCCTCCTCTTATAGTGCAGTCATCTGTGGGAGGCACTGCCATGTCTAGCTGTCACCCAGTGCCAGACATTGAGTCTTTGGAAGATAAATTAGACATTGCATAGGTTGAGGGCCTTGAGGAACAGGCAGGGGGTCCTGGAACGTGTGCTCATCATCACCTTGAGGGACCTCTTGAAGCAAACACCACTACCATGCCCCCAATTGTCCCATTTTAAGCGGGACATCCTGGGACAGAAACCAATCCCAACTTCTGTTTGCATCCCAGAATGTCCTTTTTTTGGTCTGGCGCTCTTGTGTGAGTCCTTGGAAGGTGCTCAACACTGGTACTCTGGCACATCTGGGAATTATATTCACATGTGGTGGGGGTGTAAACATGTACATTTTTTCTGGCAAAGGGTGTTTAAGGAGGTAACAGAAATCACTGGGTTAAAGCTGACCAAAAGTCCAGAGGTAGCATTGTTATCAATTTACGATGGGGTGGAAGGTTCGCAGGCTAGGAAGGACTTGCTCACAAATTTATTGATGGCTGCACGAATTGTGATAGCTAGGAAGTGGAAGGGGCAAGCAGAATATAAAATAGAAGAATAGTATAAAGAGGTGTGGGGTATAGCTATTAATGATAAATTAACATGTGCCATTAAGGTAAGATGGGGAATATGCAGGAGAAATGATTCTGAGGAGATATGGAGGGTAGTTGTAGAATTTGTAGTGTTCAAATGGAAAGGGGTCAAACCATCGCAACAGGCACATCCTTCTGATGTCCTGATTTTGGGGACCAAAATGTTGGAGGGTATGCACATTGATGTAAAGGTCTGTGTGGAAGACTACTTACACATTGTCCAATAATAATAATAATAATAATAATAATAATAATAATGATGCAGACATGCAATACGAGCGGGGCAGTGGGCAAAAGAGAATACAGATTCCCAGAACATGTGTGTATGCTAATTTACATGCACATATACAAAGGTAGAAAAAATTGCTACTATAATTTTAATAGAAAAGGAATGCATCTCTCCATAGTGGGCAAGACTGCAACCAGTGACCTGTGTGCCTGTTTGTTTCCCAGGTGCTACTAAGGCCCACCCCCCTTCTATAGCTCTTCATCTTTCAACCAGGTTGGCCTTGGCCATCCCTTCAGAGGATTGTCCTCTGCAAAGGAAGACACATGGTCTCCCCAGCAGAATGTATGTGTGCATTTGTATCTCCAACAGTGTCATCCAAGTCCCAACACATCCATTTTTTAAAAGGCAATCTTCTTGTTTTGTTGTAGAATACAGTTATGAGGATGAGAACTACACTTGTTAGATTAAAAAATAAAATAAAACTGGTCTCAGGAACCTCTACAAGCAGCACTGGGCTCTGGCACTAATGAATAATAGTGGTGCAGAGCAAGGAGGAAAGTATTTGAAGGTACTAATTTTGCCTATTCGACACAACTGATTTTTAAGGTAAAAAGCGCAGAGTGCATCGCCCGTGGGCTGTATTTGAAAACCTACTTTTATTTAATATTAAAACCAGCTTCTTACTGGAGCGGAAGCTTTGCTAAAAATAGCAACTCCCTCTCTCTGCGGAGTTTGTGGAGGGGGATAAAAGGCACAACCAAAATAGGTGATTGTTTCGAGTTTGTGCCAGAGGAATACAAAGGGGATTTTCCCTGTGACCTTTGAGGAGGCTCCTTTGGGAGAAAGTCTCTCCACAGAAATCTCCAAGGGGAACAGCCTATTGGTCTCGAAGCAAATAAACAGCTTGCACCAGGCACCTAAAGACCAGAAAGCTTAGCTTCTGTGATTCCTTTATCTGCTTCTGTCTATATCCCAAAGGCTCATCTCAAAGGGTTGCGCACTACCAGTTTTAGCATTAAAAAACTACATCCAATACCCAGTTGTAGTGAGGCTCTTGCAGCAGACATGCAGGTAGGGTTGGGTGAATTTATCAATTTTGGTTTCCCATGTTTGAAAACCGTAAGTCTCCACATTTCCATAGCTGTTTGCATTTTGTTTTTAAATAGAAATCCTCATGAAAATTCAGTAGCAATTTAGTGTGTATTTTTCCTGATAGGTGCATTTTTTTTGCCTAATATACACATTTAGGTAAAGTGATTTCTCCTAACCTAATGCATATTCTCACCAATATATGCAATTCCATGCACCCTTCCCCCTAGCATGTTCAGTTTTGGTTATGTAACTTGTCTGGAGAACGGCATTGCAACATTTGGAAAGCTAGGCACTATCTTGGGGGGAGGGGGTGCCGAAGCACCCACTAAACATTTACTGTGGGTGCTCGGCTGGGCCACCCAACACATTGCCTGCTGCAGTGGGGCGGTTCCTTTGGACCCTCCTGCTGCGATGGGGGGGGGGCCTTCATTGGACCCGCCTGCTGCAGCGACGATGTGTGACATCACACACACGTGTGATGTCACAAGCGTGCGCCAGGCACCCACATTTAATCAATACAGGACATAGCATTTTACATTGAAGTAAGGGGCAATCCTGTATTATACAGGACGGGTGATAACCTTACTTTAAATGCACACGGCAGATGGGCCCTTAACCACACCCTGTACCTCGCTTTAGATAACGATTGATGCAGGCCCTCACTGAGAGATTTGCCAGATGTTTTCACATGTCCTTTGGGTGCCGGGATGACAGAAGACTTGCCACTGAAATGAGATTTTCTCCTGTGTAGCAGTCAGGCTTCACAATTAATTGCCTCTAAATCTGAAATATTTCTTCTTCTTTTCCCATCGCAGCTCAGCCCTGTGGCAGTGGAGGGAAATGTTTCAGTTCGAGAGGGTCCTGAAGCACTTGAGAATTACTATAAAACCAGCAAACGGTCAGATCTCATCAGGCGCAGAAGACCGATACAGAATTTCCACAATGGATTAAAATTGACCTGTCTCATATGGGGCCTCATTGTAGCAATTTAAATCGAGATGCTCTACAACTTTAATTATTTTATTCAGACATCTTCATTTTTATTTGTATTTTAGCGATCCAACCTGGGCATATTGGACATTAAACATAAGGCCTTTGAGATGGTAATCACTTAATTCCTGAGACATTGGGAAGGTTCCCTCACCCCCTCCCTCCTTGCAGAGAAACATTTGGTCAGTTTGGAAGTCAAAATGGTTTCAGGATTGTCTTCCTGTGCTGCTCCAGACATGTGGGTTAGATATTTATGTACGTGTTTGCTTGTTACATTTATGAACATTTATTATATATATAAGACCTTAGAATTACACTAAATAAAGTGGTACCTCAGGTTAAGAACTTAATTTGTTCTGGAGGTCTGTTCTTGACCTGAAACTGTTCTTAACCTGAGGTACCACTTTAGCTAATGGGGCCTCCCGCTGCCGCCGCGCAATTTCTAGTCTCATCCTGAAGCAAAGTTCTTAACCTGAGGTACTGTTTCTGGGTTAGCGGAGGCTGTAACCTGAAGCGTCTGTAACCTGAAGTACCACTGTACCCACTTTAACGGAAGTAAGCGTACTGAACTCAGTGTATTACTTCTGAGTCAGGATGTTGGGGAATTATAACAAAAATGGAAATGGGAGCAGAAATTGTCGGTGATGGCTTATTTGCCCCGTGACTGGAATGGAAAGCAATTGAGTGAATATGATCCTTAAGTCCCCAACCCACCCCCGTCTGATTGGCTGATTCTGCTTCCCTCCTGGAGCCTGATTGGTCTTCTCTTGCAGGCCAATCAGTTGTTGCATTCTATGATCCTACCAGCCTAATAGGTTGATTAACTTCTTCCTGGAGCCTGATTGGTCTTCTCCTGCAAGCCAATTAGCTGTTGCATTCTAGGATCCTACTTGCCTATTGTTCTAGGATCCAAGGTTAGTACATAACATTTACCTTTACCTTTTTACCTATTTTTCTAGAAAAAGATGTGTCAGAACTCACCATGAACACACCCCTTGTTCTTTTATAATGGCAACAGTGCCTACCTGTGGCTACCTGTGGCTGGGGGGGCGGGGCGGGCGAAGCCCTCTTGCCATCCATTTGTGGACTACAATGCCCCTCATCTTTTACTATTGGCTGAGCTGGCTGGTAGCCTGTAGTCTGATATCTGAAGAACACCATGTCGGCTCCCCCGGAACAAACTGTTTGCTGAACTTCTCATTAAAGAACCTCTCGGAGCCTGAAAAACCTCAGAAATCCCCCAAAACCTTCTTTCAAGCAGAGAAGAAGAACTCCAACACTCTATTCAACTTAGCAGTGTTCACCGTGGATTCTAAAACAGCCATCTTGCTTCACATAAAATGGAGTTTCTCCTTCACTAAATACCTCCCTTGTGACCAACATTAGTTATGAGAACTACTAGAGAACTCTCCAGAATTCAGTTACCAACCTGAGAAATTTAAACACATAGTAATGCATACAAGCACTTACAATTTCCGTGAATCAAATTGCTATACTTAGCATGTCTTCCACTCCACCAGCCATCACTGCTTGCTATGCCCTTTCTCTGGTGCTGCTTCCATCTTTCACCTCTTCTTGGAAAAAGTTAGTATCATTAAATATAAATATATTGCTGGCCATTAATCAGGCTCCCCAGCTGCATTGCACTAATTTAACTGTGTGCAATGGTGAAGAATGGTACATGCAGTTTTTCTAGGCTTGGCAGTACAGCCGTAATTTTCCAGCCGTCTCTTCATTATTCTTTCACACTGCCTGCAACGTGATGTTCCCGCTACGTCTCCGCAGAAATGTCGGTGCTTCTTCTTCCCCACCTCCACTTTTCTTTTATTAACACCCAAAGTTCAAACGTCCAAGCCAGCATTTGACAAATATCAGAGCTTGCACGGAAACAAAGCTAAATCCCCTTTTAACAAGAGAGTTAAAAACATGCCTAATTTTGCTGGATTGAAGAGGCCGTTTTAAAAGTTGCGAAACACAAGTTTGTTTAAAAAGGGCTTGAAAGGAGAAGGAGGTGACCAGCACTGTGTTAAAATTTAAATCGCAATCACTAAATTATAAGCCTGGTATTTAAAGTGTATCTATAATTAAAGTTAAAGTACAGAGAACAGCAGCTAAGTGGGAAAGAAATGTCTTTCAGGTTCCTAGTAACACCCTATTCAATTAATGTTTTAATTGCCCAATGATTTTCAGGTCAAATCTCTTCTTCAGAGGAAAATATCACCAAATAGCAAAATAATAATAATGATGATGATGATAATTTATTTATACTCCGTCCATCTAGCTGGGTGTGTACACACACACACACACACACACGCGCGCACACACACACACACTATATATATATATATATATATATATATATATATATATAGTTAGAGATGCTTATATATTTGGCTGAAAGCCTTCTGTTGATTTGTTTCATCAATGGGAAGTATCAGAAGATGTTTCCCTGATACCTGGTACCCTGATATCTCTCTCCAGCTTTTACAATGGGATACCCGTCTGAAGTAGGTTCTCCCTCCTTCACCCCAGTTTTTAAAAAATGGTTGAATATCTACACTTTCACCTCAAAGTGTTTGATGCTTCTCTATGTTTCTTGAACCAGAAGAATTTTGTCTGAAGACAGACATATAAATCAGAAGTTGCAGTAGCCTTTTTACCCATGGTGTAAGCCTAGCTGCATACAGTTTTGCAATTTATGTGACAGGACATTATTAGCCATGAGCTGGTTCACATGTCAGTCTTGTCTGTCCTTCATCCCTCGTTTGGGCTGCCTCACTTCTTTAAAAATATGTGATGCAATGCTTAGAGCGGGGATAACCAACCTTTTTGGCCAGTGGGCCCATCTGGAATTCTGAGGAAGTGCTATGAATGCCAGTCACAAAATGGCTGCCGTGTGTGTGGCATAACACAAGATGGTTGCGGGGGGGGGGTATGCCATAAGACAAAATGGCGGTGGGGCCATGGCATAACACAAAATGGTGATTAAAAGAGCCAAGAACATGAAACAGTGTGGGCATGCCCCCTTTCAATGGAAAAAGACACCTACATCACCCACTGCCACGTTTGCTTATAGAACAGAGCTCTCTTGTTCACTGTGGATTTTTGAGGGCTTTTTACTTAGAACTTTTGTGGACACATTGGTGACCCTTTGGTGTTGGACTAGGATTGGGAAGACTTGTGTTCAAACCCAAGTTAACCACGAAGCTCCTTAGACCAGTTACCTTTTCTCGGCCTAACATACCACACTTGTGGATTGCTCTTCCATGGGAGGCTTGCCTGGTACCACCAATACTTATCTTCAGGTGCCCGACAAAAGCATTATGTTTCCACTTGGTCTTTGGCTTCTAATGATCTGTGGCCTCCTTCAGTGGGTGAGATGTTTTAATCCTGCCTTTTATTAAAACCTGATTAGGTTTTAGGTTTTTTTCCTCTCTTTTGCTTTGTGGTAGTTTCAATCCTAGACAACATCAAAACCTAGACAAACCTAGACAGTATCTTAAAAAGCAGAGACATCACCTTGCCAACAAAGGTCCTTATAGTTAAAGCTATGGTTTTCCCAGTAGTGATGTATGGAAGTGAGAGCTGGACCATAAGGAAGGATGATCACCGAATAATTGATGCTTTCGAATTATGGTGCTGGAGGAGACTCTTGAGAGTCCCATGGACTGCAAGAAGTTCAAACCTCTCCATTCTTAAGGAAATCAGCCCTGAGTGCTCACTGGAAGGACAGATCGTGAAGCTGAGGCTCCAATACTTTGGCCACCTCCTGAGAAGAGAAGACTCCCTGGAAAAGACCCTGATGTTGGGAAAGATGGAGGGCACAAGGAGAAGGGGACGACAGAGGACGAGATGGTTGGACAGTGTTCTTGAAGCTACCAGCATGAGTTTGGCCAAACTGCGGGAGGCAGTGGAATACAGGAGTGCCTGGCGTGCTCTGGTCCATGGGGTCACGAAGAGTCAGACACAACTAAACGACTAAACAACAACAACAAAGTTTCAATCTAGATGTTATTTATCTGTTGCTGTAAGTCACTTTGAGTTCCTTTTGATAAAAAAAAAGACTAATAAGTTGAATAAATTATAATAAATAAAACAATAAAGTGTTTATGATGCCTCAGCTACAATCTTGAGTTTAAATTAACGGGTCCATCCAGGTGTGCAATTCCAGACCAAGACTGACAGGTTTGTGGACTCTGTAGCACTCATATGTCACCAAAAAGTCAGGCAGCAGCTACAGCGGCTGCAAATAACCTCAAGGTGACCAACACGGTGTTAGCATTCCTTCCGTTCTTAAAAGAACTGTCCCCTGCCAAGCAGGCTGCGATGCTCACACATTCCCCCACTTCCCCATCTTTTGAGCATGGAGGATATTAATTATCGTTGCCAGTATCGATCTGTGACAGTCGGCATGACAATGTGCCATGCTGTCATGCTTTTCTCCCCGTCTGCTTTCACTGCCCTTTCCAGCTTTGCACCCTCGCCGACCCCTTGTCCATTTAAATTGTATCACCCTCATTATTGTTATCATCGCAATGATCCTCACTCCCTTAAATAGCAAAAGTCCGTTTGTGAAGTTCACAGTTTTTATAGCCTGGGTTGTGAAGTGGTAAGGGATGAATTAGGTATGCACAAGGGAAGTCGTGTGTGTGTGTGTTTGTGTGTGAGATTTGATTTCTGATTTCCCCAGCCCTGACAGCTGCTTGCTGTACAGCGATGCAAACTGCCTTCAAAATGCCCCTCTCTGAGTAACATAAAAAACATAAGAAGAGCTCTGCTGGATCACATCAAAGGCCCGTCTAGTCCATCATCCCAACTCCCCACAGTGGCTAAGCAGATGCCTGTACAATTCAGTTCAGTCAATTCATTTGTCTCTTCATGCTGCCAGCAGTCCCAAATCGATTTACAGGGACGATAACATACAAACTATAATATGCAGGGGAAGATCCATTAAAATGAAACAGCTATCCCAAAAGTGTTCATCTGCAAAAATCACCTGACAACAGGAAATAACCTCCCCAGTTGCTGCTTAAAGAACACCAAAAATAACCCACTAAGAGTCAGAAAATCAACGCTGTCCAAATGGCCAGGAGTGTAAGAATGTCTTTGCCTGGGGGCCAGAAGGATGGAGCCAGGTGGGCCTTCCTGAACGAAGCATTGATTCTACACTTTGGGACCCTCTTTGAGAAATCTGCATGAGGGGAGGTGTGACGAGAGACAGTGTGGCGTAGTGGTTAGGCTGCAGTGGTTCTTGAAGGGTGTGGCATGCCACACTGGTGTGCAAGAGAGGATGGCAAGTGTGGCGAGAAAATTCAAGGACAATCAAAGAAACATGTAAACATTTCATAGTATAGTATAGTATCATTTATTTATTTATTTGCAGAATATGGATAGATATCTTTTCAAGATATCTTGAAAGAGCATCAAGTAAAATACTGCAAGCTCATATACCTCTCATTGAGTTTGTATAGATACTTAAAATACACATGTAAGAGGCCTAATTATACTCTCAGGCCACTTTTTGCTGCTCTCTGTTTTGTAGCAATGTCAATTATTCCGCCCCCCCCCCAAAAAAAAAATTTGATTAGAAATTTTGGGGAAGGCTGGGCCACTGCTGTCCATCCACTGGAACTGCTGACTACTTAGTATGCATTTTGGCCCCTGCCTATTAGCATAATTAGATTGCTGGCGGCAATAATTGCCAGGGATCAGGTAGCGAAAGGGAGGAGAACAATTTATTTTCTCAAAGACATATGCCAACCAGACTGCGAAGACAAATGCGCCTGTCGAGCAAAATGCCAGGTAGTTATTTTCTCTCTGATACGCAAGATTGCAGTGTTCTTCATTTCATTTTTGTTCCCATAACTGTGATCCACTCATCAGTAAATATTATGGTTCCAAGAAAATATAAAGTGTTGGGTTTTTTTCATTTGTAATATAGAGAGGAAGGAAAAAAACAACTCCCTGAGAAGCATTGTTCAGCCCAGACACTAAGGTCCACCTCTGAGGGTCTTTTTGTGGAGACCCTCCAAGTGTCCCTATTTTCCAGGGATGTCCCTGATTTAGAGAAGCCACCCTGGTTTCTGATCTGATCCCAGAATGGAGTTATCCAAACCCCGAGCCATCTGAAAGCAATCCTGTATTTAGAACATTGGGGTTTTTAAAATGTGTAATGTTTTATTATGTTTTTATGTATGTTTGAAGCTGTCCAGAGTGCTGGGGCAACCAAATAAGATGTGTGGGGTATAAATAGTAAGAATATCACTATGGAATGGGATGTCCCTATTTTCATCTGAAAAAAGTTGGAGGGTCTTTTGGTGGTTCTCTCACTGTGGGAAGTTACAGCGAACCAGATACAGGTCCTTCTCGGTGGTAGCACCCTCCCCGTGGGACACCCTCCCATCAGACTACGCAACTGAAGGCAGCCCTGTATTGAGAAGTTTTTAATATTTGATATTTTATTCTGTTTTTATATGTATCGGAAACCACCCAGAGTGGCCGGGGCAACCTAGCCAGATAGGTAGGGAATAAATAATAAAATTATTATTATTATTATTATTATTATTATTATTGAGCAGAAGGAGAAAGGAATATAGGATCCTGCCATATCCCTGGGTGCTGCAATATGCTTTTTGACATAAAGTGACACAGTATCCCAAGTGCAGTTGCACCATAGATTTTTATAATGGCATTAGGATTCCGGTGGTTTTGCTTTCCGCTTCCTTCCTAATGATCCCTAACACGGAATTGGCCAACAGCTGGCACATCTGGTTGGCTGCTGCAGAAAACACGACGCTGACCTAGATGGTCTGATGTAGCAGTTTTCTTCTCATGTTCCTGTTCCGAATCATTATAATGCACTTCCCCTAAGGGGAAACTGGACAGGATAATTAGCTGAATATTCTCTCTTTGAGTAGCTGTGTGCAGAAAAAGAGCTAAACACGATCCTCCTGCTCCTCCTCCTTGTGCCTCAATATATTTCAAATCTCACCCAGCCCTTGGAACCTCTCCTTTGATAGCCTGAGGGTCCCCCGACAACAGCTTTCTTTAGGGAAGACATCTGGATTTGGCACAGATGAATGACAACAGCACCTTCATGGTGCAAACAACAGCAACGTTTCTCTGGAAAGACCTGAAAGTGTTGGCTGATTAATTGTAGCATCCTTTACTAAGGGAAGAACGGCAACCAGAGCCTGATAGCTGCTTTCATATTATTAAAATAATACAGTGGTACCTCGGGTTACATATGCTTCAGGTTACAGACTCCGCTAACCCAGAAATAGTGCTTCAGGTTAAGAAATTTGCTTCAGGATGAGAAGAGAAATCGTGCTCCGGTGGCGCGGTGGCAGCAGGAGGCCCCATTAGCTAAAGTGGTGCTTCAGGTTAAGAACAGTTTCAGGTTAAGAACGGACCTCCAGAACGAATTAAGTACTTAACCCGAGGTACCACTGTATTATACAATTCAGTTTGTCTCAGACTGAATTGTACGTTCCTGGTAAGTTCCCTTGAATCCCTCTTAAATTGCTTGAATCCCTCGGCCAATAAAGCGAGATAAGCGCCGCAACCCCAGAGTCAGCCATGACTGGACCTAATGGTCAGGGGTCCCTTTACCTTTACCTTTATGCACCCGAGTGGCTATCCTGCGCCTGGGAGGGCACCCTCCAAGCCATGCCCCCCTCGGGAGCACGCCTGCCCTGGGTAGTGCGGGCATAAGCTCCGCCGCTGGAGGTGTGCTTAGTTTTCTCCCTGCTTGCCCCTCCTCTGCTCTGAATCTCACCCTCCTGGTCCCTTTTCTCTCTCTGATTCGTTTCCACCTGGTCTGGGAAGGAGGGACTCTTGATGGACTCCAGCTGCAGATCAGTTTCATTTGTTGAGACATTAGTGTTACACCAGGAAGAAAAGGGTGGGAAGAGGTGGAGGGGGGAATGGTGAGTGGGGTGGGGGGTGGCGATGCTTCTATTCAACTTAGTGTATGTGTGGGGGTTTGTGTCAGCGTCACTTGTGTGGGTACTATTCGCTTGTTGTATTTTCTTCTTCATCATCATCGTCATTTTTTATTTGTATGCCGCCTTTCCACAGTTAAAAAAACAATGCTCAAGGCGGCTTACGGCATAACAAGATTTACATAATTACAAAAGTCATAAACAATAAATAAACCAAAAATAAATCAAAAAATACACAACCAAATGGGAAACAATTTCCACATAAATCAAAATTTAAAAATTAGAATACAGCATTAATATCACAGTTTAAAATGACATAGGTAAAAAATAACAGCAATTTAAATAAAAAACAAAAACAAAACAAAATGGCGCCCTCTCTTCTCAGCGGCAGCAGTCCTTTATAGAGCCCATCAGGCCCCGCTCTAGGTCAGGTGAGTGGCAGGACTGGGGCCCTCAGGCGCTGAGCAGGGGAGTCCTCCTTGGTGGTGAGAAAGGTTGGGGGTGGCCTAGGGTGTGGTTGGTTCTCTTTGGTTGGCTGTAGTGAGATCTGTTTATGTGTGTGAGTGTGCGAGAGGGTGGGTTTTTGGGTGTGGTAAGCCATATTGATTCGTTTTCTTTCAGCAGATTCTTGTTGTTGTCTTGTTGGACTGTGTATGTGATGAAGGGGAACCATACCGTAGTGAAGGCGTCTTCTTCTGTTTGCCCCCGTGTCAGTTTCAGTTTGTTGGTTAGTTTTTCTAACAAGGCTGTTTCATATTTACTCTTATGAGATACTTTAGCTAGCTTACTCGAAAGTGTGTGCCTATTTTAACGACTACTTCACAAGAGGCAGCGACTTTTCAGTGGTGGCTCTGCATTGATGGCACTCCCTCCTTTGGAAAATGCAGTCACTTCCCTCCTTGTCATCTTTGAGGCTTGCCTTAAATTCCAGATGGCTTTCAATTGGTTGGGAAGGGCCGTCGCTCAGCGGTAGAGCATCTGCTTTGCATGCAGAAGGACCCGGGTTCAAATCCAAGCATCACCAGGTAGGACTGGGGATGCCCCCTGCCTGAAACCCAGGACAGCAACTGCCAGTTAATGGTCTGACTCAGATTTTTAAAAAATATATTTTATTACGGTGATTTCAATTAAAAGAAAGAAAGTGATACAGAAAAAAAGAAGGAAACGTGAAAGGGAGAAAAACTCAGTATAATGCAGCTTCTTATGTTTCTAAGAAAGTGTTTGGAGCGGGCTGGTGGTGGATAAAGCCCATGTTTAGAGGGACAGCCGCTGGTGTATTACATGCATTTGTGTCTAATGTGCAGTGTGTGTGACCTTTAGATAAAATGACACCTCCTAATGGTAAGAATGGAAGGCGGGGAGAGTATGATTGTTGAAGCATCTGGAGATTTCTGAGAACTCTATGGTGGAATCTAAAGGTAAAGGTAAAGGTACCCCTGACCATTAGGTCCAGTCGTGGACGACTCTGGGGTTGTGCACTCATCTTGCTCTATAGGCCGAGGGAGCGGCGTTTGTCCGCAGACAACTTCCGGGTCATGTGGCCAGCATGACTAAGCCGCTTCTGGCGAACCAGAGCAGCGCACGGAAACGCCATTTACCTTTCCGCCGGAGTGGTACCTATTTATCTACTTGCACTTGACCTGCTTTCGAACTGCTAGGTTGGCAGGAGCTGGGACCGAACAACAGGAGCTCACCCCATTGCGGGGATTCGAACTGCCGACCTTCTGATCGGCAAGTCCTAGGCTCTGTGGTTTAGACCACAGCGCCACCCGCATCCCATGGTGGAATCTACACACATATTTAAAAAACCACTGTGAAAATGCTTTTTTAAAAAACGTTTTGAAAATATATATTGAATTTGCCATAGCTCACCATCGCCATCTAGTGTCACTTTTGTATATTGCACTTTACAATTTAAAATGTTTCATTTGCAGCTGTATAGCTGAGTCCTGTGAAAGGGAAATACCCTAAGCCAGGTTAGGAAGGAAAAACAACCAATATTACCTAAGGAATCAAACAGAGGCAGGAAACTCTCTCTCTCTCTCTTTAAAAAAGCAACAACAGCAACGAAATGGAGGCAATAAAAATAAATCCTTGCAGCAGTTATTAGCACACAAGAAAGCTGCTGTTTAGCAGGTCAACGGAGGGCGCTGAGCTCATATAATGAAAGGGAATGAGGAGGAAGGGAAACTAATGAATGTTGTTTTTGATGGTGAAATTTTAATGCCTTTCTTGGCATCTGGCCCAGGAAAAAAAACTATTGGAAAGGGCATCCTTGCCCAGCTTTTGACAACCTGGTGCCCAGTGGATGTTTTGGACAACACCCATCAATCCCAGCTAGCTACCGTATTTTCCTGTGTATAACACGCCCCCATGTATAAGTCAACCCCTATTTTTTTGGACAGCAAGAAAAAAAGGGGAGGGGAATTGCCCAAAGTTGTTGAGCTTTTGAGAGGGGGAGATTGCCCAGTTTTTCAGCTTTTTGGGGGGAGGGGATCACCGCCGCCAATCACTTTACAGCCTGCCCGCAAATTGGCCACCCCACTCAACGCAGCCACAGCCAATTGCATGCACACCACCCCACACACTCGGACACAGAGCGATAATGTGCAGGCATCTGTCTGGAAAGAGCAGGGCCAAAAGTTAGTGTGGATAAGCCCTTTCCCGATTCCAACCCCAACAGATGCTTTTCCTGAACTTTTCCAGTAAGAAAAGGTGAAAGCACTGTATTTTTCGCTCTATAAGATGGACCAGACCATAAGACGCACCTAGTTTTTGGAGGAGGAAAACAAGAAAAAAAATATTCTGAATCTCAGAACCCAGAACAACAAGAGGGACTGCTGCGCAGCGAAAGCAGCGATCCCTCTTGCTGTTCTGGCTTCTGGGATAGCTGCGCAGCCTGCATTCGTTCCATAAGATGCACACACATTTCCCCTTACTTTTTAGGAGGGAAAAGGTAAGTCTTATAGAGCAAAAAACATGGTAGTTTACGTATTGCAAGCAAACACTTTACCCTCTGCGCACCAGAGAGGTCTTGAGGAAGCCAGGATTTCTTTCTTTCTTTCTTTCTTTCTTTCTTTCTTTCTTTCTTTCTTTCTTTCTTTCTTTCTTTCCTCCCCCACCCCCAAAAAATCCATGGCTTCGCTGCCTGCAAAAGATGTCCCAGCAGTTTAAGTGCAGGCTGGAGAGTTGTTGGGTTTTTTAAAAGTATGAAACCCCTCAAAAGCAGCGAGTGCTAATTAATTTGAAAAACAAGACAAGAAAATACATCCTGACATTTCATAAGAGGCAAGCGGAACCATGCTGCCATATGTTTTGTCTCCTGCAGAGGATTTATGAAGGGTATGAGATGAAGATACGGCTAATTTTTGACAAACAAACAACAGAGAGGAGGCTTGTGGTCAACATTTCTAACATTCATCTCCTCAGATATGGGCCAGATTTCCATCCAGCAATCTCAAAGTGGGACAACATAGGAGATCCACCATCGTGCCCTGAGCCTTGCACAGCTTAAGTGAAAGGGGGGAGGGGAGACTATTTCTTCCTTCATCGTCACAGCAGAGTGGCCCCACTCACCTGTCAACATTGGCCCAAGGCACGAATGCAAAAAGACTCCCCATCCCTGATCTAAGGCAAGGGAGATGTTGGCAAGCGACATGAGCTGGGGCACAGCCCCTAGTACAGTGGTACCTCGGGTTAAGAATTTAATTTGTTCTGGAGGTCCGTTCTTAACCTGAAACTGTTCTTAACCTGAGGTACCACTTTAGCTAAACCTTCCAACAGTTTGACTTCACCCCCAAAGGAGCACTCCTCCATTGTCTCCTGAGACAGACATATGCCTACAATAGACATAGACTTCTAGATGAAGGTGGAATGGAAAATAAATATATAAACATTATTCGCTCATTTCTATATAATCTATGTCTGGATTTGGCAAATATGTCAGTTCTGGTTTCTATCAGTTTCTCATTTCTCCAGTCTTAAGTTCGGTTCTCCACATTTCTGCATAAGTTTTCATTAAAAAAAAGCAACAGCATGAAAATTCAACATTGTTTTACTGCAAATTAATACACACGCTTTTTTTGTATGAAATTTTGCCTAATAAGCAGCTTTTTGCAAAGAAGAGAAGAAGAAGAAGAGTTTGGATTTGATATCCCGCTTTATCACTATCCTAAGGAGTCTCAAAGAGGCTAACATTCTCCTTTCCCTTCCTCCCCCACAACAAACACTCTGTGAGGTGAGTGGGGCTGAGAGACTTCAGAGAAGTGTGACTGGCCCAAGGTCACCCAGCAGCTGCATGTGGAGGAGCGGAGATGCGAACCCAGTTCCCTAGATTATGAGTCCACTGCTCTTAACCACTACACCACACTGGCAACCCCCCCCCCCCGATATAACACATTTTGATGTTATTTTCAATAATACGTTCATTTATATGCAAACTTTTTTTCTAGTATGTGGATTTTGAACACATTACATGACTGGAGAACTGCACTGAAACAGTTGGAGAAGTGTGAATTTTGAAGGGGAAAGCTGTGTTTCAGTTTGCCTATTGTTTTCGAAAGTGCAAATCAGGTAAGTTTGCCTTTATATGAGAACTGAATCAGATTTCTTCACCTCCCACCCCTGTCCCTTCTAAGATCTTGTAATCTAAGACAGAGACATTGAGGATATGCATTAATTTCTCTTGTAATCACCTACCCATTTGGGTTAATCGGGCAATGTAGCAGCAAGAGTAAAATATTAAACCTAACAGATGGCATGAAGCTCTGCGTAAGAAGCAGGTAATTATTATGTACGACTTCACCTGCCTGCAGGTACTCCACTCCATGGTTGAAGATTATATCCTGAGCTCTTGTTCTCCAGAGTGGTGTTTCCTTTGCCTTCAGTGCTAAAAGAATCTGGTCTGTTTCTGAAAACGAGGTAGGGTTATATGGATGGTTTTTGGCAAAAGAGCCATGCACACAGAGATCCTTACGGTAACTTTAAAAAGGCAAGCTGCTCTCTCCATCCCCCGCTGGCAACACTAGGTCCCAGAAATTCCAAGGTCGAGATAATTTCTGACTACTTAAGATCTTTGGCTTCTGTTTGGAGCATTAAGGTTGTTAACACCAGGCTTTGGCGAAGGCTCAGCAATTACTTTGCTAATGGCTGCACGATTTCCAGCAAAGTAGACTAATTAGGTGAACACTGCAAGGCAGGATTAAAACTTTTACCAAGGACATATTTGCACTGCAATGTCCTGTGAGAATCCTAGATGTGTAGTTTGTTGAGGCTGGTGAGAATTCTGTCTTAGAGATCCCTAGGACTCATCCACATTTACTGCTGCTTTGTGTTTCTAGGTCTGGGTGGTGCTGTGGTCTAAACCACTAAGCCTCTTGGGCTTGCTGATCGGAAGGTCGGAGGTTCGAATCCCCATGATGGAGTGAGCTCCTGTTGCTCTGTCCCAACTCCTGCCAACTTAACAGTTCGAAAGCACACCAGTGCAAGTAGTTCAATAGGTACCACTGTGGTGGAAAGGTAAACAGTGTTTCCATGCGCTCTGGTTTCCATCATGGTGTCTCGTTGTGCCAGTAGCGGTTTAGTCATTCTGGTCACATGACCCAGAAAGCTGTTGGTGGACAAATACCGGCTTCCTCGGCCTGAAAGTGAGATGAGCAACTCCATAGCTGCCTTTGACTGGACTTAACTGTCCAGGGGTACTTTACCTTTACCTTCTTTTTACCTTACAGGTAACACAATAGACCTTTGTTTTGTTTGTGAAGGCTAAACAAGTGGTTCTCCATTTTAGCAGGTGAAGTAGCAGATATTTCTGGAATACAATAACTATCTCTGGGTATAAGATTTGTGGAAGGAAGTGATGGGGATGAATCTGTACATGAAGAATTCCAGGGACTCCTTCCAATCTCAGATGAAACTGCCGTAAACACCTTTTAACAGTGCGGCGTTATCAGTGGTATAATCTGAAAACTGCATGTCACAGCCCTTGCCTTCTCCCACCACCCACCAAATTATTTCTGCAGACACCCCTGGTGTGTCTCAGCACATAGGATGGTTGTGGAAGTGCAATGACTCATTAATCAGCATGGCGATGTTTATGTGACTGAAGGCTGGTTTACACAGGGGTGTGCATCACTTGGTGACTGCAGTTTCAAGAGACGACTTGCATATGGGAAGCCAGGGATGACGTAGCCAGTGTACTGGAAGAAGCAAAGATCACCAGTGTCGAAGTGATTATTCTTCAACATCAACCTTGTTGGACTGGTCATGTTGTTTGGATGCCTGATTATTGTCTTCCAAAGCAACTACTCTATTCCAAACTTAAAAATGGAAAGCATAATGCTGGTGGTCAACAAAAGAGGTTTAAAGACTCTCTCAAGGCAAATCTTTAAAAATGTAGTATAAACACCGACAACTGGGAAACACTGGCCTGCGAGTGCTCCAATTGGAGAACAGCCTTTACCAAAGGTGTCATGAACTTTGAATATGCTGGAACTCAGGATGAAAGGGAGAAACGTGCTAAGAGGAAGGCACACTTGGCAAACCCTCACTGTGATCAGCTGCCACCCAGAAACGAATTCCCCACTGTGGAAGGACGTGTGGATCCAGAATTGGCCTCCACAGTCACTTATGGACTCACCGTTAAGACTGTGTTCATGGAAGACAATCTTACTCGGCTATGAGGAGAAGAAGAAGTCTTATGGTGGCAGACCAGGGCATTCAAATCTCCACCATGCCATGAAGCTCACTGGGTGACCTTGAGCCAGTCGTTCTCTCTCTCACACACTCAGCTTTACCTACCTCACAAGGTTGTCGTGAGGATAAAGTGGGGGAAGGAAGCTCTTTGGAGGAAAGGTGGGATAGAAATGTAATCATCACCCTCAACTCAAAGGACCATCGCCAATACAACATCTTCATTTCATTTTCAACAGAGTAAGCTCACACAGTTCATGGTCAACTATCAAGGGGGTTGTGCTAGATGATCCTTTGGGTTCCCTTCTAACCCCATAGTTCTATGATTCTAAGAGTACAGTAATTAACACAGAAAAACCAAGTAATGTGCCTGTATCTGTAATACAATCCTATTAGCCCAGCTTTAGGAAAATTAAAGGAAGACCAGGAGCAGCTTTGCAGCAGATTTTTGTATTTTCAGTTATCCTGCAGGGGGGAAAAGAAACCCTCTCTCCACTCAATTGTTATTCCAAACAGGTATACACTCTGCCTTTATATTTGTTGTGTATTGTACTTATGCCAATTTTCTGCCTTGCACATAAAGCTAAAGCACCTTCAGAAGCCATCCAATAATGGCACCGTTTCAAAAGAAGATTTAATTGCAAGTTTCAATCTGCTCACAATGTTCAGTGAAACTTTAAAAACTTATATATTAAAATACAACATAATAAAATGGCACATGACGTGCCAAGCCCCCACCTCTTTCCAAAAATAGATTTGATTTTAAAAGGCCAGCCTGACTATGAAGGCAATGAATTGGGTGGGGAGAGATATTTACAGTAGGGAAAACTCAGGAGATAAGTTGAAAAACTAACAACACAATACAATTTTCAGCAGCTGAAACATTCATCCTTAAGAGGATTTTCTGGATACCAAAGGCCATGTAAGACAGCATGAATTACTGTAGGGTTCTACGTTTCCAGCCAATTTCCTTTCAGATAACACATATAAAACATGCCTTTGTTTCCCTAGTGTTCTCGTCTAGTGCCTACTTTTTAGAACTTGCTGGGTTCTTCCTAGAGCTTATTCTTGTAAGCATCCTCTTTGGATATGGAAGATGATCCTTTCTTGCAATCTTTGCATAACAAAAGGCAAAAGAAGCTCCCTCCATGGGCATTAATGACGAGGATGGATTGGGGAACCCAGTGTCTTCCAGGTGTTGTTGTTGGATCCCAATTCCCATCAGCTCCAGCCAGCATGGCCAATGGCCAGGGCGAAAGAGAATTTTGCTCCAGCAACATCTGGAGGGACCCGAGTTTCCACCTGCTGGGGTGAGGCAGAAACAGCTGGGTGAAGGAACGTAACCAAAAGAGAAGAGAGAAGTTGGAGAGGGATAGAAGGATAGAAAGGGAATTTTATTAGCTTTGGGGGATGCTAGCAGAGACATCACCTTGCCAACAAAGGTCCGTATAGTTAAAGCTATGGTTTTCCCAGTAGTGATGTATGGAAGTGAGAGCTGGACCATAAAGAAGGCTGATTGCCGAAGAATTGATGCTTTTGAATTCTGGTGCTGGAGGAGACTCTTGAGAGTCCCATGGACTACAAGAAGATCAAACCTATCCATTCTGAAGGAAATCAGCCCTGAGTGCTCACTGGAAGGACAGATCGTGAAGCTGAGGCTCCAATACTTTGGCCACCTCATGAGAAGAGAAGACTCCCTGGAAAACACCCTGATGTTGGGAAAGATGGGGGGCACAAGGAGAGGGGGCCGACAGAGGATGAGATGGGTGGATAGTGTTCTCGAAGCTACCAACATGAGTCTGACTAAACTGCGGGAGGCAGTGGAAGACTGGAGTGCCTGGCGTGCTCTGGTCCATGGGGTCACGAAGAGTCGGACAAGACTAAACAACTAAACAACAACAGCACCGTCTGTGTGTTTCCCTGCTCTGCTAAAAGAATGTAAGAAGAGCATGCTGGATCAGGCTAAAAGGTCATCAGAGAGTCTCGCTATGGAATATTTATTTTAAGGCCCATTAATCCCGCATCTTGTTCTCATAGTGGCCAACTAGATGCCTGTGATGGAGCGGAGGAAGGAAGGAAGGAAGGAAGGAAGGAAGGAAGGAAGGGAGGGAGGGAGGGAAGGAAGGAAGGAAGGAAGGAAGGAAGGAAGGAAGGAAGGAAGGAAGGAAGGAAGGAAAAGAAAGCTTTCACATCTAATTCTCATGGTGCATCTGGTATCAGATGCTTGGGTAAGATGAGAAGTTCCCAATAATCAAAGCTTGTCCTGAGCAAGTTCTTTTTCTGAACAAATACCACCACCAGGTTTTTACACATAAAAATTAAAACAGAGGAGCAGTCATCTGTAGACTCCTCTCCAGAGATTGTGTGAGAGGCTATGCCTTCATCTCTGCTTCCTCCTCATCTGCTTTAGCGAACTTGGAGAGGTCCAAAGAGAAGGTGATCTACAGCAGTGACTATCTTGGTCTCCCCACTGGATCTTCTGCCTCTGATTCGTATGGCAGGGTTGGGAAACCTCCAGCCCACGGGCCAAAATTGACCTTGCCAAGCTTCCCCATTTGTCCTGTGAAGATGTTTTGGGCATCCACGGTGTCATTCGTGAGGTAGCACCTGCAAAGACCCCCTTACACACCTTCCGAAGTATAGCTTCTGAAACATCACACAAAAGAGCCAGTGTTTAGGGTAGTGAATCTTGCTTGGTTCAGCTCCCTGCAGGTAACTCTCCCATGCTGCTGAACCCAACTTCAGGACTTCAAAGCACCAAATCACTTGGCACCATTTGTGACTGACTGCCCACCTGTCAAATTTGGCCCACAAGGCAGATCCTGGTAAGGATCTGTCCTGTGGATCCCAAAATGGTTTCTCACCACTGGAAAACTGAGCTTCGACCCATGCAACCCTTTGTGAAAATAAAACCAGACTCATTCCAGTTGTTCTTCAGACGAGAAGGGCTGGTGGCACCCTGAATCAAGCACCCCATCTCCCCAACCTCTGGACTATTGGATTTTGAATTTTAAAAGGTTTAAAAGATCAAACGGATCAGTGCCATCCTGCCAACTTGTGCTGGTGCCTTTATACCCTTCAGAAAGTGCAGAGAAAAGAAAAGTCACTCCCACAGCAGGCAGTGAAGGCCACCAACTTCTGACCTTAGGATATGGAGGATTTGGTATTTTAAAGCTACACACTCCTCCTTTTCGAACAAGCACCATGTGGTTCTTTATTGCAGATTTGTTCAAGCACCTTCTTGAGAAAGCAGACAGGTCTCCCTCCATCGAACACTTTGATGGCCCTGTAACCCAACCCAATTTATCCTGGCTTTTCTGCCAAGATTTCAGAGCTCATTAGTTGCTTCCTTTTACAGCAGCCACCTAGTATGGCTGCTTAAGGGATGCATTATTTTTAATCTCTTTAAGAACATTCTGTAGGAACGCAAGTGGACCATCCTTTAATGAATGAAGGCTGCGTTTTATAGTGCCCTGACATTCAGGAGCCAGTATTAGTTTTAAACCCATAAAATAAAAGAAAGGTCACAAAAGTAGGGCATATACTTTCGCAAGGCTTACTTTGTAGGAGGGGGTTTATTGTGATTATTTTTAAAGTCCTTGCTGCAATCTCTTTCTCCTCTGCAATGCACTTTTCAACAAAGTGTTTCCAAACCCCCCTGGCTAAAAGCCCACTTCTTCCATGAAAGCTTTTGCTTAACACCCTTATAGCATATGCCTGCTCAGAAGTAGGCCCCAGTGAGTTCAGTGGGACTTACTCCAAAGTCAATGTGTACAGGGCTGCAGTTTTGTCGTCATCCTCATCTGAGCAAATGAAGTGGTAAACCTTTTTCTGGCCTATGCCATTTAACTGCCAGTCTAGTAGACTTCCATGCATAGAATTGTGTGTGTGTGTGTGTGTGTGTGTGTGTGTGTGTGTGCCTTGGAAATAGGAACCAGGTTTATGCTAGAGTTGTTTCCAACAACCTGCCTGATTTGAGTTCTCAAGTGGACTAATTATGTTTAGCCTATAGCATTCTGAAATCCTGGCCTGGACAAACATGGATCTGCCACAAACATTAGAGTCCAGTCGTGGCCGACTCTGGGGTTGCGGCGCTCATCTCAGACAGCTTCCGGGTCATGTGGCCAGCATGACTAAGCCGCTTCTGGCGAACCAGAGCAGCGCACGGAAACTCCGTTTACCTTCCCGCCGGAGTGGTACCTATTTATCTACTTGCACTTTGACGTGCTTTTGAACTGCTAGGTTGGCAGGAGCAGGGACCGAGCAACGGGAGCTCACTCCGTTGCGGGGATTCAAACCGCCAACCTTCTGATTGGCAAGTCCTAGGTTCTGTGGTTTAACCCACAGCGCCACCCGCGTCCCTTGGGTTGGCCATATACATACCCATCAACTGTCCTGATTTGAGCAGAACATCTCAGAATTACAGAAGCTACTCTGGCTTCTGATCCGATCCCAAAATGTTCCATCTTTTGGTCCTGTGCTCTCGCATGAGGTAGACTGCCCCTGAAGGGGGAGTTTCCGTGATCAAGGCTGTGTGCGCATGTGCAGGAAAAATGCCGGTGTCCCAATTTTCCTCACCAGGATGTTGGAAGGTATCCAGGGATCTACTAGTAGACCTTTAGGTGGTTTGCAGTAGATTGGCCACAGTTTTTTTATTCCCAACTGTATAACAACAACAACAACAACAACACGCCAATAAACTAGGCTTTTAGAATACTAAATCTGTAGTAACTCAAACATAGGTCTGTTCTTGTTTGTTCATATGGTCTGTACCTTCTAATATCAGCACAGATGTGTACTCAGAGTAGGTAATGAAACAGGTAAAATAGGTTAAAATAAAAAAAGTAAATCAACAATACACCAAACAAGTGCTAGAACACAAACTGCTTATTGTTATTTTAACTTTTTAATGTGTTTTTTTTACAGGACAAGCTGCTTATTAATTAATTAATATAATTATAAAACCATTGAAACCTGCTCAGAGATTAAAAGTACTGAAATTAATGGTCCTCAAAAAACCGGAGGGGATGTTTAGACCTGGTTCTTAGATTATAATAGCGTAGGTGCCAAGCAGGCCTCCCTGAAGAGGGAATTCCAAAGATGAGGAGCCACCACCAATAAGTCCTCCCCCAGTCACTCCCTGCTGTATGGGTCACAGGGTATACTAGGTAAATAACTCCACCCCCTTAAGCCACATGTTTGCCTTTGCCGCTTTGGGCCCCCTTTTGTACCAGACTCTTTTTGGTGGGCTTTAGCAGGCTTTTTAGATTCTGCAAGCCTCTTCTCCTGCCTGCACGTCTTGTGTCTGGCTGAAATGACAACAGATGACAGGCAGCAGTGCTTAGAATCAGGGCAGCTTGACTGACAGCTGCTGCTTTGACTGGGAGGTAGCAAACCCAGCCACTGCCACAGGTTTCATCACTCCTACAGTGACCACCAAGTCCATTCATGTAGCACAGAACAGATTTCTTCAGAGCTGAGTAGGCACAATTTGTTTTTGTTCTGGTTTTTTTTTTAAAAGAAAGAGAGTCTCTGGTATCTGCACAAAATCTGAAGTGAGAATTGACCCTCTGCCTTGCACCTCCCAATCAGACAGCTTTCCAGAGCCCTGTCTGCCTCCATCGTCTTTTCAAGCCTTGACTCTGCGCCTCTTTCTGAGCTTGGGAATAGAAAGGGCAGCAAAGGAAGGGGAAATCAATGCGAGCCAAGGCAAAAGGCAGCCCATGCCCTGCATCTGTTTACTGAACTGAAGAGGATCAGCTTTCATTTCAAGATGGGGGGGGGGGGGAGTTTGGCGAGAAAAGCAGAACGGAGAAGATCGTTTGGAAGGGCACTGATATTAATTTGAACATTTTGAAGTGTGTTCCTGCCAGCACCGTTCATGCCCAGTTGTGGCTATTCCCATGATTAAATACAAGCAGGAATGCTGAGCCAAAGAATACATTGAAAACACATTTGGAATTCATCATCGCACAAGGAAGGGGAGCCTGCAATAAAATGTTGCAGCGTGGAGGGTTCCTGTTCTGTTCCCTCAGGGACACTCCATTCCATTCTCTCTCCCACCTGGTTTTCCCACCAACATCTGACCATCATTCTGAGGCCACTAAATGGAACACTCCATTTTCATTGGGCTATTTGTCTGTGCATACCCTCCAACATTCCTCTGATGACAATAGGGACGTCGCATTCCATAGTGATAATTTTACTATTTATACCCCACACATCTTACCAGGTTGCCCTACCCACTCTGGGCAACTTTCAACATATATAAAAACATAATAAAACATTAAACATTAAAAAAACACTTCCCTATACAGGATTGCCTTCAGATGGCTCGGGGGTCAGAGAATTCCATACCCTCCAACATTTCTCCAATGAAAATGGGGCCATCCTAAGGGGGACATTCTGGGATTAAAACAGAAACTGGGACGGCTTCACTAAATTAGGGACATCCCTGGGAAATAGGGACACTTGGAGGGTCTGTTTGTGGGGCCCTCCTTTGTTTCCCCCAATTTTTTTGTTTTGTTTTGTACTTTTACAAACTCTGGGGTTCTCCCAAGCCTACTCATTCTCCATTGCATGTGTGGTTATTGCCATTTTAGCTACATAAGCAACAGAACTCCTGCCTGAACATCCAAAATAGACAGCCAACCAGTCCTCGGAGCATTCATTTGGTCTAGTCACTTTCACATTCTTTATCATTTTCCTCCTTTTGTGGTCGTGAATATTCCATTTAAGAACATGTTTGTGTAGGAATTGGTTTCTGCTCGACACCATTTAAAGAGGGAGGAATAAAGCAGGGAAACACAGTGTTTGCTTTGCTGAAGGCCAAATGAGTACCATTAGAGTTTTAAAGAGGCAATTGCTAAAGATGTTTTCCTTGTAGCGCATTACTTCTTGATTTCATATTTTCACATCACACGTAAACCATGTCTGCAAAAAAGCTCCTGGGTGCTTCATCCTCTTATCAGGAGAGCTCATTCAGGTAGTAGACTGGTGTTTTGAATGATTATGCGCTGGATGTTGGCTAATAAAATGAATTTGGATCCTGGTAAGATGGGGAATTGATGCTTTTGAATTATGGTGCTGGAGGAGACTCTTGAGAGTCCCATGGACTGCAAGAAGATCAAACCTATCCATTCTTAAGGAGATCAGCCCTGAGCGCTCACTGGAAGGACAAATCCTGAAGCTGAGACTCCAATACTTTGGCCACCTCATGCGAAGAGAAGACTCCCTGGAAAAGACCCTGATGTTGGGAAAGATGGAGGGCACAAGGAGAAGGGGATGGCAGAGGACAAGATGGTTGGACAGTGTTCTCAAAGCTACCAGCATGAGTTTGACCAAACTGCGGGAGGCAGTGGAAGACAGGCGTGCCTGGCGTGCTCTGGTCCATGGGGTCATAAATAGTCGGACATGACTAAACCACTAAACAACATGTTATGTATTCAGTGGTCTGTGTTTGCCTGAGCTTGAGTCTGGACTACGGATTCTGAGCCCCTGTGTTCTGATTCAATACATGATATCCAATCACAGAACATTTCAGGTTTTGGGCCTCTGCCATTGGCCCTTAAACTCTGAGTCATGATTTGCAGCTTGGCAGTTTAAACTGCCAATCAAGTTGGGAGTGGGAGTGGCCCAGGCCTTCAGAAATGTATATAAGCAGTTGCTTTGCCCCTGTTGTCCAGTCCTGTTACTTCAGTAAAGGTTCTCGCTGTTATCACTATGCCTTGCCTCGTGGGAACCCACCTACACTTCAATTTATATACCGCTTGTAGTTAAACTCTTAAGCAGTTTACAACATAGGTTGAAACATCTTAAATAAACAGCAAATACCAAAACAAAAAGGAGAGAATTTCTATGTTCTATAAAACTTAACTAAATAGAGCATCCTCAGCGTTGTTACTGGACGCTTATGTAGCCTTGGTGTTTAGGGTTGTCTGTTTTAAGTGTCATCTGGTTTGCCAGCAATGGCCTCTTTTTGGACAGAGATGACTTGGCTAAGTCATCATCTGCTACATTCCAGAGCAGAATACTGCAATGCACCCTGTGTGGGGCTGCTCTTGAAGATGACTTAGAGACTTCAACTGCTTCAAAATGCAACCACCAGATCATTGGCTCAGGTCCCATTTAGAACTCGCATCATCCCAGTTCTAAAACAGCTGTGCTGGTTGTCACTTCATCTCTAGACCAAGCTCACAGTGCTCACACTGATGTTAAAAGCCCTAAATGACTTGGAACCTGGTGTGGTGGCAGCCAGGGAGATGGTTTTCTCTGTGGTAACCCCTATACTGTTCAGCCTCCCCACAGAGATGTGCCTGACACCTTCATGGTACTGCTTCTATCACATGCTGAATATGCACCTCTTTACCCTGGCCTCTGATACCTGAGATGAGGGATATAAAACTTTGTCCATTTCAGTTTTGATTAAGAACATAAGGAGAGCCTGCTAAATGTAGATATAGATCCTAACCTGCAAAGGTTGAAAAAGTTGTCCTGGATTTTAGAGCTTCTCCCGATGACTCGCTTTATTAGCATCAATCCTGATTACAGTTAAAGTTAAGTACAAAGTGATTAAAGGTCACAAAACAAAGGCAACAAACCTCAGAGCAGCTAAAACAGCAGCACAGAACAGCCATGCACAGCAAAGCTGGAGGAGGTCCATGTCGTATGGGTGTAAAGCTGAAAGAATGGAGGGTCCCTTAATGTGTGTAGAAACCCAAACAATGTGGGATAACTATGGGAAAGTCAGGAGAGCTTCTCCAGTTGATCATAGTAATCTGTCTGGTGTATAACGGACAAGTAATCTGGTCCTAGGTCATTTGTTGTTGTTGTTATATTAATATTACATTTTTTGCCTGCCCTTCAGTAGCAGCTCCCAGGATGTCTTACAGCAGTACAGTCATACCTCGGAAGTTGAACGGAATCCGTTCTGGAAGACCATTCGCCTTCCAAAATGTTCAGAAACCAAGGTGCGGCTTACGATTGGCTGCAGGAAGCTCCTGCAGCCAATCAGAAGCCACAGAAGCCACGCTGGATGTTCGGGTTCCAAAGAACGTTCACAAACCGGAACACACACTTCCGGGTTTGCGGCGTTCAGGAGCCAAAACGTTCGACTTCCAAGGCGTTTGAATTCCAAGGTATGACTAGTGGTTCCCAAATATTTTCACCTTCTTGATTCCACAATCTCAGCCCCAGGGCCCCCTTTCCTACCCTATAAAAATCATTATTCAGAATAGTGGTTTTCACAACCCATTAAGGAAGATAAAAGCACAATAAAATTAAAAACACTAACAATTAATTGCACATTTATTCAAAATCCAATTAACACTGTTTAATTAATTCAACCTTTGATCATCTTGATCCAATGATACCAGCTTTTCAAAGTCTGATTGTCGTTTACACCTCTGGCCACCTCCTTCTCCTCTTAGTGCTCCCCTAGCTAATCCCCCCGCCAGGGGGCAGTACCAACCACTGATTTAGAGCCTCATACACGAATATTTTGAATTTAGCTTGATCCCCTGTCTAGGGTTGCCATATGTCCTTTTTTTACAGGACATGGCCTCTTTTTTAAAATTGAGAGTCATCATAGCAATCCATAGTTAAAAGCAGAAGTTAGCAAATGTGTCCTCTTTCTTGCTCTTCAAAATATGGCAACCCTAACTGGATATATTGATCAAGAATTGATGCTTTTGAATTATGGTGCTGGAGGAGACTCTTGAGAGTCCCATGGACTGCAAGAAGATCAAACCTCTCCATTCTGAAGGAAATCAGCCCTGAGTGCTCACTGGAAGGACAGATCCTGAAGCTGAGGCTCCAATACTTTGGCCACCTCATGAGAAGAGAAGACTCACTGGAAAAGACCCTGATGTTGGGATAGATGGAGGGCACAAGGAGAAGGGGATGACAGAGGACGAGATGGTTGGACAGTGTTCTCGAAGCTACAAACATGAGTCTGACCAAATTGCGAGAGGCAGTGGAAGACAGGAGTGCCTGGCGTGCTCTGGTCCATGGGGTCACGAAGAGTTGGACATGACTAAACGACTAAACAACAACAACAACAACTGGATATAGGTACAGTTGTTGTAAACAAAATCTGGTCTTATTCCCTTATGGGGGACACAAGAGCCCTTATAGAGTCCTTTGTAGGTTCTCCATTGGTAGGAGAAAATAACAGGCCAACCAGAGAATATTGAGAAGCAAAGCAGCTAGTAAGCCTGATTATTAACGCTGCTGCAACAGGGTGCTCCCTTCATACACAGGAGAGTGGAGGAGGACCCAGAACAAAGGTGTGCCTCCCCTTATATAGACATTTTGAATTTCCCTGCCCTGGAGCTCAAGACCACACCTCCATACATCATATATACATCACAGAAGGGGTGTAGCCCAAGACCACCAGCTAAATACCTACATCATAGAAAAGGCGGTCTACAACAGAAATCTGGGTGCTTTGTTTATCTGCTGTGTGCCAGGTTATCTGATAATGCCTTATCTGATTGCCTTTCCTGGTGGTCTGGCCATTCTTTTGAGATGGTAATCACTTAATTACTGAGACAATGGGAACGTTCCCTCACCCTCTCCCTCCTTGCAGAGAAACATTTGGTCAGTTTGGGAGTCAAAATGGTTTCAGGACTGTTTTCCTGTGCTGCTCCAGACATGTGGTTTATATATTTATGCACGTGTTTGCTTGGTACATTTATGAACATTTATTATATATCTAAGACCTTAAAATTCTTACAACACAGTCATATCTTGGAAGTCGAATGGAATCCGTTTCAGAAGTCCATTCGACTTCCAAAACATTTGGAAACCAAAGAGCGGCTTCTAATTGGCTGCAGGAAGCTCCTGCAGCCAATCAGAAGCTGTGGAAGCCTTGTTGGACGTTCAGGTTCCAAAGAACGTTCGCAAACCGGAACAATCACTTCTGGGTTTGCGGTGTTCAGGAGCCAAAATGTTTGACTTGGAAGGCGTTTGGGATCCAAGGTTTGGCTGTATTCTTCTTTGTGATAAGTGATGGCAGAAAGTGTGGCAGCTGCGCTAATAGCATACAGAATGTGACAGGATGACACCCCACCCAGATCCACAGGGTTTGATGGTTGGTGTTGTCATGTAAACAGAAGGCAAGACAGGAGTTGGGTGGTGATGCTTCCTGCTCCCCCCCCCCAAATTCCTTCCAATGTTCTAGACTCTTCCGAACTCCGCTGCCAGGCACACATTGCTCAGCCTGGCGTAAAACGCAATTATCTACAAGTCAGCACCTATGCGAAGACTGATGAGATGTGAATGTGATCGCCTAGCCGAGGAAGTCAAAACTGCCGACACAGCATGTCCATTTGGAGCAGTGAATTGTAAAGCTAATGAAGTCTCCTGAGATTCCGGACGTCACATTTTATGAATGTTTTTCTTTGTCATGTTGGAGATTTCAGCCATTACATTAGTTAGCATTATCACTGAACAGTGGTGTAGCAATGGGTTTAGGATCGTTTAGGGTGCAATCCTGTATGTAATACTTCCCTCTCTACCTTTCTCAGTTGGAGCATCATAGCACTACCTGTGATGTCCCATCCAGCAGCCCAAAATGCAACAGTTGCAAGAAGAACTTGCTCCCTTGTCAACTTGCCAGAATGAACAATTATAAAACTTTGCAACCGAGAACCAGTGCCGGAATTTGCTTCTTTCCTCCTCCCTCCCAATCTTCTTTTCCTTTCGTGCGCGTCTTTTAGGCTGTCAGTCTGAAAGCCCAGCTGTCCTATTACTGATTATCGTGATCTGATTTGGGAGTCTTTTTGACGGAAGAGTGGGGCAAAATTACTTACTTAGGCTGCAGTCCAAGCTTGTTGTTGTTTAGTCATTTAGTCGTGTCCGACTCTTCATGATCCCATGGACCAGAGCATGCCAGGCACTCCTGTCTTCCACTGCCTCCCACAGTTTGGTCAGACTCATGTTTGTAGCTTCAAGAACACTGTCCAACCATCTCATCCTCTGTCGTCCCCTTCTTCTTGTGCCCTCCATCTTTCCCAACATCAGGGTCTTTTCCAGGGAGTCTTCTCTTCTCATGAGGTGGCCAAAGTATTGGAGCCTCAGCTTCAGGATCTGTCCTTCCAGTGAGCGCAGTCCAAGCTACATTTGTGCTTTGATAGGGTGGAGTTGTATTGGATACAGGTGTCGGCTCAATCCTGCTGGGGAGCCAAACATGCAGGCAGGCAGAAGTACGTCTAGTTCAGGGGTCAGCAACCTTTTTCAGCAGGGGGCCGGTCCACCGTCCCTCAGACCATGTGGTGGGCCGGACTATATTTTGAAAAGAAAAAAAAACGAACGAATTCCTATGCCCCACAAATAACCCAGAGATGCATTTTAAATAAAAGCACACATTCTACTCATGTAAAAACACGCTGATTCCCGGACCGTCCGTGGGCCGGACTGAGAAGGCGATTGGGCTGCATCCGGCCCACGGGCCTTAGGTTGCCTACCCCTGCTCTAGTTGGAGCCACACCAGAAGCAGCCCAGAAGCAGAATGTTTCTCAGATGGGATGTTTCAGAGGCGGGGAAACATTAAGCTGACCCAGGACCCACTGGATCCCGAGTTTGCCCCAGTGCTATCACTTGATGCCATTGTGCCTGATCTGAGTCCAATTGTTGTGACACCCTGGTGTCAGCAATAGTGCTGCAGATGCCACTGCTGCCCAGCTAGGGTTTGGATTGTCCTGTTAAGTAAACCTGAGAGCAAGCCCCCATTGAAATAAATGGGGCTCATTTCTAAGCACACCCACAAAGGGTGTTAGGAGCACTGTATGATCCACCTTGAATGTGGGTTCAATGGCTTGGTTCACAGTAAACGCTGAATAATCAGGAATTGTCCTCTTAGGTCGCAGCTGCTTTAGCCTTGTCTTGTGTGAAAGAAGATTTGACCCCAATCATTTGGTTTTGGGAGGGATATCTTCTTCCTTCCCTGATCTAGGGGACCTACAACAGCGATATTTGCCCACTAGCTTCTGAGCATCACCCTGGGGGCCATCCTCTCTGAAGAGGTTAATAGTGTTGTAAACAAAAATTGCCCTTTTCCCTTATGGGGTACCCAAGAGCCCATATAGAGTCCTTACATAGGTTCCCTATTGGTAGGAGAAAATAACAGAGGCCAGCCAGAAAATATTGAGAAGCAAAGCAGCTAGTAAGCTTGATCTTTATTGATCTGTTGCAACAGGGTGCTCCCCTCACATGCAGGGAAGGAGGCGGAACCTAGAACAATGGCGCGCAAGGCCTTATAAAGACTTTTGAAATTGCCACCCTGTAGATCAAGACCACCCCCAGAAACATCATTCATACATCACAGAAGGGGTGTTACCTAAGATCACCCCTCAGATACATCATACTTACATCACAAAAAAGGCGGTCTAAAACAGAAATTTGAATGTTGTTTTTCTCCTGTCATTGTTTATCTCCTGTCTGGCAGGTTACTTGATTGGATTGTCTGGGGAGCCTGGCCAGTCTTTTGTAGTGATAAATACTTAGTTCCAGGTCACAGGCTCACACCCTATTCATATCTTAAATGTGCCCTTAAGACAGGATTTGTGAGGAAAGAGACAATGGGAGGTTTCCCACTTTGACCTTGCAGAGAAAACATTTGCTCAGTTTAGGAATCAAAATGGTTCCAGGTCGGTCTTCCTGTGCTGATCTACGTACGTGCTTGGTTGGTATGCTTATGAACATTACCATATATCTAAGACCTCAAAATTCCTATCACAATATACAACTTTACTTCCGCCAGGGGAAGAAGTCTTTGGGCCCAAAGTGCTTTGAAGCTCCTTTGCTGCTGCTTTCAAACCACCAGCAGCAGGAACGTTCTGCCATTCGGGTGCAGTGCTCTGCAGAAACTGATCACAACAAATGATTGGGTGGAATGCCTCTTAGTCAGTTTGCTGGCAGCCAAGTAAGGCCGGTACAACCTGACCACGCCCTGTGTATTGTGTAAAGCTGCTTAATCTAATTGCAGTTGATGGAACAGCGGTAATTTGAGAAGCCCTGTTTGGATCTAGCTCTTGGGAGTGGATCAGGCTGTTAGGATTCTAGGCATAAAGTATTCCTTAAGCCACTTGCTGTGGAGCAGTCTGTCAATTGATCCCAGTAAACAAGGCTGCCCATTGCTGCCTTGTTCTTTAAAGTGACAAGTACCATTTCAGACAAGGAGGGAACCATCCTTTGCTGCTGCTTTTTTAAAAAAACAACAAAACACCAAGAGTCTTTATGATGTGAGTCATTTTTAAAACAAATGGAGAAGATTTCACAGTGCATTTACTGCATTGCTTATGGCAATGCTCTAACTGCAAAGTGCCTAATGGTCTATCTCCATTTGGATCTACTACCTCTCCAAATGTTCGGGGAGCAAGAGTGATATAAGAATTAGAGACCCCCCAGGTGTATATTTTGATTTAAACATTTTAATGTGTTGTTTTAATTGCATTTAGCCTCTTAGATATAGAAAGAGCTGAGGAAATGTTTGCTTTGTGTGTAAGAATCTTGTGGGCCTACATTTTACAACCCTTTGCTCTGTAGCCCATAAGCAAGAAATCTTATCTCTTCCTAGGAATGCTTAGGGTGGCCCAAAAAGGATTGCAGGATCTTGTTCTAAGTCTGTCATGAGTTAGCACCAAGGTGTTAATTAGAAAACCTTGAAGTTTCCTGAAAGGTAGATGGAGGAATGTGAATAAATACCAATCATAGGCTAGGTTGCCATGATAATGTGGGACATCAATACAGTACCTAAATTGGGCAAATGGCATAGGCATTTCTGGTCATCTCAAGGTGACATAGTGTTAGAATTCCTGCTCCATGATTGCAGTCATAGGATTGTTGTCTTTCACAAGACGGTTTATGTTTTGACTCCACAGAGTGGGAAGTGACGGAAACAGGATGTTTGTGTTACTGTGTTCCATGAAGTGGGACTATTGTCCTTTGTTCTTTTCTCTCTTTGCTGTCTGATGCTAGAGAGAGAGGGAGCCATGTTGCAGTGCTCCGTGTGTATTTATATGTAAATAAAATAGATTAGCCAAAATGCTGAGTTGCTGAGGTCTGTTATGAACTGCGCAAACTCTGTGGATCCCTAAGTGTGCCAGTGTCGGTTGGCATCGGTCGCTGTGATGTTCGGGCAGAAGAAAGCTTATGAAGCTCCCGAATGATCGACCAGGAGGGAGAGAACATGCCAGTCGGGCATGTGTCTCTGCCAGGGTCCTACTCAAGTGTAGGCTGAACTCCTGACACATAGTGGGGGAAGCTGCAAGCAGGAAGACCCCATACATGTTTTCTATCCAATGACCTGTAAGCTTTCTTGATGCATGTAAGACGAATGCTTTATGTTTCGAGAATGCTGAATGTTTTGATGTTTTAAGGCTCTTTGTGTCCTGTGCCTGTATAATCTGCCTTCGAATTCTGCTCTGGGCAGACTCTTGGCTTAACTGAAGGTTCATCTTCTAGAACACCCAGGTTGCGTGGAGCCCTACCTTAGCGCAATAGAAATAAAGTACTGTCACAGGTGGTAGAAAAGTCCTCTGCCATTTGCATTGCAGAGGGTTCAACTAGATGATCTTCCTTGTCCCTTCCAACTCTACAATTCTAAGTGTTAAGTTGTGGGTGAACATATCAGACGACACAGCGATTCTTCAAACAGCTCTTGTTTATTCACAGGCCAGAACAGAACTGAACTGAAGGGTTCAGTCAGCCAGCTTATATAGAGCTCCAGTACAACGTAACTGTAACAATTTTCTAAAACTATCCAATCACTGAACGTCACTTTCGATCCCTTCTTTGCATAACTATCTACAGTATCCCCCTGCTGGCCCAGGGTGAGAACTTCAGTACATAACACTAAGATTCTCTGATTCTCCACTTCCTAGATTACTGGCCCCACCTCAGACGCTGACACTTATTGGGGTCTCGATTTCATCACCTCAATCCCACTCGAACCCTCTCTGGGTTAATCCAGTTCCAGCTCACTGAGCTCTTTCCATTCCTCCTCAGGATCCGACCACCCTCTCCGCGGCATTTCCATGGGACTCATGATGCCAGTATCTTTTTTTGTGGTCTTTCTTTGTAACAATGGATCTCTCTGTCTCAGACAAACACAGCTCTTCAGCCGCTGTGCCCTCTCCTGTTGAAAAGCCCTCAGTGTTACAGTGCTCATCCACTCAATATTTATTCTTTTTAAGGAAAATAAACAGCACCATGCAGCACGCTCCCTGCCCTCAATTCCACCGCCCTGTCATCCCGTGGAGACTTCAAATGTATTTGTGCTTGTGTCTGAAGCACTGGCTGTTTAAAAATGTGCAGGGCAGCTTGCAACCTTTGCAGAATGGCAGAAGTTAAAAACCATGAATAACCAGAACAATAGGAAGTGCAGCAGGATTTTCAAAACAAAAAACAAAAACCACCAACTTTATTCATGCTTTTCTGAAAGTGTGCATCCAGCTTGATCTTTTATTAAGGTGGGAGGTCTATTCCCCCTCCCACTTCCCATCTGGCACAAAGCTCCCTTTCTTTGGCTTTCCTAATGGTTCACCACCTTCCTCTGGTTCTCCTAATGGCCCATCACCCAGGCAATCGCCTCACCAGGAAGCTGGCTTAGCTTATATTTTAACATTTGCTGAATCCAGGGGTTCAGTGTCTGGCACCCAGAAACTCATAACAGAGGGGAGTCTGGCCCCAGTTTTAACATGCTGAGCTTTGATTAAATTCTAACACTTACTGGTTCCAGAAACTTAGAAGTGTCTAGCACTCACAAACTCATAAAAAGTCTTTGAGAAGAGTTTGCAAGATTGTTATGCAAGAAATTAAATGTGATTAGGGCATACGCTTTCTGATTGTGCCAAAAGGCCGGTAATTTGTAGCACTCTGGTTGTCTCATCTGTTGCCATTGTTCTTTGCGTTCAAAATAGGATCCCATATCCTATCAATGTAGAGAAATTTATCTTCATAGAGCCTGCAGAGCCCTTCTGGTGTCTCTTATAGGACATAGATGCTTAACTGGCTATTTAAGTCAGGGAACAATGTGATATATTCCTGGAAGCAAGGACAAGAGGACAGGAAAAACAGGGAGAATGGCTAAAATAGTGAACTCAAAGTAAATGCTTCTCCTGTCTCTTACGAGAAAATTATTCAAGGCACCATTTAGGGATTCCATTGCAAGGCTCCGGGTGGATCCAAGACTAACAAAGACCTGTTTTGAATGTAAAGCTACACCAAACTATGGTTTGGTGTGTATGTGCAACTGTTCAGGTCCTCAGAGCAAAAACTGTTGCTGCTATGCTACCCAGAGACTAGAAATGTGGGAGAAATTTGATTCAGTTCACATTTAAAGCTCAATTTATCAAATATTCACTTTCTGAAACAATACAAGAACCAAAACGGCCATCCTTCAAGATTTGCACTTATACCCTAATTTTGCAGTAAAGTTATTTGTTGGGAGGCATTCCTAACGAGGTAAATTCCAAAGATCTTGTGGTTCTTTTATTGGTAGCAGAAGGACATACCATTGCACAAAGCTGGAAATCGTCCCCAAATTATCACCAGAGTTTCAATTGCTTCTTGGTGGTGACTTTTGGTTCGGAGCATTGCAATAGTATATATAAAAAATTACTCAGAAGATCAGTCTTTAATGGATTATGAAAGACAGACAATTTTCAGGCAATATGGTGGGAGTTAATGTCCTGCATTGATGAGCACCATCTTCAACAGTGCCTTCCCTTTGCCCTCTGTATGGAACACATAAATGCTGACACCAATTTATAGATAATGCAATTGATACCTGGGTGTCATGACCTGGGACCCAGGTGAATGCCATAACCTAGCACACAGGCCAAGACCCTCAGGACAGCATAACACAGCACAGAACTCACAGCACAGCATGCAACTATGCTCCTGTCCCCTGTTATTCTGCTTACACAGTACATGTTTCTGATACTTGAGAACTATACAGTGGTACCTCAGGTTACATACTCTCCAGGTTACATACGCTTCAGGTTACAGACTCCGCTAACCCAGAAATAGTACCTCGGGTTAAGGACTTTGCTTCAGGATGAGAACAGAAATCGTGCGGCGGTGATGCGGCGGCAGTGGGAGGCCCCATTAGCTAAAGTGGTGCTTCAGGTTAAGAACAGTTTCAGGTAAAGTACGGACCTCCGGAACGAATTAAGTACTTAACCCGAGGTACCACTGTAGTTTCATTTCATGTCATACATGATTGTTCCACAAGCCAGACACATACTCCAAACACAACATCCTCATTTATATTAAACTGCAATGCATCATTGTCAGAACCAACAAAACCATGTGGAACACACTCCAGCTTCTCATTTACATACCTCCACACAACCCACAAAGCAAAGTCAAACACTACCCCGCAAACCCCACAACCTCTGGAGTTCATCTGAAACACCCTTCCCCACATCTGCAAGGATGTTTGTTTCTCAAGGGCCCTGAATATCTCCGAGACAACCTCCTCTTCCCCCTCTGTGTATTTTCATGATCTATAAGGGCTGTCTCCAACCTTTTTTTAAAAAAAAAAAGATGCACCTTCGATATTATTTCTGGCATTTGCATTTAGCTTCCAGCAAAATTCCAGCTAGCTGTGTGCCTCAAGAAGTAAACAGCACCAAAGCAACTGAGCTTATCCAGTTCTCTGCCAGGCACCAGGTTTCTTCACATTCCTAGGACAGGTCTTGCTTCCCGCGTGGCAGGTGAATGCTGGCAGGATCCAGCCCCAGGGCTGTGGGGGATGAGAGCTAGTCCCAGGAACAGAGTTGGTGACCAATCTAAATGGAAATTTGGGCAACTAGTTGAGTATCATTCTAGCTCAGGGGTCAGCAAACTTTTTCAGCAGTCCACTGTCCCTCAGACCTTGTGGAGGGCAGGACTATATTTTGGGGGGGAAATATGAACGAATTCCTATGCCCCACAAGTAACCCAGAGATGCATTTTAAATACTGATGTAAAAACATGCTGATTCCTGGACCGTCCACGGGCCGGATTTAGAAGGCAATTAGGCCGGATCCAGCCCCCGGGCCTTAGTTTGCCTACCCATGTTCTAGCTCTCCAGGAGAGACCAAATGAGGAAATAAGCAGATCACGTTGAGTTGCATGGGGAAGATTAAAGGGGGGGGGGAGGTGAAATCAGATAATATATTTAATACCTATATATGGGTGCTTCCAGGCTATCACTGTTAGGGGTGGGATTCAATCACATACCAGGAAATTCAGGTTGCACAATTTGTTTGGAGCACTCACACGCTCAAATCACTTCCCTGTTCATCCCTACTTTGAACAGGACCCCCCCACCCTTGTGCTAGCTAACTTAATACTGGCTTACTTCAAAGCCTCCAACATTTCTCCGATGAAAATAGGGACGTCCCTTTCAATAATAATAATTCTATTCTTTACACCCCACCCATCTGACTGGGATTGCCCCAGCCACTCTGGGAGGCTTCCAACATATATAAAGACATAACAAAACATTTAAAAACTTCCCTATAGGAGGCTGCCCTCAGATGGCTCAGGGGTTGGATAACTCCATACCCTCCAACATTTCTCCAGTGAAAATAGGGATGTCCTCAGGAAAAGCGAGACATTCCGGGATCAAATCAGAAACTGGGACAGCTTCTCTAAATCAGGGACTGTCCCTGGAAAATAGGGACACTTGGAGGGTTTGTTACTTTCAGTTCCTAAGTTTATTGTTCTAGCCAGAGGCCATGACTAACGTGTATGACACAATAGTATTAGTAAAACAATACAGAGCATACATCCATAATATAAAAATCCATAATATATGTTTAAAAAAGATTTTGCCAAGTTCCTGAATTGGTGTGAAGTTGCAGCTTGGTTGGTTTGCTGGGGATAGCTCAGTTGGCAGAGCATGAGACTCTTAATCTGAGGGTTGTGGGTTCGAGCCCTGCGTTGGGCAAAAGATTCCTGCTTTGAAGGGGCTTGGACTAGATGACCCTTGTGGTCCCTTCAACTCTACAATTCTATGATTTTAACAGGCTGATAATGTCCTGAACATGCTTTCAGTAGGGAAAAGAGGAATTAAGGAGGCCTACTGTTGCGTGGGGTGTGTTTGTGTGTGTTTAAGAGTTCATAGGCATTTATGAAAGCATCCCAGCATTTCCGCTCAGCTAATAGGGCTGTTATCTCTCCCAGTGGGTGCAGCTATTGCAATGATAGCTCCCACTAGGAGCCATGTTGGACGATAAAAATTAGACCTCACCAACTCCGTCTCCTCATTAGAAAGCAATGGAAATCAGCAGAGTTGCCTGGGGCTGTCGGAGAAATTCTGGATGTTAAATCTTTCCTTCTACGCCCTACCCATCGCCTTTTCCCTGCCTATCTGTTAATCATAACACTCCTTAGATCTTATATTGCAAATATTTCTTGCCATTGTTTTTAAATACCATCTTATATGCTGTAACATACACATTTGCTGGTTCACCTTTTCCTGCCCTGTATTTTGTTTTTGCTTTTTTCAGGGAAAGCGGCACATTCTACATTTCCTTATAAATTATGGATACAACCTCACAATGTTTTCTTTGTCATTCTTCACCATCTCCTATTTGGGAACACTTGATAAGGCTGATTAGTTTTGCTAGCGCGAAACTCAAAGCATCTGTATCCCCATAGCATGAAGCAAAATCCAGCATCATCAAAGGAGTAATTTCATTTCAGAATATAGTCGCTTTGCCTTGAGTCTCATTTAGAAAAACCTACGGGGAATAAATCCCAGTTGCCGGGGGGGGGGGGGGGAGGAAGGAGTTTAACTATGCCTTACTGCAGATTTATGGCATTTATCATAGGAACATAACATGTATTTCTTTCTCCCCTCCTTCCCCCGCATTCTGGTGAGATGCTGTACATTTAGATGAGTTTTCTGAGTAAGGCTGTGGTTCAAAGGATAATGTCTCTAATTTCTTCTTTCTCAGACGGAGCGAAGTGCAAGGCCATGGAGCCATCATCAAAGAGGAGCCAGAAGTCAGTTGAATTTGCCAATAAGGGCTGCTTAAATGTGGACCATTTTAAAGGAAAGCTAGGCCTACCCTCTGGTCTTTGTAACTTCAGTTCAAATTATTAGTTCCAGAACATTTCCTTGCAAGATCTGATAAATGTTAAATGAGAAATGATACAGTCAGGACTTTTAAACATGACCCAGTATGAATTCACGACGACCGGACATTTTCAGCCGGAAAGTCTCCTTCCAAGCGGACAATTATTATGGGATTCCAGCAGCATCTTTTAGAGCCTGGAGGACGTGAGAGATATCACCATGGGAAACCTTACTTGGTGTAATTTATAGGCTGTTTCCCTCTATCAGTTTATTACTTGCAGCTATCTTTGCCACTGTCCCTCACAGAGGTCATGCACTAACTCATAGCTCGGCTTAAAAAAAGGAGACAGATTTTAAAAGGAGGAGAGGGAAATGCTGGCGTAAGCAGTACAAAGCTCTTACCAACTATACTTAAGCCAATAAATTTCTAAAATGCCCAAAGAAAGCAGAATCCATGTTTTGGGGAACTGCAAGAAGTACTTGTTCATTGATTTATTGATCCCCATGAATATCTAGCCTGCTTAGTCCCCCCTCCCCATCCCATCTAAAAACCACGGCTACACCTCCTTACCAGCCTGCCCATGCAAGATTTCTTTCTGTTTTCAGGAGAGGCAGTCAGTTTTACTGCCCCACCACTCTTGAGTTTTATCATATATATATAGGGCTGAGGTGGTTAATCTTTAGCCCAGGGGCTGGATCAGACTTCCCACAGCACCCACACCAGTTTTGGCAGCATTTGAAAGAAGAAAAATCAAAGCAGACACAGCACTAGTAAAGGGACCCCTGACCATTAGGTCCAGTTGGGGCCGACTCTGGGGTTGCGGCGCTCATCTCGCTTTATTGGCCAAGGGAGCCAGCATACAGCTTCCGGGTCATGTGGCCAGAATGACTAAGCTGCTTCTGGCGAACCAGAGCAGCGCATGGAAACGTCGTTTACCTTCCCACCAGAGCGGTACCTATTTATCTACTTGCACTTTGAGGTGCTGTTGAACTGCTAGGTTGGCAGGAGCAGGGACCGAGCAATGGGAGCTCACCCCATTGCGGGGATTCGAACCGCCGACCTTCTGATTGGCAAGTCTTAGGCTCTGTGGTTTAACCCACAGCACCACCCACGTCCCAGACACAGCACTAGGTTGGGCAAATCGCTCTGCCTCACACGGTCACATCATTTGATGAATAGGGAAGGACAATAATCCACCTTGTGAGCTGATCCACATGGAACTCATGAAGAGTGGCGGAATGTGGGAGGGTCTGGAGTGGCCACACCCACTTCTGGCCACACCCACCACTGCTATGTGGCTCTTGAAGAACTGGCCAAATGTTAAGGCCAGTGGCAGCTGGTGTCCATGGGGGCTGTTTGGGGCAGGAGGCGAAAAACAGGTGGAGCCAGAGCCAACGCATTCTGACTTTGTCCCCATCCTCTTCTGTACCTTCTGGCGGTTCCCTCCCTTCCCGCCTCTATGGACGGTTTGCCCCGCCTCTGGGTGCACCGCAGCACCCAGCTTTCTCTTACACACACAGATGTGAACACACAACATACAAAATAATTTGCTGGTAGGGAGGCCTGTGTACATGCCTGAACATAAGAAGAGGCTGCTGGATCAGGCCAATGGCCCATCTAGTCCAGCATCTTGTTCCCACTGTGGCCAGCAAGATGCCTGTGGGAAGCCTGCAAGCCCAGCAGCAATTTTGCCCTCCTGCGATTCCCAGCAACTGTTATTGAAATGTTGCAGAGCCTGTTATATATACATTAAAGCAGGGTTTCCCAAACTTGGGTCTCCAGCTGTTTTTGGACTACAATTCCCATCATCCCTGACCACTGGTCCTGCTAGCTAGGGATGATGGAAGTTGTAGTCCAAAAACAGCTGGAGACCCACATTTGGAAAAAACTGCAATACAGGAAGTGAAACTTGGAGGTTTTTAAACCTCCCCACCACTATTACCGTAGATTCTGCCAGGGGGAGGGCTTTCTTAGCCTATGCTCCACTTCTGCACAGTGTAAATTCCTCCAGTGCAATAACTTCCTTCTACACAACATGACTCTCTCCTGTACAGTGTGTCATAGCGGTTAGAGTGCTGGGCTTAGTCTAGAGATCCAGGTTCAAATCCCCAGTCGGTCACGAAGCTCATTGGGTTTCTCTCCTTTCTGTTCTGCTTCTGTAAGCCATACTTGGACCAGAGAGCCTTTCTGGAAGAAGACTGTAGAGTAGGACACATGGACACACCATGCTGCCTCAGGTGTCTTCGGGAAGGAGGGAGGGCGGGGCATAAATGAATGAAAGAAGCAGCAGCATCCCAAATATCTGCTCCCAGCCTCATGCAGGGCACCCAGTAGCTCTCAGATATAAATGATGGACTTGGAAAAGTCAATGAAATGGCTTTGCTGATTTATGAGGACAGGAGCTCCTCTGGAGCAGCATCAGCAGGTGCCATGAAAAACCGTAGCCCTTTTCCAGCTCGCAACGGTCTCTCCAAGTTTCTAAATATTTAATTTGTCTCTGCATGCTTAAATAGCTTCCCTGTTGCCAGAGGCACAAACGATCTATTTTGAGATCTGCTCTTTGTCCACGTTGTAATCCTTCTCCTCCTCACCCCTCAACGTGGATAAAATATTAATATGCATAAAAATAGCAGGTGCAAATACCTGGATCTGAGTTTGGTTTCCTCCTTTTTAAGTGAATTGCATGAAATTGGCCCTTTTGAAAGAGACTCGTCTGCCAGGTGTGGGGTGGTATGTTCAGAGAACAAGTGTGGCACACAAAGAATCTGCGCTAACTCCAGCGAGCCTCTCTTATTATGGGGTGGCAGGAAATCAAATGGGGAGGGTGGAACCATGATGGGGGGGGGAACATTATCAGAAAAACTTAAGCACTATAAACAGTGGCAGCACTGTATCAGGAAGCTTTTAATATCTGATGTATCATACATTCTTTTATACTCTGTTGGAAGCCGCCCAGTGTGGCTGGGGCCACCGGATCAGATGGGTGGGGTACCAGTAATAAGTAGTAATAAATAACTTGAGACCTTCTCATGTTACTGCTTACAAGCCCCATGTGTAGTTCCACCCTGAATGACTTGGCAGATATGAGAAGAGTGAAGAAATCACCAGGTATCCTCCAGATGTTTAGGACCAGAATAATAGAATCATAGAACTGTAGAGTTTGAAGGGGCCATGAGAGTCATCTAATCCAACCCGAATCTTTTGCCCAACATGTGGTTCGAACCCATGGCCCTAAGATTAAGAGTACAGTGGTACCTCTGGTTGCGAACGGGATCTGTTCCGGAGCCCCGTTCGCAACATGAGCAGAACGCAACCCACGTCTGCGCATGCACTGGTCGCAATTCGCTGCTTCTGCGCATGTGCATGACATCACTTTGAGCGTCTGTGCATGCACGAGTGGTGAAACCCGGAAGTAACCTTTTCTGGTACTTCCGGGTTGCCGCGGGACACAACCTGAAAAGATTTAACCTGAAGCAAACGTAACAAGAGGTATGACTGTATTGTGACTGAGCTATCTACAACTCCCACCAGCTCTAGCCAGCATGACCATGGCAACCCACAACATCTGGGGAGCACTAGGTGTTGGAGGCTGGCAAAACAGTGTTGTTCCCCTTGATTTGTGTGTCCCACCAGCAAGAAGCAACCTCCAAGTCATTTACTTGGGGAGAACAAGCAGCTTCAAGAACATCTGGATGTCCTTCCCGGGATTAACTGAACCATGATGAGTTTAATTTTTGCTTTCCGTCCTTCCACAACGCTTCCCTCTCCCTTCATCCTGTTCCAGCCAGTCCAGCTAAACAATTCTATTCTTAACTTTTGTGAATGAGATCATAGAGTTGCCACTAATACATGATGTCATCCTTCCCGCTCCTTTTGCCAAAGACATGGCAGGAATTCTAACACAATCTGCGCTTACAAGCTGAGCAGCATCGTGGCTGCTGCCTGTAGCCAAATACTGACAGGCTGTGAAGCCCTCCCATCTGTCTCGGTGCTCGGAATGTAACCATCCCAAGAGGAATTGCTTCCCTTGCTGCAACACACCTTTACAACAGTGGGATGCAGCTGTAGTCCTCAGGAGGAGTCAGGAGTAACCATCGTTCTAAGCATCCTCTTTGGATATGTGAAATGACCTTCTCCGAAGCACTGTGCATCGTTTGCTAGCTCAAGGCACTTGCTGATCTGCCTTGATGGCTGGTACCTACGAGCTCTTCAGCACATCCCATCTGCTTTGAGTGGTGACTGAAATGAAACTGCGTGGCAGCTGGAATATAGTCATAGAAGCACAGAATCATAGAATTGTAGAGTTGGAAGGGAATCCAAGGGTCATGTCAGGAACCTGCTCCTGCTCCTGAATCTTGCCAGGAGCAGGAGGACAGTATAGATTTGGAACAGTGGTTTGCAGAGGGGCATAGTTCAGAAGGCAGAAGCTGGGAAATACTGGATGGGGAAGAGCTAGGAGAAGAAACACTGGAAAAGAGAGGGTTAACAGTCTCTGGACAGTCACTGGACAGCAGTCCTCCGATCTCCCCAAGGTCACGAAGAGCTCAGAAAGTTTCAGAACAGAAAGCACAGAGGGTACAAGCTCAGATTACAAAATGTAGGAGTGAAGTAGATTAATAGGGATGGAGGGGGTGCGAGCCTTAATTGAGAGCACCGCCAGGATGCTTTCTTTTGTCATTCGCTGTTTTTTTTAAAAGAAACAAACTGGTAAGAATTCCTTTTGTTTGATTTGCTCATTTACGGCCACAGGGGAGGGAGCCAATTCCCCGAAGCCTGATAGGTGATCTGGTCCAATCCCCTGCAATGCAGGAATCTCAACTAACATATCCCTGACCAATGGCCATCCAACCTCTGCTTTAAAAGTTCAGTCCACCACCTCTCTTGGGAGTCTATTCCACTGTCAAACAGCTCTTACTGTCAGAGAGTTGTTCCTGATGTTTAGTCGGAATCTCCTTTCTCGTAACTTGAAGCCATTGGTACGAGTCTTATCCTCCGGGGCAGGAGAAAATAAACTTGCTCCACCTACCATGTGAAAGATATTTGAAGAAAACGGCTGTCGTATCTCCTCTTAGTCTCCTCAATGAAAGAGAAAGGAGCTTGAATTTATGCAGCTGGCTGGCTGGCAAGAAGGAGACTTTGATGGAGGGGTCTTCATAGGTATGCTGTTGCTTTGTGGGGACTGTGCCGCATTCAAGGTCAAGACTGTCTGCTCCCCCATGTACAACACGAATGAGTGGATAGTACAAAAAAAAACACCCACCAGAATTCCCCAGTACGCTTTCCTTGCAAGGAATACAGTCCTTTGATACCAGTGCAAGATTCAGTATAGTAATCCTTAACTATGCAGTGGTACCTCAGGTTAAGTACTTAATTCGTTCCGGAGGTCCATTCTTAACCTGAAACTGTTCTTAACCTGAAGCACCACTTTAGCTAATGGGGCCTCCTGCTGCCGCTGCGCCGCCGGAGCACGATTTCTGTTCTCATCCTGAAGCAAAGTTCTTAACCCGAGGTAATATTTCTGGGTTAGCAGAGTCTGTAACCTGAAGCGTATGTAACCTGAAATGTATGTAACCAGAGGTACCACTGTATTAAGAATTTATGAATATTTTAGTTATATTAAATATGGAACTCCCTGCCTATTGACACCAGGCAAGCGTCTTCACTGTGCTCTTTCTCAGGCCTGCTAAAAACATTTTTATCTAGACAAGATAAATGGAAGGGTGACACCTATTTTAATCTGTTTTTTAGCTTATTGCTGATTTTAATTTTTTTAAAAAATGTTTTAAACAGCTATTTTTAACTGCGTTTACAGATAATTTTATCGTTGTTGTGTGTGTGTGTGTGTGTGTGTGTGTGTGCGCGCGTAAGCTGCTTTGAGAGTTCCCCAGCACTACCAATTAGTGGTATATAAATTTTATGAAATGAAATAAAACAAACAAATGAGTAAGAGAGAGAAGCAGCAGCCACTGCTCTCATAGGATAAATGTTAGTGTTAGTATTTTTCTTAACCTTCTCTTGGCACTATATATAGATGAGATTTGTAGGAGAGCAAAACATTTCTTCCCATTTTATGGCAAGCTTATATATATATATATATATAATGGACTGCAAGAAGTGCTCACTGGAAGGACAGATCGTGAAGCTGAGGCTCCAATACTTTGGCCACCTCATGAGAAGAGAAGACTCCCTGGAAAAGACCCTGATGTTGGGAAAGATGGAGGGCACAAGGAGAATGGGACGACAGACGACGAGATGGTTGGATAGTGTTCTTGAAGCTACCAGCATGAGTCTGACCAAACTGCGGGAGGCAGTGGAAGACAGGAGTGCCTGGCGTGCTCTGGTTCATGGAGTCACGAAGAGTCGGACACGACTAAATGACTAAACAACAACAACAACAACATATATATATATATCAACATCCAAGTATCATTAGAACCGTCATTTGTTTTCAGAGATCTCCATTTTAGCACCGGAAGCTGCTCTGTTGCTTGTGCCATTCATTAACACCCAGCTGGATTTGTACATTCCAGGCTATGCTGAGATCTTTGTGCTCAAGAGCTCGCCTTTAGCTCGCCTTTAGTCTCTTTGTCTGACTCTTTGACAAAAGCAGAAATTGTAGAAATATTTTTACAGATTTTCCTGAGCACTTGGGGTCAAAACAAAGTAATTTTAAACAGGGAAGCAGAGGACAGTCAGCATAGCTAGTGGCCACTGGCTGCCTTAACCTCCACAAATTTGTCCATGCAAATGTGATCTAAACATGCATTTTAACATGTAATTTTATTGAGTACCCATAAGGGAGCTGTGCCTAGAGGAAGACCTGTGAGGGGAGAGACTTCGTCAGGCAAGGCCTTCTTCCACTAGCCTTGTCCTACCCTCAAGTCTCTGCTTCTCAATTTGTATTGTATTATTTTATGCACTGTGGCTTGCCGTTGTTTTATTGATTGTACTTTAGAAATTATGTATTGTAATTGTTAAGAGCGGATTTCTGTTTAATTTTTATATGCTGATATTATTATTCTATACTATTCCAATGATTGTTGAATGTTATTTTATTTGATGTAGGTTGCTTATTTTAAAAGTTATGTTTTATTATTACGTTTTTGTATTGCATTAGATTGTTATAAGGTGTACATTCTTTGTTTCTTCAGCTTTTAAACTGCCTTGGGTATTGTAAGATACAAAGACGGTATACAAATTAAACGTGATGATGATTGTGAATAATTGGTCTTAAATGGCTGTTTTTGTTTTTGTTTTTGTTTACCGGTATTTATATTTAATTGTTTATTTTTTTTAAAAAAAATGGCAACATGTTCTTAATGTTTGCTTCCACTGGCACTTTAAAAATGAACATTAAATATTAGACAAGTATCCTAGATGGTTATTTTCCAACCACTTAAGAGGTTTTCTGCCGAGCAAGCAACCTATGAATGATGTGAAGTAAACAAATGTCACCGCAGAGAGATAGACTGCTTCTGTCAAGGTGTCTGGGTCCACAGCCTTTGACAGGCCTGCAGGCAACCACTTCTGTACCTCAAAAAAAAGAGGAGGAAATATATTGCCAAATAAAAAGTGCAAACCATAATGCAGATTTGCATTAAAAGTGCAAATGCTCCTGACAAAGAAATTGAAAAACATTTTCATGTATGTGACAACGGTAGCAAGAGTCTTAATAGCACAAGGATGGAAGAACAAGGAAATCCCAACCAAAGAACTGTGGCAAGAGAAATTGATGGACTACGCAGAACTGGCGAAACTGATACACAAACTACATGACAAAGATGACTGTGACTTTAAAGAAGAATGGGAACCTTTCACAAAGTACTTAAAGAAACAACAAAATGAACTGGACTCCTTGGCAGGTTTTGAATAAACATACACAAACTTTTTATTGATAACATATATATAGATAACTTAAGGATCTTTACAATTTCATAACATGCAGAGAATGACATGTGCTAAGAAACCAGAGAGAGGAGCTGAGGGAAGTCTGGGGGGTGGGTGGGAGGGAGGGGTTTTTTTTCTTTTTGGGGAGGGGGAGGGGAAAAATGGGGGGAATGAGGGTGATGTAACTTTGACTGATTGTTATTTTGAAAAAAATTGTTTTTAAAGTGCAAATGCTATATGTGAAATGATGCACATATAGAAACAATGGCTATTATGTTAATAGAAATCCACCCTGCTATAGCAGGGAGGGGGAGGCTGTGGCCAGGTGACCTGCTCAGTCTGCTTCACACTAGCAAACTACCCAGGTACTGCCTGGTCAGGGCTGTCTTAAGCATATGCGGCGCCGGGGTGCAAAGATCCGCCCGGTGCCCTTCCCCCTGGTTGCCCAGTCCTAGGTGCGCAGGAGGGCAGAGCCAGCCAGCTGCCTCAGCGTCTTGCTGGCTTGGTCACCCCCAAACTTGCGGACCACAGCTGCCCGCAGCAGAGGAGCCTACCGGGAGCTCCGACTGACGGCTCTTCCCTGGACTCAACTCTCGGGCCCCAGACTCTCGGCCTGGCGCCCCTGAAAGCCTAGCGCTCGGGTGCCCCGCACCCCTAGCGCATATGGGTAAGACGGCACTGTGCTTGGTATAAAAATAACTGAAACAAAACAATTTTTTTAGAAAACTGCTGCTGGGAACGATCCAGTACTCTCCTGCTTTCTCTTCTACAGTTCCTTACTTGGACTGGGAAGTCCTTCAAACAGAGGACTGTCTTTGGTAAATCTGGCCACATGGCCACCCTATGGGAATTTCATCCTTGGGTTTGTTTCACATATTTATACTCTTTGGTATACCCCCCATCTCCGATGTAAGACGTGCATCTGGACCTTTCAGTGGCCCTCGATGAAGAGGTCTCTTATTTCTTTCTTTAACCTCAAGGATAGTTGGACCACTCACCGCTGCATCTTGTGATTCTGGATTAAACGCAGAGCTGTTGTTTCTCTGCCCGCTTCCCTGGGCACGTGAGGGTTGCGGATACAGCTGCATTGCAGCAGGAAAGAAAGCAGTGGCTAAAACTCTTCTGATGCTCAATTCTCTCTTACACAGACAGTGCTGTGATTTCTCCATGCATCTCTGGAATATGGATTTAGGTAACAGGTATCAGTTTTCTCATTGTGTGTCATATTTGCATTGGTGCCTAACAATCGTGCTCTGCTTCCACTCTGGGAGGAAATATGCCTCTGCATCCCTCTTGCTGGGGAGAGAGCTCTTGAACTCGGGTCCTGCTGGCAGGCTTCCCATGGGCATCTGGTGGGTCCCTGCAAGAACAGGATGCCAGACTAGAGAGAAGAAGAAGAAGAAGAGTTTGGATTTGATATCCCGCTTTATCACTACCCGAAGGAGTCTCAAAGTGGCTAACATTCTTCTTTCCCTTCCTCCCCCACAACAAACACTCTGTGGGGTAAGTGGGGTTGAAAGACTTCAGAGAAGTGTGACTGGTCCAAGGTCACCCAGCAGCTGCCTGTGGAGGAGCGGGGAATCAAACCCGGTTCACCAGATTACGAGTCTACCACTCTTAACCACTACACCACACTGGCTCTTGGCATTTGGTCTGATTCTTCAGGGCTTTTCTTATGTTTTTTTTACGTGGGTAGGATGTTGGCCTTGCCCCACGGTGACCTGGGTTCAAATTGCTACATGGCTATGAAGCTGGGGGCAAGTCGCTATCTCTCAGCACAACCCACCTCATAGGAATATTGTGAAAATAAAATAGGATAATAGGATAATAAAAGAGGATGACCAAGCATTCTGTTGTAGCCAAGAGGACAGGTTGTGTTGTGTTGTGTTGTGTGTGGTGCTCAAATGTGCCTGCAGCCTCAAAAAAGGTGGGTGAGCTTTCTCAAGACTGCGGAGTCTTAAAAATACGCTGTTCATGGTGCTGAAAAAGACAGCGATTTGAGAACTAACGCTTCTTGGTGTGCATGATTATGAAAAATGGCAACAACTCAGACTATGAAGTACTATGATAATTGTGTCACAAGTCTAAAAATACACATTGGCATGATTCAGCGTGGTCTATAAATTATCCCAATGAGCTCAACCAGCAGATTTCGGCTGTCATGTCATTCACCTACAGATTAATTATTTTGTTACACACATTTGGGCAATGGATCAGAAAAAACACCCCCCTCCCCAATGACTTACACAGTTTGTGGTGACGCAACATAGCAATGAACATCAGAGGATGAAATTCCCTTTCTGCAAAGGGGGATGAGATTGGGCTAGTCTTTAACCATGATTGAGAACAGTGATTTCCAGTAGAGAATGAAAGAAAGCAACACGGCTCAAACTATAACAGCAAAGCGGGGTGAGGCTGGGTTCTTGCATCAAGTGCTGTCAGAGTTAGAACATGAAAACATCAATCTCTCCATACTCCACACAGTGAGCTGTGAGATTTGCAGCTTGCGACACCTTGGCAGAAAGGTGCTATCTGGGTCTGGTTTGTCACTGGCCACTCAGGTCAGCCATTGGGCTCTCCTGTACAGGAAGGGATCTCAAAAGGCTTCCTGTTTGGTTTGGGACCTCACCTAAGCAACAAGTTATTCCTGGCTGCAGCATGTTCCCTGGCTCTCACACTCTGAGGCCACAATCACTTTTATATCACTATGATACCACTTTAAACAGCCATAGCTTCCCTCCTGGAAGTGGAGTTTGTTCAGGGTGCTGAGAATTGTTAGGATACCCCATTCCTAACAATTGGAGTTGAATGGAGGGAATGGAGTTGAGAGATGACTTAACCTGGGGAGAAAACAGTAAAGACCTGATGAAGAGAGCACAGCAGAGGTTATATTTTCTTAGAATCCTCCGGCAAAATAATCTCTCAAAGGACCTGTTTATGGCATTCTACCATTGTACTGTTGAGAGTGTATTAACTTATGGTCTGTGTGTGTGGTTTGGGAGCTGCATGGTCAGGGAAAAACAACGCTGTCCAGGGTTGTAAAGACTGCAGAGAGAATAATTGGGTGCACTCTTCCCACCTTGGATCAAATCTATGCTTCCAGGTGCCATAAGAAAGCTGCAGAGATAGCGCAGGATAGTGCACACCCCGGAAATGATCTCTTTCAGCTTCTGCCTTCTGGAAGAAGGTACAGGGTTATAAACACTAGGACTAGCCGCCTGGGAAACAGTTTATATCCAAATGCAATTTTGGGTTTTAAACGCAGTATATTGTATTTAATTATGGGGTATCAGAGTTTTTAGGGGGCTAACCAGGCTGGGATAGCTGGGATAGCAGGCTTGTTGGCTTTTGAATGTCTGATGTAGATTTTTTCAATTTCGTTGTTCTGTATGGGACAATGACAATAAAGATTATTGTATCCTCCCAAAAAACGACAATGGTCAGAGTGACTTAGCAATCGCTTCACAGGCTATATTGCTCACTTGGTAAAGCACAGCACTCTTAATTTCAGGGTCATGGGTTTGAGCCCCAAGTTGGGCAAAAAGATTCCTGCATTGCAGGGTGTTAGGCGAGATGATCATCAGCCAAAAGCAGAAACTAGATGTGATATGCATACAGGAGACACATATTAGAAAAATAGCCAGAAAGTATTTGGTAAATAAAGCCCTGGGACAGGAGATTGTATCCTCTCATTAAAAAAGAAAGGGGGGAAAAGAGGAGTGGTGTTTTATATTAAACCGCTATTTGAGCCTTAAGCTAATCTTAAAGTATGAAGAAGGAAAGCTGTTGGCCATACAAGTTACAGTAGCTGGAGTTAAATCAGTGATTGTGGGAATATATGCCCCTAATGAGAAAAAGGCAGCAAATTATCTTTTCATTAGATATACTTGCCATTTCCTGGTCCAAATGTTTATGAATGAGGAGAGGGAGAACTATGGGCAGCACCTTCAGCTCCTTGGAGAATAGGGTGGGGAATAAATAAACAACTTTCCAGAATTAGGCTTAAAGCCAAATGTCTTGGCTGAGGAGAGAGTCAAAGCTGGTTGCCACTGTTTTCACATTTTCATGAAATTATTTGGGTCTTTTATACGCTGGCATGCAAAAAGTACTGCATCAGTGCAGATGGCATTGGGGGTAGCTGCACAGCTTCCACCAGCATCGCTCCTCCCACAGAGCAGTCACAAAGCTTAGTCCTTATTAATATTTCAGGGCAGGAGCGAGAATTATAGGACCCCACAGGCAAAGTTCTTGGGTGTGAGTCAGCAGTTTGTGAGGCAAGGTGGGCGATGAATGGCAATTGTAGCATCCTGCCAGCAAAAGTAGTGAGTCAGCACCATATTTGAGGCAGGAGTCTCGGAGGGAGGCAGAAGCAGGACGTTCTGGGATCTTGCAAACACCTAGTCTGGGAATGAGTCAGCAATTTGAGGCACGGATAGGGGAGAAGGAGCAAGGTTTGTTTTGGTTACGCCGTGCAATAATTCAAGATGATGTTGAGAATTCATTGGTTGAATCAAGTCTTTCCTGTGTTTTGGCTCCATCAGAAACAGCCCCCTCATGCTAGGAACTCTGGATAAAGGTAAAGGTAAAGGGACCCCTGACCATTAGGTCCAGTTGTGACCGACTCTGGGGTTGCGGGGCTCATCTCGCTCTATTGGCCGAGGAAGCCGGCGTACAGCTTCTGGGTCATGTGGCCAGCATGACTAAGCTGCTTCTGGCGAACCAGAACAGCGCACGGAACGGCTGTTTACCTTCCCGCCAGAGCGGTACCTATTTATCTACTTGCACTTTGACATGCTTCGAACTGCTAGGTTGGCAGGAGCAGGGACTGAGCAACGGGAGCTCACCCCGTTGCGGGGATTCGAACCACTGACCTTCTGATCGGCAAGTCCTTGGCTCTGTGGTTTAACCCACAGCGCCACCCGTGTCCACATTGCCTCCAAATCCACATTGCCTCCCTTCAGCCTACAGAGAGAGAGAGAGAGAGAGGGGGGGAGAGAGGGAGAGAGGGAGAGAGAGGGAGTTTGCCATCATTGCTCCTAGTCACCAACTAGACCTGGGTGATTCACTGACTGAACTCTACCAGTTCCATGGCAGGGCAGATTTAAAACGCTCTGGTGACATGACAACCTTTCATTATTCACTGCTGATGTTTGCGAAATGCTGGAAAAGAAAGCGCCTGCTGAATGTTGCTCAGGAATGGTCATGATGGAGAAGCTGTGCTAGCATTTATAGTGGAAACTTCTCTGTCAATCAATCTGCCCCTGTCAATCAAGATGAAGTGCTAATCATGGTGCACATGCTCCTTCGAGGCCAGTGACGCCTCCTCCTTCCCCAAGCACCAAGGGTTTATTGGGCAACTCTTATTTGTGTCTCTAACATCGGAACAGGTTTCAGAGTGCACTGTGGCTCAGTAGGTTTGCAGGATGTGCAAGCCATGTTTAGAAGAGCCCCCACTCCCATTATGAATTCTGATTAATTTTGCTCGCTTTACGCAAACTAGGAATTGCCTGAATGGTTTTGAAAGAGTAAAACGACAGGCAGGGGTGATGGTGGAGGTTAGGGCTGCCATGTTTTGAAGATCAAAAAAGAGGACACATTTGCCAACTTTTACATATCAGTGGAAAAGGAGAACATAAGGCAACCCTAGAGGTGGTGAAAGGGCACCCAGATTTGCAGTCTGTTAGTAGTCAAGCAGGTGAACACATTAGTGGGGGAGGTGGAGATCTACTCCATCCTATTTCAGGAAATGACCAGTCGCATGAGTCACTTCTTCAACACTGAGATAGGATAGAGTGACAGGAGCACGGCATTTTTCTGTTCAAGAACTCTGCCAGGTTTGGGGCCATGGATGATGGCGATGGCCATTTGCATTGTGGTGTTTAACTGGTGCCACAGAAGGGAGTGGGTGCTTCTTTTGATTTTGGGGTAGGGTCAATGGCAAAGCTGCATGCTCTGGCACCAGGGGTGGATAGCAGTTAGGGGCGTGGCTGGTGTGCATCCGGGGGGTGTGGCGCTATGGTACCCCCCTCCCCTATGGTGCCGGGGGCAGTATGGTCCCGCTGCCCCCCCCCATTCCTCTGCCAGTGGGTGGATCTGCATCTCTTGTCTAGCTGCATCAAACCATTTATTTATTACTTATTTAATGTATGTATATCAAACCTATCCATTCTTAAGGAAATCAGCCCTGAGTGCTCACTGGAAGGACAGATCGTGAAGCTGAGGCTCCAATACTTTGGCCACCTCATGAGAAGAGAAAACTCCCTGGAAAAGACCCTGATGTTGGGGAAAATTGAGGGCACAAGGAGAAGAGGACAACAGAGGATGAGATGGTTAGACAGTGTTGTCGAAGCTACCAGCATGAGTTTGACCAAACTGCGGGAGGCAGTGGAAGGCAGGAGTGCCTGGCGTGCTCCTGGTCCATGGGGGCATGAAGAGTTGGACACAACTAAACCACTAAACAACAACATATCTTGCCTTTCTCCTGAGCTGGGGTTCAAGGCAGCTTCCAACATTTAAGAACATACAAAGCAGTGAAAATAAACAAGTTAAAAGCAATAGTTAAAATACATCAAAACACATTTAGAACCAGCCATTAAAATATAGCAGCAGTCCAGTGAACAACAAGGACCCGGCTGAAAGGAACTCAGTACATAACAGAAGATCTTAGCCTGCCGACAGAAGGATAAGAGGGAGACCATCTCAGCTCCCATGGGAGGGAATTCTGCAATTTGGGAGCAGCCACAGAAAAGATTCTCTCTCATGTCACCACCATGCTTCTGATGTTGATGGGATCAAGAGAAGGTAGGTTTGTATATGGAGATACAATCTTTCAGGTAGCCTGGGTCCAATCTGTGCTAACCCTCCAACTGTGTGTAGTGTGGACCAGACTCCAGGAGTTCTTGCTTTTTGGTGGTTTGGCAAGGAAATAAAATCCTACAGACAGGGACCATTCAAGAGGACTTTCCACCTTCAGGCAGAAATCACTCTGAAGGAACCACAGACAGAAACAATAAGAAGCAGCCTTATACTGTGTTAGTTCAATGGTCCATCTACAGTAGCTCAGTATTGTCTACACTGACAAGCAACAGCTCTCTGGGGATTGCAAGTGGGACCTTCTGCCATTGACCCATGGGTCTTCTTCCCTAGAAAGAGGAGCGTCTTAGCAGTTGCTGCCTGATGAAATGGACACAAGGCTTAGGAGGGGGGAAAGATCCTCCAAACAGGTTAGGAAGCACAGTGTTAATTCTGCTTAAGGCCAGTACGGACTCCAAGTTGCTCATTAAGTTCTGTATGATGCTATGATCTGTTCCATCTCTATAAGATTAGATAGGTTTCAGAGTGAAACGGCTGGACGATCCAATTGTGTTTCTAACTGGGAAGGCCAAACAGGGATCAAAAGGTATGCGTATATTCTAAACCCATGTAACAAAACAGGACCATTTGTTGAGGAATATTTTATCCCAGCATTGCTTCGGCCATAGCTGAAATCATTACTGCAAACCCACAGGACATGAATCACACAACTGCAAGGAATATACATCACAGACTTGACTCTTTGAGAAAGGCTTCTGGTTGTGATGAGCTCCTCAGGTAAAAGGGTTCTGAGTATTCTAAGGCTTGTTTGCCAGTGGGACCTAGCTGTATGAATTTTCCTTTGCTCAGCTGCCTGTAAACTAGAGCCCATTCCATGTTTTGTTTGACAGCTCAGACGTACTCTCAATAGCAGGTATCCTAGATCCATTATCATAGAACAGCAGATATCCTAGATCCATTTCAATTGGGGTTTAGGCCTGCTTTTGGCACTGAAACTGCCAACATCATGCACTGAAACTGAGCCCAACATCGCACACGTGACATCACACACACAGCACACATGTGATGTCACGCGTGTGACACTGCCCCCCCAAATCTGGGGCACAACTCAATGCCTCTGGTGAGGATGTACTGCTACATTCTGTGGCAGGTCTCACTTTTACATTCCTAATACTGAATTTGTGTGTGCATGTTATTAAATACACAATATTAAATACACAAGCCATTTCATAATACAAACATAAAACCGTTTTAATATGGCACAATCAAACACATATTCTCCCAGTCGTTTACGAGACTGGGGCTTGTGAAAGTAAATAATCCACACCATCTTCTGATATCTTTAATATTCTTTTCACATGCACTGTTTACATTTATCTATATCCCTGTTTTCAAATATTTCTAACAATATATTCTGCATGAGCCTCGTGGTCTCTTCCAGCGCTACAGTTCTGTGATTCTACAATTCTATAGTTGGTTTGTGCATATTTTTCCAAGCTCTGGCATATAACAGCCTTGCAACAGTTAAGACAGGCCAGACCTGGAACTTGCATGGTTGTTGCTGGGGTCTAATCTTGACATAGTTTCATAAGCGGATGAGAGGGTCTAATGGAATTTCCACTTGCAAACTTTCTCATATTATCTCAACCCTTTTGTTCAAGAACTGCTTCGCTTTGACTCACCCTCCCACCTCGGATGGAAATTTTTTTTTTGCACAAAATATTTCTTTGCGGTTCAAGACAAAGCACAGCAGAGAGCCTTCCAAAACAATCGCTGAGAATCCCGTTCAGGCACGTCCAGAAAAAACTGCCCACCTTTGCTGCAGTGGGCGATTTCTTTTCATTCCGCATTTGCCCATAGAGAGCTGTAGGCGGTAATTCACGGCAGACACATACGTGGAAGTAAATCTCTTTGGGAAAACTAGCATGACATAATTCTGTTAAGGACTGGGCTGTGATAGCTAACGTAGGCAAGACAAGGTGGGGTGGAGGAAACGCAGGCTGTAGCTCAAAGGGTGCAGCATTTGTCTTGGGTGCAGAAGGTCCCAGGTTCAACCTGTGACATCTCCAAGCAGGGGCGGAGGAAGGGGGGTGCGGTGGGTGCGGGCCGCCCCAGGTGTGACCACTGAGGGGGGCGACAAAATGCCGGGCAGCACTCACCGCGGGGCCTGCAGTGCGCCCGAGCCATGTGTCTCTCCTGGGAGAGAAGCGGTGGCTTGGGCACGCACAGGCTCCATGCTGCCCAAATGGTCCGCCCACTGCCTCCCCCCCCCCAGCTGTAGGGCGGCTGAGTGGGAGGAGGCAGGCAGATGGGAAGGCCCCGCAGTGCGCCCCGCCCCTATGGGCGGCTTGCCCCACCCCTGGGCACGCCACCCCAGGCACCCCGAGTGGCTTCCCCCATCTGGTACACAGGCTGAGACCCTACCTGCCCGCAGACTGTGTCGCCAGAGTGGTGCATGCTCTGGTTATCTCCGGCTTGGACTACTGCAATGCGCTCTATGTGGGGCTACCTTTGAAGGTGACCCGGAAGCTACAACTAATCCAGAATGCGGCAGCTAGACTGGTGACTGGGAGCGGCCGCAGAGACCACATAACACCGGTCTTGAAAGACCTACATTGGCTCCCAATACGTTTCCGAGCACAATTCAAAGTGCTGGTGCTGACCTTTAAAGCCCTAAACGGCCTTGGTCCAGTATACCTGAAGGAGCGTCTCCACCCCCATCGTTCTACCCGGACACTGAGGTCCAGCGCCGAGGGCATTCTGGCGGTTCCCTCACTGTGAGAAGCCAAGCTACAGGGAACCAGGCAGAAGGCCTTTTCGGTAGTGGCACCCGCCCTGTGGAACGCCCTCCCACCAGATGTCAAAGAAAAGAACTACCAGACTTTTAGAAGACATCTGAAGACAGCCTTCTTTAGGGAAGCTATTAATGTTTAACAGACTACTGTATTTTAATACTTTGTTGGAAGCTGCCCAGAGTGGCTGGGGAAACCCAGCCAGATGGGTGGGGTATAAATAATAACTTCTTCTTCTTCTTCTTCTTCTTCTTCTTCTTCTTCTTCTTCTTATTATTATTATTATTATTATTATTGCTGTGTGAGTGTCCCCCATCTGAAATCCTAGAGAGCCACTTGCAGACAGAGTAGACAATACGCAGCTGGGTGGAGCAACAAGGCAGCCTTTCCTATAGAAGAGTAAGGATTCTTTTAGCTAAAGCAAAGCGAGGTCCTGCCGCATCAGCCTGGCAGCGACTGCATAATAACAAAACAAGGAAAAATGGATTTCCATGGCCTGGTGAAAGCTTTATGGCTTTGTGGCTTTTGCAGTTCTTTATACAATGCATTCAGCTAATAACTTCTCTCTCCAAGACAGTAAAACATTTTTTTGCAGCACCAAATCAAATAGTACATAATAGCCACTGCACAGAAATGCTGTCTCCAACCTGTCTCATCCACACTTGGTTTCTGTGGGACTTTTTGTTCTGGTGCAGGTATGTGTTTACCGTCTTCTTCTTTGCTTCTTCCCCTGGAATTATTCCTCCTAGTGAACCACCGTTCCGTACCAGCCACCTGCTATCCCAGTATGATACCATAGTACTTGGCAACTCCATCTGTAATGAAAGCTTCCCCAAAATGCCAGTTGATGGTCAAAGCCTAAAAGGTCCTACAGTGTGTGTGTGTGTGTGTGTGTGTGTGTGTGTGTGTGTGTGTAAACAGCACATGATATAGACCTGATATTGATCAGCAGCAACCCCCTGCAGTTTCACCATGTATCTGTTTATACATGTTTTAATCCTGCTTAATACAGCAACAAAACTCACCTAAACTCTACCTCTTTTTCAAATCAGAACCAGTGAAGGCGGTGAAGGTCCTGTGTGAGTGTCTGGAGGCAGTTTGAGGATGGATGGCAGCTAACAGATTGAGGTTGAATCCTGACAAGACAGAAGTACTGTTTTGGGAGACAGGGGGCTGGTGGGTGTGGGGGACTCCCTGGTCCTGAATAGGGTAACTGTGCCCCTGAAGGACCAGGTGCGTAGCCTGGGAGTCATTTTGGACTCACAGCTGTCCATGGAGGCGCAGGTGAATTCTGTGTCCAGGGCAGCTGTTTACCAGCTCCATCTGGTACGCAGGCTGAGACCCTACCTACCAGCAGACTGTCTCGCCAGAGTGGTGCATGCTCTAGTTATCTCCCGCTTGGACTACTGCAATGCGCTCTATGTGGGGCTACCTTTGAAGGTGACCCGGAAACTACAACTAATCCAGAATGCGGCAGCCAGACTGGTGACTGGGAGTGGCCATCAAGATCACATAACACCAGTCCTGAAAGACCTACATTGGCTCCCAGTACGTTTCCGAGCACAATTCAAAGTGTTGGTGCTGACTTTTAAAGCCCTAAATGGCCTCAGTCCAGTATACCTGAAGGAGCGTCTCCACTCCCATCGTTCTGAGGTCCAGCGCCGAGGGCCTTCTGGCAGTTCCCTCACTGCAAGAAGCCAAGTAACAGGGAACCAGGCAGAGGGCCTTCTCGGTAGTGGCATCCGACTTGTGAAACTCCCTCCCACTGGATGTCAAAGAGAAAAACAACTATCAGACTTTTAGAAGACATCTGAAGGCAGCCCTGTTTAGGGAAGCTTTTAATGTTTGATGCATTACTGTATTTTAATATTTTGTTGGAAGCCACCCAGAGTGGTTGGGGAAGCCCAGCCAGATGGGCGGGGTATAAATAATAAATTAGTATTATTATTATTATTAAACGCATCCTTCAAGCCACCGAGCCCACTCGGGCCTCTAGTGACAGCTGTGGAATTCAATGCAGTAATTTCAGTCAAAGCATCCATGACAGATGACCATCCAACCTCCATGAAGGAAAGTCCACCACCTCCCAAGGGAGACCGTTCCACAGTCAAACAGCTCTTATTGTCAGAAAGTTCTTCCTGAGTTGAGTCAGAATCTCTTTTCTTGTAACTTGAAGCCATTGGTTCGAATCCTGCCCTCCAGAGCAGGAGAAAATAAGCTTGCTCGCTCTTCCACGTGACAGCCCTTGAGATATCTGAAGACAGCTATCATATACCATGGTGTGCCAAGTAACCAAATGAGAAATAACTTAGATTCTCTGTTTTATTTATGTACTGTATTGATTGGATTAGAATGTCTATATTGTCAACGTTATGAGGGGAGGGAACACTGGGGCAGTGAACGGCATAAAATAAAAATAAAACTGAATTCCTTAAACAAGTACAAAGTATGTCACAGATCAGTAGATCTACTTAATACATCAGTGTAGCTGGATCACCCCTCAGGGAAAGCCTGTGTGTCTCTGCTGCAACTCCCACAAATGAAGAGAGAGCACATAATGTAGTCCTTGCATAAATTCCCTCTTTATATAGCTGTTGCACATAATGTAGTCCTTGCATAAATTCCCTCTTTATATAGCTGTTGCACAGCCTCTCAGCCCCAAGTAGCCACTGGCCTCCCCACTTTAGGTATTAATAATGCATTTAGGGCAATGTGATAAGGATCGGGAGCCAAGCCCATTAGAGTCTTTCGCAAAGCTCCCTGCGATGATTACCCGTTTTGTATTCCTGTCTGTTCTGGAGGTGCTGTTGCATAACATTCTCTTCCTGGCTTCCCTCTGTTCTAAAATTGCTTTTGTTCCCTCTGTGTTTGAGGTAAAGCTCTGTGCTGCGTCTCTTTCCTTGAGGGATTCCTTCCCGTGCTGATTTGTATTTTGCACAGCGCCGCTCTTTCACTTAACTGCATGGATCCTATGCACAAGCTGTAATTCCCACAAGGGAAGAAAAGGCAGAGGGTGTCATTCTTTCCGAGTGAGATAACAGCAAGCTCGTGTTACACAAGGATGATATGGCTCTCTTGCACAAGTAATGCATCCCCACTCCCCCAAGATGAGAGTATTTTGTGATAAGTAAAGTCTGGGAAAAGTCTGTCAAATGTGTCACATCTGACAAATGTATGAAACGATCGTACATTTAAAGCACTCTTGTCCAACAAAGGTCCATATAGTTAAGGTCCGTATAGTTAAAGCTATGGTTTTCCCAGTACTGATGTATGGAAGTGAGAGCTGGATCATAAAGAAGGCTGATCGCTGAAGAATTGATACTTTTGAATTCTGGTGCTGGAGGAGACTCTTGAGAGTCCCATGGACTGCAAGAAGATCAAACCTATCCATTCTGAAGGAAATCAGCCCTGAGTGCTCACTGGAAGGACAGATCCTGAAGCTGAGGCTCCAATACTTTGGCCACCTCATGAGAAGAGAAGACTCCCTGGAAAAGACCCCGATGTTGGGAAAGATGGAGGTCACAAGGAGAAGGGGACGACAGAGGACGAGATGGTTGGACAGTGTTCTCGAAGCTACCAGCATGAGTTTGACCAAACTGCGGGAGGCAGTGGAAGACAGGAGTGCCTGGCGGGCTCTGGTCCACGCGGTCACAAAGAGTTGGACACGACTAAACAACTAAACAACAACAACAAATCCATTTTAAGAGTCATGGCTTCCCCCAAAGACTCCTGGGAACTGTAGCTTGTTAAGGGAGACTGAGGATTTAGCTACATTAGTCAAAATGTAGCGTTATAAATGCGTTATAACACGGTGACACCAGAGGGCTCTGTAGAGCTGAAATCACAACTCAATGATATTTTCAATTGTGAGCTTTACAACAGGTTTTCGCAGAGCGTATTCAGAGCGTTTTTTTATAGCTGTGTAGATCTAAGGTAAAGGTAAAGGGACCCCTGACCATTAGGTCCAGTCGTGACCGACTCTGGGGTTGCGGCGCTCATCTCGCTTTATTGGCTGAGGGAGCCAGCGTACAGCTTCCAGGTCATGTGGCCAGCATGACTAAGCCACTTCTGGGACTAAGCCACTTCTGGCAAACCAGAGCAGCGCACGGAAACGCCGTTTACCTTCCCACCAGAGTGGTACCTATTTATCTACTTGCACTTTGACATGCTTTTGAACTGCTAGGTTGGCAGGAACAGGGACCGAGCAACGGGAGCTCACTCCGTCATGGGGATTTGAACCGCCGACCTTCTGATCGGCAAGTCCTAGACTCTGTGGTTTAACCCACAGCGCCACCCACGTCCCTGTGTAGTTCTAGCCTCACACTAAAGAGAAAGAGGCATGATGGATAGCTCAGCTGGTAGAGCATGTGACTTTTAATCTTAGGGTTGTGAGTTAGAACCTCACATTGGGCAGAAGATTCCTATATTGCAGGGGGTTGGAACAGAGAATCCTCCTGGTCCCTTTCAACTCTACAGTTCTGTGATTCTGTCAGGTGAGAGTTGATAGGAGGCCTGTAACAAACTGCACTTCCCAAGATTCTCTGAGAGAAGCCTGACTCTTGAATTGAAACAAGAATGCTTTAAATATACATGGTGGATGTGCTCATCATGAAGCACCAAACCACACCAAGTCAAGGGAAGCTTCAAATAACATTGCAGGGAGGATGGCGTAGACAACAATGCACTAATTACTTTATTAGCTAAGCTTTGCAAGGATGCTGTCTGTGCAGATGCAGAATGTTCTTCTGTGCCTTTGTGGACTTCCAATTTCCCCTGCTCCATTTAAGCATGGACTCTTAATCATAAAATGTGCCTCTTTCATCAATATTAAACACACATAAAAGATCCAAGGAACTAATTAAGGTATGTACTAGACTGCAGCCCTTTCCCTAAGGACCACAATGCTTCCTAGATATTATCCTGGTAATTTGTAGAACAACCTTGTCATGTAGGCCTGTATGATTTATCTCTGTACTTTATATAGATTTGTGCAGTGCATTGTTATATACTGTATGATGTGGCCCCGATCCAATAGGTGTTCATGCAGCAGGCAGGGCAGTGCACACAGGATGCAGTAAACAAACAAGGATCCGGCCAACGAGGATGGCCTAGCCATCAAGAAAAATCAGTTTTCGCCTCCAGGATTTTGTTTCGCACCTTGTGGAGCATCAAAGATAAACATGACAAAGTTATGAATGAAAATGGTACCTAGAAGAAGGGGGAACCTGGCTTAAGAAGTTACAAAAAGTAGCACTAAATGGGAGGAAAATGTGTTATTTCTTAAACTGAGGGAATCTGCAACAACAGTGCCAGTCTATAGACACCTATGCAGAAGTAAGGCCCACTAAGTTCAATGGGACTTACTTCCAGAAAAGTATGTCTTAGGTTGCAACCTTAGAACTGGATGAAGAGAATCCAGTTGGGAAGGATTTTTGGAAGGATTATGCTTGTGGTTTGTGGCTTTGCTAACTTAGAACTGCTAACAGACATACCTAGAGTATTGGACTGGAATCTAGGAGACCGGGGTTCAAATGTGCACTCAGCCATGAAGAAGTTCATTGGGCGATCTTGGGCAGCCAATGCCTCTCCTATTCTACCTCACAGGGTTGTTGGGGAGATAAAATGTAGGAGAAGGGGCCTGTGTGGGCCACTTTGATCTCCTTGGAAAGGAAAGGTGGTGAATAAAAAAATAAATATTTGGTCATGAAAATATACTATGGTTTCAATGTGATTTATAAGTTATGGTTTGTGTCTGTAAACAATTTTAAAACAAGCAAACCAACAACTCTCTCTCTCTCTTTTCTGTTTCTCCTAATTGTCATCTTGCCCTAATTTTCCCATGCAAAGAGAATCTTGAAATCTTCAATCAGAAAAGCATATTGTCGTGGGCGTGGTGACTGATTAACTGTGAGTGGGATTGTCACTGTGGGTTTTCCAGAAAGCAGTGCCTGGCCGGGCACTATTCTGGAATTTGACAAAACACCGTATTTACTTGAATCTAACACTTAACCTTTTTTTGGGCCAAATTACGCTGCGGAAATTAAGGTGCTCATTAGATTCGACGGCACATTTACATTTGCCAGCAAATACTTTTGGGGTTTCAAGGTTCTGAAAATTGAGGTGCGCATTAGATTTGATGGCGCATTAGACTCGAGTAAATACGGTACTATTAATATCTCTGACACTGGAATCTTATGCATCTCTACTCAGAAGCAAGTCCTGCTGCTTTTTATGGAACCCAGGAAACTGTGAGATGGGTACTAAGAACAAAGGAAGAGGCTGCTGGACCAAACCAATGGCTCAGTATCCTGATCTCACATTGGCTCTGATCTCATAGTGGCTCTAGCTCAGCATCCTGATCTCACAGTGGCCAGCCAGATAGATGCCCATGGGAACTCCAAAGGCAGGACCTAACAGCAGGAGCATTTTCTCCACTTCTGATTCCAAGTAGCTGGCATTCCAAGATATACTGCCTCCAACAATTGAGGCAGAACACAGTCATTTTTCAACACTTCTTGGGGTTATAGCTTAGGAGAGCATCTTGATGAGTTCCTGCACTTGGAAAATCACCACTACACTTATGCTCCAGGTCAGGCTTCCCAAACTTGGGTCTCCAGCTGTTGTTGGACTACAACTCCCATCATCCCTTGGCCACTGGTCCTGCTAGCTAGGGATGATGGGAGTTGTAGTCTAAAAAATACCTGGAGACCCAAGTGGTGGCTAACAAATTGAGGTTGAATCTTGACAAGACAGAAGTACTGTTTTGGGGGGACAGGGTGTGGGTGGGTGTGGAGGACTTCCTGGTCCTGAATGGGATAACTGTGCCCCTGAAGGAGCAGGTGCACAGCCTGGGAGTCATTTTGGACTCACAACTGTCCATGGAGGCACAGGTGAATTCTGTGTCCAGGGCAGCTGTTTACCAGCTCCATCTGGTACCCAGGCTGAAACCCTACCTGCCCACAGACTGTCTCGCCAGAGTGGTGCATGCTCTGGTTATCTCCCGCTTGGACTACTGCAATGCACTCTACCTGAGGCTACCTTTGAAGGTGACCCGGAAACTACAGCTAATCCAGAATGCGGCAGCTAGACTGGTGACTGGGAGCGGCCGCAGAGACCACATAACACCAGTCTTGAAAGACCTACATTGGCTCCCTGTACGTTTCCGAGCACAATTCAAAGTGTTGGTGTTGACCTTTAAAGCCCTAAACGGCCTTGGTCCAGTATATCTGAAGGAACGTTTCCACCCCCATCGTTCAGCCCGGACACTGAGATCCAGCGCCGAGGCCTTCTTTGTGCAAAGCCAAATTACAGGGAACCAGGCAGAGGACCTTCTTGGTGGTGGCGCCCGCCCTGTGGAATGCCCTCCCACCAGATGTCAAAGAGAACAACAACTACCAAACTTTTAGAAGACATCTGAAGGCAGCCCTCTTTAGGGAAGCTTTTAATGTTTGATGTATTACTGTATTTTAATATTTGATTGGAAGCCACCCAGAGTGACTGGGGAAGCCCAGTCGGATGGACGGGGTATAAATAATAAATTAGATTAGATTAGATCGCCACAGGTGCTTCATGGTTGCATAGGGATTTGAACCTAGCTCTCTCCAGCTCAGTCCAGAATTCTGCTATACTAGGCTGGCTCTCATATCTCCTCGTCAAAGAGAAGCCAGATGCAGCTGTGGATGGTAACTGACAACCATTATGTAGCATTAGGTGGGGTTTTTTTCCCCCCAGCAGTCAAAGCAGAGCTTTAATATTTACATCTGCCTCCTGCGGTTTATTTGATAAATTATTTATGCACAAAACCTTTATGTCTTTTTTGCTCCAGACCTTTTAGCCGCAGAAGTGTGTGTGTTTTATTTCATTTCTTTTGAGTTACACATTTTCTATTTTAAAAAAAAAAGTGCTGAAGCAAATATCAAAACTGCTCCCTGTGGGTTGGCGAGAACAGCAAAACCTCATTCTTCTTCTAAGGAAACCTTCTGAAATGCTGGCAAGGAACCCTTTGAGCGAAGGGCAAAAAAAAAAAAAAAGAAAAGAAAGGATGAGAATCCGTTGACTAAACCTTCAGTCCGTTTTCTAGGCAATGGGATGAGTTAACCCTTCCGGCGTATCTGTACTAAACACATACAGTGGTTTTATGTCCCAAGGTTTTAATGCCCGCCTGGAAATTTAAGTTTTCTCAGCATTCTAACATGAACCTCAGTTCCCAGAAATCATTGTGGAAAGTTAGGGCATGATTGGCACAGGGTGAGATCTACAGTTGATGCTAATTCAGCACAGCTTGTCGCTGCAGACATGGAGAATGGGGTGCTGGGGTGGGAACTGTGGACTTTGCAAGGGATGACAGCTCCACAAAGAAGAAGGAGCACTAATAAATGTGTCCCGCAGTGTGTCCACAATGTTGCACAATATTCTGAACCTGTCCGATTTCAGGCACTGTCGATCACAGCTGGCCTAAGACATTTTGCCGCCTGAGGCAGAGCAGTACATGACAACCTACGTCCACCCCAAACTGAGCAGCACCAGATCCAAGGCCAGGCCAGGACCACAAGTTGCAGGCCCAGTTCCCGTAGACCAGGGGTGGGGAACCTGTGGCCCTCCAGATGTTGTTGTACTCCAGTTCCCATAAGTCTGGATAATCAGTGATTGCAAATGCTGGGATTTGGAGTCCAGGGAAGGAAAGGGGGGGGGATGGTGTCAGCACTGCCCACCGAGGAAGGAGGAAGGGAGAGGAAGACAGGAAAGTACTGCCAGCATCACATTTATTGCCCAGAGCACCTCCCTGAAAGGACAGGAGGGCGAGGTGACACAGCAGTGAGGTCCAGCTCTGAGGCCCTTCTGGCAGTTCCCTCACTGCAAGATGTAAGGGTACAGGGAACCAGGCAGAGAGCCTTCTCGGTGGTGGCACCTGCCCTGTGGGAAGCCCTCCCATCAGATGTCAAGGAAATAACTATCTGAGTTTTAGAAGGTATCTGAAGGCAGTCCTGTTTAGGGAAGATTTTAATGTTTGATAATCTGTTTTTAATCTGTTGGGAGCCGCCCAGAGTGGCTGGGGAACCCAGCTGGATGGGAGGGATATAAATAAATTATTATTAATAATAATCATGTTTCTCTGCTTTATCTCTGCTCCCAGGTTGGGGCTAGTTTGCAAGGACAAACTCCCTTGATTAGACGCTGGAAGGCAGGTGTTCAGATGTTGACACCTGAGGGATGCTGGCTCACTCTCTAGTGCTGCCACAAGTTTACTTACAAATGGAAATGCATTTGTCATAGTAATGCCGGGTTCTTTTGAGATGCAAAAGTGCTTGGTTCTTTGGAAGGCAATAACAAAATGTGCTCCCGCTCTTCCTCTGGGGATGCTCCGGGGAAAGGAACTCTAGGTTATTACGAGCCTGCAAAGCACATCTTGCAAGCAGCATGTGACGTGGCAGCCTGCTTTCCTGTTAATGGGAGTCACGCAGCTCAAATCCCTGCTTGGTGCTTTGGAAATTCAGGGGATGGGAGTGCTAGAACTCTGACCGTAAAAGCACAAAGCGACATCAGAGAAGGGTACCCGGGAGAGCAAGCGTGCCGGCCCCAGACCGAGGGAACAGTACAGCCCTGCCAATTGTCAAACTGGAAGTTTTTAAATCCTGCTGCTGCTAGAGGCAAATGCTCATTTTTCACCATAAAGCCAAATCGGAAGCAGACAAAATGCTGGATCAAATATTAATTTAGCACTTTCAAGAAAGCACACAAATCACTCATGCAATTTCCATTTGCTCATTCATTTTCGAATGAAGTTAATCTCCCCCGGTACTGATTGTGCTACGGTGGGACATTTTCATTAAATAGTTTGGCCACTTCTCTTTTCTTTGTTAGAATCTGAATAGGCTGAATGTTCTCATATCAAATCAGAGTACAGGGCTATTCATAGGGTCTAATTCATCAATGGAAGCCCTGTGTCAAGACTTATGCTTGTGCAGTGGGGCTTCCACACACAAACACACTTCTCCCCTGTGCCCCTGCAGTCTGGAAATTCTCTCTGTGGACTCAGGAAAAACCCCAGAACAGTGTGCAAGGCGAGGAGAACTGGGATTTTTTTCCACCTGGCAAGCTGCAATGCTTATATAGATGGAACAATTGGAAAAGCTCAATGCTGAATTTCACCCAAAGATTCTGGTCACCTCTTTAGACCTAAATCTTTTCAGGGCCTTGGTTAAACATTCATTCCAGGCAGGTCCACTGTAGCAAAGGAGGAGAAAACTGTTTCCCTGTTGAGGGCCACATTCTGTCAGGGTTAACCTGCCGAGGGCCACATACCAGCTTTCTGTAGGAGTTGTATTACAAAGAGGTTTCTAGTTACAGGTAGGTAGCTATGTTGGTCTGCTGTAGTTGAAACAAAATAAATAAAATTAATAATAATAATAATAATAAATCCTTCCAGTAGCACCTTAGAGACCAACTAAGTTAGTTATTGGTATGAGCTTTCATGTGCATGCACACTTCTTCAGATACACTGAAACAGGTTTCTGTAATGGTTATTGCTAGCTTAAATGAATGCTGGTGTCTGGTGGATATTAGCTAATAAATGCAGCCTGTCTGCTGGTAGGGAAGTGGGGAAGGGCTGTAGCTTAGTGGTAGAGCATGGAGACAGTACCCAGTCTTTCCAGGAAGGGCTGGGAGCAGTGTCTTAGCTTGGGTTGCCAGCACTCAGGGCCAAGGGGAGGGTCGGTGGGTGGGAGGGAGGGAAATGGATGGAGTATGCATGTGCAGTCAACTGCCTAATAGTGTCCATGTCACCTAGAAGATCACAGCCACAGAGATAAGAAAAGAAGAGTCATTCCATTGTCTGAAGAAGTCACTTCCTGGTTTGTATGGAAAAGCTGTTTTCAATGGAGCCCAGGGACAGAAGTAGGCAGCTGTACTGAGACAGCACTGGGTGCTGAAATTCTGTACCCCCTAATAATTTTGCATGGGACGCGGGTGGCGCTGTGGGTTAAACCACTGAGCCTAGGATTTGCCGATCAGAAGGTCGGCGGTTCGAATCCCCGCGACGGGGTGAGCTCCCGTTGCTCGGTCCCTGCTCCTGCCCACCTAGCAGTTCGAAAGTACATCAAAGTGCAAGTAGATAAATAGGTACCGCTCTGGCGGGAAGGTAAACGGCATTTCTGTGCGCTGCTCTGGTTCACCAGAAGCGGCTTAGTCATGCTGGCCACATGACCTGGAAGCTGTATGCTGGCAGCTTTTAAGTGACAGATCCAAAGGTGATGCCTGCCTGCTTGACCTCAATTTCAGCAAGCAGAGAAGGCTGGAGTTTTTTTAATATAAAAAGACCACACAGCTAAAATATGCTGTTCTTTCAGTATCATCCCTTGGCTTAGTGACTGACTCCCCCCGCACTCCTTCAAAAAGGACCCTGTTCTGCTGTGGGGACTTTGGGAGCAACTTGTTTTGCATCAAATGAATGTAAGTGTTACCACCTTCAAATGTCTGCATAACAAGCTGATTTTGGCAGAGCCACACCATCCATTTAAATGGACTTTACTTCTGCCCAAAGAATCCAGAGAATTGTAGTTTCGCCCTCACAGAGTCACATTTCCTGGCACCCTTAACATACTACAGTTCCCAGGATTCTTGGACAGGGGTGTTGTGTGTATAAATGGGCATTAGATGGAGGAGAATTATTATTATTATTATTATTATTATTATTATTATTATTTGTTCCCCTCCTATCTTTCTGGGTTGTCCCAGCCACTCTGGGTGGCTTCCAACATATATACAAATATAATAAAACATTAAACATTAAAAAACTTCCCTATACAGCCTTCAGATGTCTTTTAAAGGTTACATCTTGACATCTGATGGGAGGGTGTTCCACAGGGTGGGTGCCACTACCAAGAAGGCCCTCTGCCTGAGAAATTCTGCAAATTAAAAAAGAGGAAAGATGTGCATTGGAGAATGAGATCTGCACACATATTTCAAGGTCATTCACGTGCTGGTTACCTCTTGGCTGGATTTCTTTTTTCTGCTGTTTTTGGCATCCATCTGCCTCAGGAGACAATGGAAGATTGCACCTTCAGGGGTTAAGACAAACCACTGGAAAGTTAAAGCACGTGCTGTGGCTGCAGAGACCAATATGGGATTAGTGCATTGCTTTCTATGTGGGGCTGCCTTTGGAGACATTTGGAAACTTCAGCTAATGTAGACTGTTGCAGGTAGAATTGCTGGATAATCTGCACTATTTAAATAGATTATCCATGTGGAGGCCTAGGCACAGTTCAGTTTAAAGCCCTGAATGGCACGGGACCAGAGTATCTAAACAATTACTTCCATCACTGCCACCCTTGTGAGCCTGCCTGGTTATTGAGATCCCTTCGGTATGTTCCACTCCCTTTATCTGAGCTATGTGTGAGAGAGGGACTCCTCTGTGGTGGCACCAAGGTTGTGGAAGACCCTGCCCCAGGAGATCTTATGCTCCCCTCTGTGTTACATTTCCTTTAGTTTTTGAAGAGATTTGGATTTAAGCAGGCATCCAACTTGGCCAGCTGATCATTTTCTGTGTGGTTGGGTCGTTTTGTGCCACCTCTGTTTCCATTTAATTCCCAGGTTGTTAACTTTCCGATGCATTGTATGTCCTTGTGAACTGTAAAGGTAAAGATAAAGGACCCCTGACAGTTAAATCCAGCCACGAACAACTCTGGGGTTGTGGCACTCATCTCACTTTACTGGCCGAGGGAGCCGACATATGTCCGCAGACAGTTTTTCTGGGTCATGTGGCCAGCATGACTAAGCCACTTTTGGCAAACCAGAGCAGCGCATGGAAACGCCGTTTACCTTCCCGCCGGAGCGGTACCTATTTATCTACTTGCACTTTGACATGCTTTCGAACTGCTAGGTTGGCAGGAGCTGGGACTGAGCAACAGGAGTTCACCCCGCTGTGGGGATTCGAACCGCCAACCTTCTGATTGGCAAGCCCTAGGCTCAGTGGTTTAGACCACAGCACCACCAGCGTCCCCCTAATTGTGAGCTATACTGAGTGTTATATAGCTGAAATGCAGGGTGAAGATCCTCTCAATAATAATAATAATTTAATAAAAGGATTGCAGGCAGTGATGGCGAATTCCCAGAGAGGTGATACTGGTTCAAACCCTGAGAGTTTCTTAAAAATGGAAGGAGAGCCTGTCTATTCAACATTCTGTTTCAGATATTGTTTAACAAACTATGAGTTAACTACAGATGGCCCTGCAGATGATCAGAATAAGCCATGCGTGTTTCTCCAGTGTTTGTTTTCCAGCTGCTCTTGCCTCATGCCTTTATGGTCTGGTGAGTGTCTGGAGTGAAGCGGTTGAACAAACCATGGTTAAGTAAGGGTATCGAGTTCCCACAGAACACCAAGCCATAATGAAAACAAATGAATCAGATGCTTGTTTGTTGGCAGCAAACAAACTGTAGTTCAGCTGCTCAGCTGGGTTCACATATCACACCCAGCTGTGGTTTTAATAAACCATAGGTTAATAAACCATGGTTTGGTGTTATGTCACAGAGTCAGACCACTGGTCTATCTAGCTCAGTATGATGATTCAAACAGGAGTCTTTTCCTTACTGGGGATCGAACCTTTGCCACTGTCTGTGCAAACCTCTGAGCTACGGTCCTCCCTCTTTCACAGCTTATAGTCTGTGATAGATCCCATTCATACTAGCACAAGTTTACAGAATGCTATCAAAAGAAACAATTCATGAGAAAGCTGCAAGAGAGGCAATTAATCTGCAGTCTCTTAAAATGTCAGCTGGTTTGCTGTGCCTCTTGTTCTCCTGCCATTCCTTCAGCTGACAGCTTCCGTGCAGAGCCTGCCTCAAGCCACCGGTGGAGCAGCAGCCTTCTCTGCTGGATGGAGTGTCTTGCTGAAGACGCAGCCGTTCTCCTTGCACGGTGATGCTAGGTTGCAACAGCTTTGAGTTGCATGCAGCACTTGAAGGAGACAAGGGCGGAGAATTGGAAAAACCATCAGTGTTCAAGATGAAATGGACTTGCCTGCAACACAGCACATTGCTCGGGATGTGGCTTGCAAGGAGGGGAGGATGCCATGAAATCACTGCTGTAGCTGCTCTGTTCTCAAAGAATAGCGCACATTTTACATTTCCTTCTCCAACAGGGATGGGGAACCTCTGCTGCCCCCTGCCCCGATGACAACCGCCATCATCCCTAGCCATTGGTCTTACTGGCCAGCACTGATGGCAGCTGGAGTCCACAAGCATCAGGAGGACCACAGGAAAACCCACCTCTGCTCTATGGTCATGTGGAGCACAACCTTCTCTTAAAGCAAAATCTGAATTTTAAAACATGGGGAAAGCCACCCTGTCCCTCCCCACAAAAACTGAGTGTGTTGTCAGCCTGTAACTCTTTTGAGAGTTGCTCCATTAGAAGAAAATTGGAATTGTAATGCCAGGAAATGGTACGTCTGTATCATTACTCAAATTACTCAGATTATCTCCAGCATGAAAGGCATAAAGAGTAGCTGTGGATCTCCCTGTAATTCTGAAGGGCTGTTTCAAAGTAACTGATGTAAAGGAAGTGGCGAAAGCTTCTTTAATTAATGGTTGATAGCTGCAAGAACTAGAAACAGAGACTTTTTTTTCCAGTTTAGGGAGGTGTTTTGACTAAGCAGGGAGGATGATGGGGGACAAAACTAGAATTAGTTGGTTCTGCCTGCCATTGGTTCTGGGGCCACCTACTGTTGGCCTCCTTGCCTTCCGCTCTATCAGTCCTAATTGCAGTGGCAAAACAGAGGAATGAAGGAAATGTGTGGTGCCTTTGTAGTTCTCTTTCCATTGTTGATGTCCCAGTGCCAGCGCTCACTCTCACTAACTGAGCCATGGAAGGCATGGGTGAAAATAGCCACTCTCAGAGTCATTGTCCAAAGGGGAAGGACTCCATCGAAGGCCCATTGACGCTCTCCTGCATGGTGTATAATCAGAGGCAAACAATCCTTTAGATGGTATCCTATGTTAAAGGTAAAGGGGCCCATTAGGTCCAGTCGTGACCGACTCTGGGGTTGCGGCGCTCATCTCGCTTTATTGGGCAAGGGAGCCGGCGTACAGCTTCTGGGTCATGTGGCCAGCATGACTAAGCTGCTTCTGGTGAACCAGAAACACCATTTACCTTCCTGCTAGAGCGGTACCTATTTATCTACTTGCACTTTGACGTGCTTTCAAACTGCTAGGTGGGCAGGAGCAGGGACTGAGCTCACCCCGTTGCAGGGATTCGAACCGCCGACCTTCTGATCTGCAAGTCCTAGGCTCAGCAGGTTAAACCACAGCGCCACCCGCATCCCTTATCCTACGTTAGTGCTGCTCAAAATAGACCTCTGGCTCTTGCCTCTTCAAGCAAACCAACCCACTTAGAGACCTGGAGACAGAAGAGCCTCCAAAGTCAGCCAGCTGCAGCAGATTTTCTCAGCTTCCCAACCTTCTCCAGCCTTGTCCATAATGGCTTATGCTTGTGACCACATTCTCATAGCCTCAACCAAAGCCAGGACCTTTTCAACTCTGACTCTGGCCTGGTGGAATGCTCTGCCTCATGAGACCAGGGCCCTGCAGGATCTGATTTCTTTCCACAGGGCCTGTAAGACAGAGTTGTTCTGCCTGGCCTTTGGCTTGGAGTCAATTTGATTCCCTCCCCCTCTTTCTTTTTTCCTTTCTCCTCCTGTGATGAGGCTGCATTTTAATGTTTTAATGTTGTATCTTAATCTTGTTTTTAAGTTGTATTCATTCAACTTGTTTTTATTATTAGTTGTTAGCCTCCCTGAGCCCGGCCTTGGCTGGGAAAGGTGGGGCATAAGTAAAAATTATTATTATTATTATTATTATTATTCTCCTCCCTTATGAAAACGAGCCCAATTGCCAACATCTTCTGCAGAGGCACTTTACAGTAATTGCCAGGACTTTGAATTGAACCCAGCCACAGTCTGGAAGCCAGGGAAGCCATTATAATAGAGGAGACACATGCTAACATAGCTCAAGGCAGCACTATAGCTACTGCATTTTGCACCAAGTGAAGTTTTTAGTGCTTTTCAAAGGCAGCCCCATGGAGAGCATGTTGCAGTAATCCAGTTACAAAAGACTGTGTGAGCATCACAAGCTTTTCAGAAATGGGTGCATTTGGGGCCCTGTCCTGTGCTGGGGGGATGGAATCCTGCTGGCCAGAAGCTAGGAGCAAAGTTGGGTTCCAGAGCATTTTATAATTTCTTGCGATGTGCAAAAGAATGTCCCATTTTGGTGCTCCCAGTGAGTGTCATATGGCAGGGGAACACCTCCTACTGCCTTCTCAATGAGCCGCAAGCTGCCCGTAGGCATGTTTAAATCTGCACCGTTGGAGTTCCTCGCTTTAAGACAGCAGGCACAAACACATTTTAATTACAATCCACTCAATCTACTTCAATTGCGAGCAATGTCACATTCGGCAGCTCACATTTGATGGTGCCCAGCGATAGGGAAATGGTGGTGCAGAGGTTGGTGGGCTCCCCTCAGCCCCAGTTGGCAGGGCCAAAGGTCAGGGATAATGGGAATCCTCCACATTTGGAGAGTCCACCTCCCCTGATGTAACCAAAAGAGATCATTTCAATCTCCTGTAATGTTATGGTGAAGGTTTGAAGTTCAGTAAATGTTGGACATTCACTGGCAGATGTTGGACATTCACTGGCAGACATTCCAGGCAAATGTCCAGACTACCTGAAGGCTCAAAAGATATACTGGCAAATGTTGATGGTTGCCTGAAAGTGATTGTCAGCATTCCCTTGGGTATGTCCAAAAATGGGAATACATATTTGGAAGCCTTCACAAATTCATCTGAGTTTACAGATGCTTACATGTGGATGGAGGCATTCACCAAAATATAGATGCTCACTGAGGTGCAGTTTCGGGGCTGGTACCTGGGATGTAGAAAGGTTATATACAGTGCAATCCTAAACCAGCCTACGCAGAGAAAGTCTGATTGAGTTCAGTGGGGCTTATTCCCAGAAAAATGGGTATAGGATTCCTGTCCTGGGCAGCCAGAACATTTCCTGTAAGTCAGGAATGGCAAGCCTGTGGACCTCCAAATGTGGCAGGACTCCAATTCCCATCACCCATGACTATTGGCCATGCTGGCTGGGGCTGATGGGAGTTGGAGTCCAAGAACAGTTGGAAGTCAGCCATCTCTGCAATAAGCATTTTAGCTGCCAAGTGACAGGAATCAACACAACTGGATGGCTGGAGAGTCCAAGAGTGGGAACCCTTTTTCATTCCAAGGGCCACATTCCCTCACATGCAACTTTCCAAGGGCTGTATGCTGGTGGTGGGTGGGGCCAGAGATAAAAGTGGGCGGGGCAATAGATGTCAATCTTATCTTTGTACAGAAGGCTACATTCCAGCCATATAAAGCCAAAGGTTTCTATGAGCATGCACAAATTTTCCATCCCCCATGGAAACAAGAAAGGTGAATTATCACAGTCCAAGGAACAGTCAGACAGGGCACCTGCAAAGTCTTTCAACCAGGGAATAGTTAAAGTACCAGTTAAAATCACAACACCAAATTTGCGTTTCTTTAGCAGTACATGATGTTCTGACCTGTTTTCAGACGGGCGGCTTAATTAAATATCTCCTGGGCCCATTTCCTTTCTTTTGCATACATGTTGCTCCAAACAACCAAGCTAATACCATTTATTATTCTATTAAAAATTGCCTTCATCAGCCCAGGCCTCCTTTAAAAAAGAGAGAAAATAAAATAAAATGACCCTGTGTACATAAACTCAGGAAATTGGGTTTCTGTCAGAATTTCATTTGGTCTTTGTTTAATACATGTTTAAATAATAATAAGATAACTTATTAAGGATGCAAGAAGGGGCGGGAGAGGGAATCTCCACTGCAGAACTGAGATGCAACCTGATTGGCAACGAATATGTCCTAGTTAATTTCACTTTATTGCTGGGCTGAACGCTATAGCCTCATTTATCCAAGCAGAAACCACCAAAACAATGTATATTTGCACAGCCATTTGCCCTAAGATAAGTTGCACATGTCCGGTTAACCTCTTGAATCCACGAGTGAGGCCTAGTTTATGAATGGAAGCAAAATGAAAGCTTGGAGTGCATCATTTCAGAGTTCAGGTGTAGGCTCCCTTAAAAAAATAAAAACCCTCCTCTATGGAGAAACCTAGTGATGTATGGAAGTGAGAGATGGACCATAAAGAAGGCTGATCGCTGAAGAATTGATGCTTTTGAATTATGGTGTTGGAGGAGACTCTTGAGAGTCCCATGGACTGCAAGAAGATCAAACCTCTCCATTCTGAAGGAAATCAGCCCTGAGTGCTCACTGGAAGGACAGATCCTGAAGCTGAGGCTCCAGTACTTTGCCCACCTCATGAGAAGAGAAGACTCCCTGGAAAAGACCCTGATGTTGGGAAAGATGGAGGGCACAAGGAGAAGGGGACGACAGTGGATGAGATGGTTGGACAGTGTTCTCAAAGCTACCAGCATGAGTCTGACCAAACTGCAGGAGGCAGTGGAAGACAGGAGTGCCTGGCGTGCTCTGGTCCATGGGGTCACGAAGAGTCAGACACGACTAAACGACTAAACAACAACACCCTGGAGAAACCACCCTGCAAGCAGAAAACTAGCACATCAGGGAGAGACAAGGCAACAAGCAAACAAGCAAACATGCTCCTTTGCAGTCATAGTGGTGGTTTTGTTTTAATATTGCAGATATTATATAAGGAGCTTTGCTGGATCAGGCCAGGCCAGTCATCTTATTCTTGTGTGAAGCATGCAGGCAGAAGAGGTTATTCCAAAGCTATTCTCCCACTTCCTTCTGTTGCATGTGCAAACCAGCTGTACTGAGAGGGGCAGAGGAAGCAGTGCTCCGTCCTGCGCTGCCCATCGTCTCCCTGGCATCCACCTCCATCCACAATGTGATGGAAACCTTGCCAACTCTCATCAAGGCCCAATAGCATCATCCCTTCTTGCCGATCCATTCTCTGCAGCTACCGGCGCCCAGGGACCGTTAACATCATTTCGAAACCCTGCTGTGGAACCTCCTAATCATGTTAAGAGACTAGCAATTCCTTGACTCTGGTATGACAGCTTTCACTCCTAACAGCTGCGCAGGCGGGCAGGAGATTTTGCAAATTACAGCTTCTCCCATCGTTGCCACACGATGACAGGAGAAAGTACATCTCTGCCATGACATTGCTGAAAGGCAGAAATACCTTTCAAGGCGTTTAAGCTCTGATCTGGATTTATGTTTGTTGTTGTTTAGTCGTTTAGTCATGTCTGACTCTTCGTGACCCCATGGACCAGAGCACGCCAGGCACTCCTGTCTTCCACTGCCTCCAGCAGTTTGGTCAGACTCATGCTGGTAGCTTCGAGAACACTGTCCAACCATCTCATCCACTGTCGTCCCCTTCTCCTTGTGCCCTCCATCTTTCCCAGCATCAGTGTCTTTTCCAGGGAGTTTTCTCTTCTCATGAGGTGGCCAAAGTATTGGAGCCTCAGCTTCAGGATCTGTCCTTCCAGTGAGCACTCAGGGTTGATTTCCTTCCGAATGGATACGTTTGATCTTCTTGCAGTCCATGGGACTCTCAAGAGTCTCTTCCAGCACCATCATTCAAAAGCATCAATTCTTCAGCGATCAGCCTTCTTTATGGTCCAGCTCTCACTTCCATGGATTTATGTTTACCTCCCAGGAATGCCCAGTCTCTACCAAAGAGATGTAAGATGGTAGGAAGTACAGTTTGAAGTAGAAAAGCAGCAAGTGGTTGAGAAGGTGCTTTACCCTCACCCTCCCTTCTTTTTCCTTGCAGCTACTCTCTCTCTCTCTCTCTCTCTCTCTCACACACACACACACACACACACACACCTTTTCTCCCAGTTGCTTTCTGGAAGCATGTTTGCTCTGTCCAGTGGGAACACAGCTGGCTCTTCACTGTATTGTTCCAGCCTGAAAACACAGTTCAAAAAATAAAATAAATGCTGCAACTTTTAAAGTTATCTAGCGTATAGTGGCACTACTCAATCACAAGCAGGTGTAGTGGTTAGAGCATGGCCCAATCGCCTTCTAAATCTGGCCCGCAGATGGTCTGGGAATCAGCGTGTTTGTACATGAGTAGAATGTGTCCTTTTATTTAAAATGCATCTCTGGATTATTTGTGGGGCATAGGAATTCGTTCATCCCCCCCCCCCAAATATAGTCCAGCCCCCCACAAGGTCTGAGGGGCAGTGGACCAGCCTCCTGCTGAGAAGGTTTGCTGACCCCTGGGTTAGAGTATCAGAGCAGGACTCATTTCCATCTTAACAGCATTATGGTCGGAGCAAGTTTTCGGGCAGATTTCCACCTTTCTTGTCTTTGGTGCCGTTCCTCTAGTTTTCCAAATTTGGTCAATTCTTGTCCATGTCATTTTGGCTTCAGAAAAGAAAGAGCCACCTGGAGCTCCTTAGAAGAAAGGTGGGATATAAATGTAATGAACAAATAAATAAATAAATAGATAAATCTTATGACACTGCTCTGTGCCAAACGAGTCCACTTTTACGACTGGCTCTCACGCAAGAATGCCCCAAAGACTCAAGAGCCTGCATTGTTGCAGCAGCAAGAATACATAGTCATATGTTGACAAAGGCATTTTGCAGGGGGTACAGATCAGACCGCTGAATAAAACTAGTTCCCACTGGAATATTCATAAAATTGTGCCTGCTTATATATATAGAATAGGGACGCGGGTGGCGCTGTGGTCTAAACCACTGAGCCTCTTGGGCTTGCCGATCAGAAGGTCGGCGGTTCGAATCCCCGCGACGGGGTGAGCTCCCGTTGCTTGGTCCCTGCTCCTGCCAACTTAGCAGTTCGAAAGCACCTCAAAGTGCAAGTAGATAAATAGGTACCACTCCGGCGGGAAGCTAAACGGTGTTTCCATGAGCTGCTCTGGTTTGCCAGGAGCGGCTTAGTCATGCTGGCCACATGACCCGGAAGCTGTACGGCAGCTCCCTTGGCCAATAAAGCAAGATGAGCACCGCAACCCCAGAGTCGGCCACGACTGGACCTAATGGACAGGGGTCCCTTTACCTTTATATATATAGAATAGATATAACTAGATCTTTCCACCAACCTGCATCTACCGAGACACGGCAGAGCAACAAGAAGGAAGTCTCAGCCCCCCCCCCCAACACATAGGCTGGAGGGACACAAGAAGTTTGAAGAGCTGAGGGGTATATAATAGAGAGGCATTGGCCGAATGCCTTTGGTGTACACCTGTATTTATTTTCTCCCATTATTGTCACTGGTTGAAGAAGTCTGCGGTTGATTTGTTTGTTTCGGAAATGCAAAACCTCTTGCACAGAGAAGACAACAGTGCTGCCTTCTTGAGGTCTGTGAAATAATAATAATAATAATAATAATAGAATTTATATCCTTTGCTTCCTTCCCCCTCTCCTGCCCCAATGAGTCTGTCTGTAACTAGTGCTATTTGGAGATAGACGGACTGGTATTGGTTGGGTGAATAAGGGGTGACTAAATCAGTTTTTGTATTTCTCTGCAAAGCTGCGCTAGATGATAGATAGATGGATAGATAGATAGATAGATACAGATATAGATAGATAGATGTAGGCTTAATTGAACCGCTGTGCATCAATTTATGCACACCTGTTCCATCATATTGATGTATGTTTATATGCAAACCTATATGACAGGTATTTTGGTATAGTGACCGGACATAAGGCACAGACGCCAAGTCATTGAGAAAGATTTTAAAAACTGTCCTGGACTTTCGATGCAGAGAAAAGTGATGCTCCTCTGCCCGATCTGCAGGACGTGAAGACACCAACCCTCTTCCAGAACCAAGCGGTTTTTGTTTTGTTCTGTTTTGGGGTTGTTGTTGTTGTTTTCTGTGGCAGATCCTTTTGCTGTTGCTTCTGGAAATAATTCCTGCCCTGGACCAGCCTCCCTCTGAGCGCGCCCAGCCACCCTCCCGAAAAATAAATAAATGTCAACCTCGTGCATCAGCATCAGAAACGCCCCTCTAGCACAAACAGCAGGTCCAACAAGGAAAGATAGAAATAATAAAAAGAAAGAGCTCTCCCGGCTGGTAGCGAAGGCGGGCACAACCGCCAGCTTCTGGCCAGCCCCATTTGCTTCGCATTGGGCGAGCCGGCGCGCTTTGCAAGACCCAGATCCGTCGCGAGAGAAACGAGGAAGGGAGGCAACGATCGTGGATCGACTCGCAAGCTGGAGCTGGAGCAGCCTCCCCGCCCCCCCCCCGCCCCCCGCTCTGCCAGCCCTCTGAGCTCAACTACAGGCGGGGACTGAGAGAGGGAGCGAGACTGGAGTCGCGGGCGCACGCGGAGCTGCAGTGCGCTATCCGTGGTGCTGAACAGCCGCACTGCCTTTCCCAGCTATTCTCCCCACCGCCAGCGCTGGCAATTCGGATCAAGGAGTAGAGGTGAAGGCGACCCATCAGCGCCGCCAGGTTTACCAGAAGCCACTTCAGGAACGTTTTGGGGGCTTAAAAAAAGAACCTGCACGTTCCGGGGAATCAGAAGTACTTTGAAAAAGAAGATGGTGCGTGTTTGCTCACGTCTGGGTTAAAGGAAGCGCTGGGCTGGAGGCTGCGATTGCGGGCTCCGGGAACTGGGGGCCGGGGGGTAGGGAGAGAAGATGAATGGCCAAACTAAAGCTTCTGAAGTGGAAGCGGAAAGAGAAGTACCCAGGGGTAGTTCTGTCTGAATAAACAGAAAGGGAAAGGGGGGGGGGGGAGTAAGCTTGGTAAAGTACCATTTGCTTTTGGCACACTATGTTGTGAATTAAGTGTGGGTTAATCTGGAAGGGTTGTATAGAGGGCAGGTGGGTCATGCGTTAAGGAAGTGGTCCAGATCGATGACCTCCTGGTCCTTTTTTAGCCCCTTTAGTTTTAGTCTGTTTTCTTCTTTAAATGTCTTTGTTTTGAAGTGCATGTCCAATAGTTGCTTGGTTTGGGAGGGTGAAATCTATATCTCTGTCTCTCTGTGTGTAAGGAGCAAGTCAGGTTCTTGGAGTGATACCAGCATGCTAACAAAAACAAAAGTCACACCACCCCACAGGCGAATGCTCTGTTGCATGTGCCAAGCATTTTGAGCATAAAGATCTACAAAGAGGGATGAGGGTTAGTGAGCTGAGACCTAAATAAAGCTCTGCTGATATCTCATTGATATAGGTCTTTCCAACCCATGGGAGATGCCCTCAAAGTTGAAGCAAGTGAGAAAGGGAGAGGCCGGTTGGATGGATCAAAGTGACTTAAATACAGATTGGTGGTATCTCAATAAATGCTGTCTGAATGTACACTCTTGCAGCCTCCAAGATTGTATTGAAGGCAGCTGGCCTCTGTTTTCCTGCCCTTGCTTCAAGTAGCTTTCCAGATACATCTGGCACACAAGAAGGCAACTTCCACAAAGAATCTAGGAGACCCAGCAGAGAAGAACTATCTATGTTGATCATGTGTCATTGAATGAGTTTTATCTCCAGGTCCCTCAACTAAAAGGGAGCAGGGGTTAGCAAGGAGTGGGGTGCGGGAGGATGGCCATTTGCAAAGAGATCACTTACTCCATTGGGAATCCTTCAGGAAGAAGACGACACCAGATTCTGCCGGCCTTGCCTACCATACCTCACTATTACTGAAATGGATTGAATGCATTTTCTCATTGCTAGCCTTTGGTTCAGATAACAGCTGGAATACAAAGAATGTGGCCAAGTGGAGCTATCTGGGTTGGGAAAGTAAAGCCATTTCTTACACCTCAATGGCCAGTGAAGTCAAGAGCTCAGCACTGAACTGCAAGAATGACAGAACCCCCAGCATGGCTCTAAAAAATCTGTGTGCCTAGGGTGATGTGGGGGAGCCCTGTGGGATACAGATAGGTGGAATTCTTTGTTGACATTGAACATGACAAGCCAAGATTCATGACTCAGAAAAGAAAGCCTTCCAAAGAAGGACCCAAGTTTTCCTCTTGGACTCTTTAACTGGGTGGTAGCTCCATGCCGCTGTCTCCAATGAGGTGTTGGTCGCTGTCCATCACCTCTATGGTGCTGAAATTTGGATGATGTCTATCAGGAGATCTCAGGGCTGCTGCTGCGTGTCGCATTTCAACGAGGACAATGGTAGGTTTGTCCTCTTAGCGGTGCTCATCATAGCATACCTGACAGCTGGAGCCACCATCTTCTCAGCCATCGAGAGCCCATCGGAAGCAGAAGCTTTGCAGCGTTGGAACTGGACCCTTCAGAACTTCAGCCAGATCTTCAACATTAGCCTCCCTGAGCTACGGGCCTTTTTAAGAAGTTATGAGGCAGCCATGGCTGCCGGCATCAGGGCAGATGCCCTCCGACCAAGATGGGATTTCACAGGAGCTTTCTATTTTGTGGGCACAGTGGTGTCAACTATAGGTAAGTCTCTCTCTTTCTCTCTCTCTGTCAAATGTCTAGAGTCAACACCACATTCTTAAGAAGTAAAAGGGCAATAATGTTGTTCACCACACCATTCATAGATTCATCCATCTAAACACAAAAACTAAAATGCTTCCTATTTAGAAATGTGTGTATGTGTGAAGTAACATTGTTCCAAAACAGAGAAGCCTAGTGGTCTGAGTAGTTTGCAAGCTGATGTCATTTTGTACAGTGTTGAATAAGTTATTTTCAAATTATTTATTTATTCTCTTTCTTACCTGCCTTTCACCAGAAGGTCTCAGGGTGGCTTACAGCATATATAAACATAAGATTATTTGAACTACAACAAACATTGATAACCCTACCCATAAGCCCAAAACAATAATTCCAAATGTTGTACACCTTTCTCTCTCAATATGTTTGCATTCTCATCTTCCTTTCTCCACTCACCTGTTACTTATTTTGCCCGCCACCCCATTTTGGTATCCCAATTCCTTTCTCTTTCCTCCCGCTTGGATCTGTCCCTTTTTGTCTCTGTATCCCACCCACCCACCCACCCACCCACCCAAACTCTCATTCATTCTCTCCTTTTCATCAGCGTGCCCCCCCCCCCCTTCTCATTTAGGTTGAAGTCCAATGTGAAATTTGAAGAATCTGTCTTATTAGCATCTACGCTAAGGGTGTTTTCACGCTATGAAAGATCACATGAATCTCTAGTGTGCTTGCCACTATAAAGATGGGAGACCCAATTTAAATCTAAAGTGCATTCTGTGCAACATAGGTTTGCATTCAGATCACCATTTTCATATGATTATATAACCATCCTTTTGATACGTTTTCAGGTGTGAGCTTTGGATCAGTTTGAATGTAAACCAGCCGGTCTTTAATGTGAATAGAAAATGCCAATTAACTAGAGTGCACATTTTGGGTTGGAGTTTTTTTTCTCTCCTGTAGTCCTAGCTGCAATGCCAGGAAGTGCAAATGTTTCACAAGAGGTTCAACTGCACTTTGTAGTGTCACTTCTGAAACTGATCTGCAGGGAGGAGGAGGGCATGGGAGGGAGTTAAGGACTAGGAGTGGACGACATTTGCAAAGATTGCCAGTGATCATGCATATGGTATTGTTTTGATGTTGACTTCATTTCCCCCCGCCCAAAAATGGAAGAGTGTGGGTTGAGCAATGCACACGTGTGTGCCCCTTTCAGAAATCCAAACAAACAGCTGCGACACACTTTAATGAAGTAGATGAGGTGAAGTTCAGAAGTGATGTGTGTTTCTCTTTCTAGAAAGCTTTCCTAAGTTGCTATAGCAACTGGAGTTTGGAAAGTGTTTGGAAAGTCAGGATGCCTCTGTTAGACACACACACACACACACACACACACACACACACACCACCACCACCACCTGCCATCTCCCTACTGTGTAATAGTTGTCTATATACTGGATGTGGAGTTAATGCAAGGGGCAGACTGGGGACAAATGGTCAAATTCCTGCTCCCGGCCTCAGTCCTCATATCCACCCAGGCTGCAGACCTAGGCCCATGGGATTCCATAGGTCTGGAGTTGCAGTGTAATTTAATCAATTTGTGAGTAAGCCTTTCTGCAGTGGGGCTTACTTCTGAGTAGATATGCACAGGTCTACTCTATCACTGCTGCTAAATTATTTCTTTATTTTCCCCATGCCTAAGTTGAAACCAGATTGAATTGTCCTGAAACTCTATATCCGCAGAACTCTAGGCAAAGAGAAATTCTGGATTTCTCCACAGCCATGAGATATTCCCCTCCCTTCCCTTACACTGATCAGCATAATTTATCTTATGATTGCCTCGGCGTGAAATGGAATTAAAAATGCATACTTCAAAGCAAGAAGTGAGTAAATAACATCTGATAACAATAGGATTCGGACTATTTTTGCGAGAATCTTTGTTTGCTTGTGATTTTTAGCCTGAGGACAGCCGTTTGCTCTCTCTGGTGGGTGGACGTGTGTAAGAGTTCAAAAATTTTGTGCAAGAAAACGCGTGGAAAATTGATCCATAGATCAATTGGGTTGCAGAGATGAAATCAGATTTAGGGTCTGTGCACATCACATTTGCTCAGCGTTCGCCCTGGGCTTTGCTGGTGTGACACAGGCATGCTTTTATGGCATGCCACCTGAAGATACATTTAACAGTGTCTATGCTTCTGTGCAGAAGAGGGGCAGACAGGTGGCAATGGCGGAGGGTGGGATTGCAGGGAGAGAAAGATGGGTGCGCACCTAATTTCAACCCCAGCCCTAATTCCACCCACTTTGGGCATGCATTCTCTGTGTATCCAACCCTCCAAGGGAACGTGGCCATAGCTCCAGAGAGCTTCTGCCTTGCACACAGAAAGCCCCAACATCTCCAGGTAAATCTGCAAAGGACTCCCATCAGAAAACCTTGTAGAGTCAGTGTTGACACCGGGCTAGATGGACCCGTAGTCTGAGTTAAGGCAGATTCCTATGTTTTTACTACTACAACAAAAATGGTTCCTACCCACAACCCCCTGGATAGGGAATGACTAAAAACGTTCCATTAATGGGCCCTGCAGGTCAGTCGAGGGTGAAGGTGTTTGATGAATGGCATTTTGACGGCTGGTGGCTAATGTCTGTCGGCAATGTCCCGCCTGGAGAGAACAAGTTGCAATGGTTCAATTGCAGCCCATGAAGCAGATGTGTGTGTGCAAGTGTGTGTGTTTTGCTGCTGGTTCGGGAGCTCCAAGAACATGATATTTGCTTCTGAGATAAACTGATACTGCTTTAAAAACTAGTACTATCTCCATTGACATCTGATTCATTCCCTCTCTCTCTCTCTCTCTCTCTCTATATATATGACCAGTATATTCCCCTCATACGGGACGTGGGTGGCACTGTGGTCTAAACCACTGAGCCTAGGACTTGCCAATCAGAAGGTCGGCGGTTTGAATCCCCGCGACGGGGTGAGCTCTCGTTGCTCGGTCCCTGCTGCCGCCGACCTAGCAGTTCGAAAGCACACCCAAAAGTGCAAGTAGATAAATAGGTACCACTCCGGCAGGAAGGTAAACGGCATTTCTGTGCGCTGCTCTGGTTTTGCCAGAAGTGGCTTAGTCATGCTGGCCACATGACCTGGAAGCTGTACACTGGCTCCCTCGGCCAGTAAAGCAAGATGAGTGCCGCAACCCCAGAGTCCTTTGCAACTGGACTTAACTGTCAGGGGTCCTTTACCTTTATTCCCCTCATAAGCAAACAGGATCCATAAAAGGTTGTCTTCCTGAGATGTCCTATTGCTCAAGGAAGGGCTATGAAGCACTAGGTTAGGCCTGCTGAGAGATACCATCTGTCTCAACAGTGTGCTCAAGAAAGGCTGACCTTCCTTTTCTCTGCTGATTTAAGTCTAGCTCCTGCTTCGTAGTAGGTGTATAACTAACAGCAGCTGCAAAGATGCTGGTGGATGCTCGCTCATGGGATCACAGTACGTTGGTCCTGCAGATGGCTGCACTAGTCACCAATTCAACTCTGGACACAATTCAAAGTTTGGGTGGTTACCTTTAAAGCCCTAGATGGCTTCAGTCCAGAATACTTTATGGATTGTTCCTACACACACCATGCTATCTTTTCTTTAAGAATGGAAAGAGAGGCCCTTCGCTGTGTCTAGGATGGAAGGCGGGCAGGCTGGGACAAGAGACAGGGCCTTCTCAGTGGCTGCACCCAAATTATGGAGCACCTCGCCCCCTCACGTGCAGCCAGGCCCTATCCCTCACTGTTTTTCACCATCTGCTAAAGGCCTTTTTTATTCTGACCAGGTGTTTTTTTTATGGGACAGAAAATGCTTTTGTGATTTTTTTTCAAAGAACTATTGATTCTGTTTCTTTTTTTCCCCCTTTTCTTTTTTGGGGAACAATGGGAACTGCAGAAATCTATAGCAGAGGGTGGTTTTTAATCTTTGTTGGAAGCCGCCCAGAGTGGCTGGGGAAATTCAGCCAGCTGGACAGGGTACAAATATTATTATTATTATTATTATTATTATTATTATTATTATTATTACAAGATCCAGGATTCCAGAGGGTAGAATCCATGCAAGTTAAACTAGAACAAAATCAGTATTGATATGTGGTGTAGACACACCCTCATGCCTTCCCATGTTCTCTCTTCCCCATCTCAATTTTTCTACTTTTCCCGGGGCTCACACTGTTTGGTGCCACTGGTGCACGATCTCATGTCAGGGGCAAGGGCAGTTCATGGGTCCTCAGCATTTGAAGAGCAGTGGCTTTCATTGCTCAGGGGAACCTGGATAAAGTGCAGGGTTCAAAGCACATTCTGTAACGCTGCACTTATAAGTAAGGATGTTGGGATTTATTGGTTTAATTTCATTTTAAGGGCTCGGGGCGAATTTAATGAATAAGGACGGATATGGATGTGAGGTGAAAGCAGACTACATGCCCCTGGAACTCCTTTGACAGCAAGACTCCCGTTGTGTTATTGAAACAGGGAATAAAAAGAGGAGAAGTAAAGGTGGCTTTTTTGCCACTCACAGCGACTAGTACTTTGATTGCGAGTAATCTCATACTTCTTGCAATATCTCAGAAAGCGTCCGACACTGGGGTTTTTTCTCATATGCATCTGGAAGCAATTTGACCATTTATGCACTTAACCAGTCAAAAGGTGGGTAATCCACCAATTAAAAACTATTTAAACAGATGACAGCCCCAATCATAATAAATACTTACTTTCAGCCCACTCAACCTACTGTTTTGATCCAAGCAGTTTGCAAGAAATATTAAAATGATCAATAAAGAAAACAGTGAAAAACAATTAAAATTAATTAAAATTAACCACGAAAGAGGTTAAAACACACCCACATGCCTGAATAGAACCATACATTGCAGGGACCCTGGGGGTCATCCAGTCCAGCCCCCTGAAATGCCTAAATTAAAATGTTGCAAGGAGGCACCAGGAAGAATACAGCACAGGCACTCACCTGATGTCAACAGATCGAGAGTTCCAAAATGTACCGTATTTTTCACTCTATAAGATGCACCAGACCACAAGACGCACCTAGTTTTTGGAGGAGGAAAACAATAAAAAAAATATTCTGAATCTCAGAAGCCAGAACAGCAAGAGGGATCACTGTGCAATGAAAGCAGCAATCCCTCTTGCTGTTCTGGCTTCTGTGATAGCTGCACAGCCTGCCTTCGCTTGATAAGACGCACACACATTCCCCCTTACTTTTTAGTAGGGAAAAAGTGAGTCTTATAGAGTAAAAAATACGGTAGGTGCTGCCACACTGAAAGAACAATTTTGGAAGTGCAGAACAATTATTTTGTGGCGCTTGTGCCACTTCCACAGGCTGAAGGGGTCGAGTGGGTGTATATGGGGTGAGTCGATCCCACAAGCAAACTGGCCCCCATATATGCCCATAGTGACACCTTGAACTTGGCTCAGCAGCAAATCAGAAACCCATGCAGATCTCGGCTCTGCAGCATTCTGCATGAGTTCCTGTTCTTGATCTGGTGCAAAGGAAGCCCCACATAGAGTGCATTGCAGCAATGTAACTTTGAAGTCACCAGGGCCTGAACTGTTGAAAACAAGGTGCTGAGAACACTGGAAGGAGCCGCTGGCATTGTGTCCTGCTTCTGTCTAGCCATTGCTGTGAAGGAGATGGAATCTCATCCTCACCCAGTAAGGCAGTTTTTGCGCTCTTAATGTCTGATTGGGAAGGCAAATCACCATAAAAATGGAATGAAACGCTACACCACAGCCAGTGATCTATCTCCCTTGAAAGTTCTGTCTTTTTCAGTAAGTGGCGCAGTTCTGCAATATACCTCCCCCCCTCCCCCTGGCTGAAATTGCTGCTCTGTTTGAACTGCTGTTACAAACAGCAAATTTCAGTTAACGCACAATCAATGCCGCGTTGAGTGAACACCTCATTTGGTAGTTTCGAAAATGCTTTTTAGCTTTATTGGGGCATTTTCCGGGTGATGTATTCCTTTGGGAAAGCCACAAATGGCGTTGAAAGCTGAAGAGGCGGTTGAAATTCATTTTGTGTCTCTTATTTTCTTTTTAAAAATTGTGAGGGTGCAAAGAAAACATGCCCATTAAGAACAAAATAAGCATATTTTTCCTCTGACTGTATGTTTCAATCATATCCTTTGGTGCCTTCAGTCTAGCACTGCTGGGTGATTTACTTCATAAAATAATTACATGTTGTTATTATTCTGATTGCCTTTTGAGTAAGGCATACAAACTGTGGCCCTAGCTAAATTATGTATATAAAGCAATATTATTCCAGTTTAAACAATCATTGCTTCTACCCCCCAAATAATTCTGGGAAGTGTAGTTTGTGAAGGGTGCTTAGACGCCTATTCCCCTCACAGAGCTACAATTCCTAGAGTGGTTTAGCAATAAACCCCTCTTCCCGGGGAATTCTGGGAACTGTAGTTCTGCAAAGGGAACATGGTTCTCCAAATAACACTCAGCACCCATAGCAAACTATATTTCCCATGATTCTTTGGGGGGAGCCATGACTGTTTAAAGTGGTATAATGCTGCTTTAAAAGTACAAATGTGTATAGCTGGAGTCCAGACTGAGAACAAATGTCAGATCCTTGTTGAGATCCCCACTTTTTTACAGGAAAGTTACTGGAGGATGGTTCGGACATGTTCATCACTTCATGAACACAGCATCAGGAGACAATAGGGATGTCGAAGAACTCAGTTTCAATCCAAAATGAATTTATCCAGAACAAATTTCACAGACGAATGTGCAGATTGGAATGTAATTATCCTTTGGATTTTTGCACCTCTCCTAATTTTATAGTACAAGTCTTGTCTCATAAAAAGTACCAAAATTTGTAAGTAGAGATAAAATACTTATTTAATTATTGATATAGTTTTTAAAGCGATAACGCGAAATTGACATGAAGTGGTTACAGACTGAGCTGTCCACCCCTAGTGGCAACTTATATGCATTTATGTATTCATAAAAATGTTATAGCCCACATTTCTGTACCACACAATATGGGGCCCCTGTGGCATCTCCCACCAAAGTATAAAAACAATTACAAATAAGATGACATTAAATTAAAACAGCAGCGGCAAATACGAAGAGGACAAAACTCAATTTTCCTTCTGTGCCAAAGGAACCTATGAATATTTTTAAAATAGAAGCCTTCCTCCTCTAGAGATTTCTACATTACCCTGTTTACATACATATCAGCAGGGAGGAGGCTCCTGTGATGAGCCAGCAGAGATTTTAACAAGCAGGAATTAAAAACTGTAGTATCGCTGAGCTTTTTCATGGTATCAGTTAACGTATCTGAATATAGGACATTACAAGAAAACAGGGGCAAACGTCCTGATACAGGGGCCAATTTGGCAGTCCTGCCAGTGCATTTGCACCGCACCAACCTTCCTTCCCCCCCTTCCCGGTAATCAACAGTGATCCACCTGCCAGGAAGCCAGTGTTGTGGCTCCGCCCCATTTGGTGAGCAACTTCTGAGTGTCAGGTATGGGTAGGTGGGTATGGCTTGGGGGAAAATGAGCTGGAGATTCTCCATTCCTGGTGTAAGCCATATATTAACAAAGGACTAAGTATTCAGGGGGACGTGGGTGGCGCTGTGGGTTAAACCACAGATCCTAGGACTTGCCGATCAGAAGGTCTGCAGTTCGAATCCCCATGACCGGGTGAGCTCCCGTTGCTCGGTCCCTGCTCCTGCCAACCTAGCAGTTCAAAAGCTTGTCAAAGTGCAAGTAGATAAATAGGTACCGCTCTGGCGGGAAGGTAAATGGCGTTTCTGTGCGCTGCTCTGGTTCGCCAGAAGCGGCTTAGTCATGCTGGCCACATGACCCGGAAGCTGTACGCTGGCTCCCTCGGCCAATAAAGCAAGATGAGTGCCGCAACCCCAGAGTCGTCTGCGACTGGACCTAATGGTCAGGGGTCCTTTACCTTTACCTAAGTATTCAGGGGATGAAACTAGAGAGAACCAGTTAGGTTGTGGCAGGAGATTTGAAATGAGAGGAGTTTAATATTAGGGAAAGACTCCAAGGACGTTGGCTCCCTTGATTTTTCTTGGTCTCATTTTCAGCTTTGAGCTTCTGCTGGTTTTCGTTCACAGTTCCATCTACCACTCCTAGCATCATTCTTGGATCTTGAAAGCATACTGGCCTGATTTTCTTGGGAGCTAAGGAGGAGGTTTTGTAATTTACTTATAGATTCTTCCTTAAGCCACTTTGGAGATAATTTTTTTCTGGTTTTACCAAGAGGAGGTTTATCTTCCTGCAAAGCCAAGGGCTGATTGGGGTTAACTTCACTAAATTTTAGTTTTGGCTTTCTTAATCTGTGCAGGTCATTACTTTTGTTCAGGGATTTTCCCAGCTGAAAAGAGTAAATCTCACTGCAGTAAATTCGGTAGATAGGATGAGGAGTTTAGTTTGGTTCCTGTGGCTGTTGTTTTGTTCTTGCACCTTGGTGCTATTCCCCTCCCCTTCATAATCTCTCATTTACTCTCTTAAGATCTTAGCAACTTTCCCTGCATTGTTCTGCTTTGTGGCATTTATTCCTACATAATACAGTGGAACATTTCCTCCGCTTTTGATCCTAGGATAGCTGGACTGCAGGGGTAGTATTAAAAGAGATGCTGCATGGAGAGTTGTGGTTATTAGATACATTTCGTTTGCCATCTCCATATTATAATTGCTTCTTTAATTTGGTTTTAATGCAATGCATCGTTTATTTTGTATCACACCTTCATTGTTTTTAATGAATATTTATACTTTTCCACCATTTGCCTGCTATCTTAACAAGTACAGTGGTACCTCGGGTTACAGACGCTTCAGGTTACAGATGCTTCAGGTTACAGACTCCACTAACCCAGAAATATTACCTCGGGTTAAGAACTTTGCTTCAGGATGAGAACAGAAATCACACGGCGGCGGCAGGAGGTCCCGTTAGCTGATGTGGTACCTCAGGTTAAGAACAGTTTCAGGTTAAGAAAGGACCTCCGGAACGAATTAAGTACTTAACCCGAGGTACCGCTGTATTTGATTTCATTCCTTTTGACATGGCTCCTGTTCTTTGGTCACTATCCAAATGCTTGCTGGAGGAAATTAATAGAGAGGGAATTGGGAACTCACTTTTAATCCTTCTGTACAGAGTAGCCACCTGCTGTCAAGGCCCATTAAGTGGTCTCTTCCGGCAACGGAGTTCAGCATGTCCAAAGAGAAGAGTTGCAATAAAGTAATTGGAACGCTCTTTATGGAATCCCACCAGATTGTCTTCAGCTCGCAGCATTGTTATCCAATTCAGCTCATGACGCAGAGTCTCAAGATCGTGTTTTGACAAATTCAATGAAAAACAAAATAATAATAAATGATAGCTTTCTGCTGCACATGAGGGCTTCTGGAAGTGTTTTTAATCAATCACGCAGTTAATCACCAGGGAGCAAAAGAAAATGATGAATATAACTGTGTTGATTAATATTGCCATATTTTTAAACACTGAATAATTTATTTGCTCTTCAAGCTAGACACATTTATAGTGCAGATTACACCCTGGCAGCCTTGTCACGGCTAAAGTAAAGGATCACAATGACAGGGCTCAACATGCCAGTGCTAGGGCATGAACCCAGTTCTGTTGCCAGCACTGCGGCAGCAGTCGCGGCCAGTTTTGCACCAAATATTGCCCCACTCTCCCACCTCGAACTAATGAAAAAGAGACATGCAAGGGAGCTTAGTGCTTGACAGTGCACTTGCAAGGACAAACTAGCACTGTATTTACTTTGGACACTGGGTAGCTAATTGTTTTTATTGGTCCAAGGGCTGGATTTCTCCTTGATCCACGCTCCAGGGTCACAGGTTCCCTACCCATGCTCTATATGGTGCTTAAATGTTGCTGAACTACAACTCCCATCATAGCTAACTGTTGGCCAGGAGAGGAGAGTGCTCTTGTGTTCAGCTTCTGTATGAGGGTTTCCCACAGGCCTCTGGTTGGCCACTGTGAGAACAGGATCCTGGAATACATGGGCCACAGGCTTGATGCAGCAGGCACTCTCTCTTCAAATAATAGATTCATAGAATTGTAGAGTTGGAAGGGACCACACGGGCCGTCTAGTCCAACCGCCTGTGATGCAGGAATCTTTTGCCCAACATGGGGCTTGAACCCACCACCCTGAGATTAAGAGTCTCATGCTCTACCAACTGAGCTATCTCAGGTCAATGGCTCTTCCTACTTTCTTTTGGTGCTGTACTTCGGGAACATCTGAAGGGCTAAATGTTCCCCACACCTGCTCTATAGGATGATCATGGGAAGGTTTTGCTTGCACTCACCTAAAATCTCTTACGAGTCGACTTAATCAAAAACTTTAGCTAAGGGTGAAAAAGAGGGCAGTTACTCAATGAGCTGCCTTGCTTAGTGTAGATAAGACAAAGCATAACAGAATGGGGGGGAATTAAGGCAATATTTGGACTGTACTGCTGATTTTTATATCTAGTTGTTGTTGTTTAGTCGTTTAGTCGCGTCCAACTCTTCGTGACCCCATGGACCAGAGCACGCCAGGCACTCCTGTCTTCCACTGCCTCCCGCAGTTTGGTCAACTCATGCTGGTAGCTTCGAGAACACTGTCCAACCATCTCGTCCTCTGTCGTCCCCTTCTCCTTGTGCCCTCCATCTTTCCCAACATCAGGTCTTTTCCAGGGAGTCTTCTCTTCTCATGAGGTGGCCACAGTATTGGAGCCTCAGCTTCAGGATCTGTCCTTCCAGTGAGCACTCAGGGCTGATTTCCTTCAGAATGAAGAGGTTTGATCTTCTTGCAGTCCATGGGACTCTCAAGAGTCTCCTCCAGCACCATAATTCAAAAGCATCAATTCTTCGGCAATCAGCCTCCTTTATGGTTCAGCTCTCACTTCCATACATCACTAATATCTAGTTGTAGCATTTCAGTATCTCTGTGCAGTGCTAATAGTTATAGGTCCGTGACTGTTTTAGCCTTCAGCTAAGACCACAAACCTTAATAGTTTGGTATTTTTGGGAGGCTGAGCTGAATGTTCTACATCAAACATTTTCAGTTTTAAAGAGAAAGAACTTGGGAGAGTGAATGTTTCATTAAAGGCCCCTCGTTTTCGCCCCTCTCACAGGTGCTTTGTGGTTCTGATAGCAATAGCAGCTGCTCTCCCCAGTGTTGCTCAGTGCTATCGCCTTGTTGTTTTTCATATATTTGTACAGTGCAGAGTGAGGCAGAAAGGGAGTTATCCTCACTGGCTTCAGACACCGTCATGTAAGTGTGTGCAACTGTTTGTGTATTTGCCAGGCGGGAGACTCTTGGAGTGTTTGCCAGCCTACAGTTGCTTCATAGAATCATAGAATCATAGAGTTGGAAGAGACCACAAGGGCCATCGAGTCCAACCCCCTGCCAAGCAGGAAACACCATCAGAGCACTCCAGACATATGGTTGTCAAGCCTCTGCTTAAAGACCTCCAAAGAAGGAGACTCCACCACACTCCTTCAATTACAATTACAAGCTTCAATTACAAGCACAATCATGTGCATTCCTACTCAGAAAGAAGTCACATTAACACACAAATATGCATTATATTAGGAGAAAAGGATTGCAAAAAAGGTGTGGACAAATATGTGTTTTTTAAGATTGCACAAAAATGCAGAAAAATTTTCACAAGGCTTTTTTTCTTGTAAATCAGCTTTCTGCAAAATTCAGAGAGCTGAATTGAAGGCTGGAAAAAGTGAGAAAACTGAAATTGACAGATCCTTCCATCCCTAATGTAGGATTCCTCCCTTCCTCTCTCTTTTTAAATTGGAAAACCCAGCATACCTGCAACCCTGTGTACCAAGATGCAAATTCACTCCTCAGAAGGTGTTCCCATTATGTGTTAATAATAGTCTGAATTTAAGTTTGGAAAAATGAGAAACTAAGACAAATGAAATTGACAGATCCCTCCATTCCTATCTGCCGCCACCCACTCTGCTCCCCCCCCCCCCATCTCACCAGAACCTGGAAGGGACAGTTCAGGTACAGACTATAATCACAGTTCAAACATGGAACGAAGGCTGCAATCCTATCCCCATATCCCCATTTACCAGGCAGTAAGTCTCATGGAACTGTGTCCCAAGTTGCAAACGAACAGCACAATCTTATGCTTGTCTCCTCAGAAATAAGCCCTGCTGAGTTCCATGGGGTTTACTCACTAGTGAGTGTGTGTAATACTGCCACCTAATTGATTTATTTGCCGTCAACATCAGTTTTTATTTGCAATGCTGCAAATGTGAGTATGCATTTGCAACATTCAAGGCTGCTCCTTGGCTTTCTGAATTGCAGCTCGTCATGTAGTTACCTCCGAAAGGAAATAGTCCTGAATATGCATTGTGTGGTGCTACAAAATCATTATTGGAAGTCCTTCATAATGATTAAGTGAGGGGAGGCTCCACTGTTATGCCACTTCCTTGCTGGAAGAACAGAGTGCAGGAGTGGTAATATGGCATCCTGTGCAATTCCAAAATTAGACGTCCCTACCCACCCATTGGGATGCATATGGCGCTGTGGGTTAAACCACAGAGCCTAGGACATGCCGATTAGAAGGTCGGTGGTTTGAATCCCTGTGATGGGGTGAGCTCCCGTTGCTCAGTCCCTGCTCCTGCCAACCTAGCAGTTCGAAAGCACAACAAAGTGCAAGTAGATAAATAGGTACCACTTTGGCGGGAAGGAAAACGGTGTTTCCGTGAGCTGCTCTGGTTCACCAGAACGGCTTGGTCATGCTGGCCACATGACCTGGAAGCTGTATGCTGGCTCCCTCAGCCAATAAAGTGAGATGAGCGCCGCAACCCCACAACTGGACCTAATGGTCAGGGGTCCCTTTATCTTTACCTTTACCCACTCATTGCTCGCACCTTCTTCCTAAACCCCGGTAAGCGAGGTGCTGGGCTTTGGGAAAGAGGACCAGGGTCCTAGAGCCCTCCTGTTTCCTTCCCAAAGCTGGACAAGCTCTAACTCAGGCATAGGCAAACTCGCCATCCAGATGTTTTGGGACTACAACTCCCATGATCCCTAGCTATCGGGACCAGTGGTCAGGGATGATGAGAGTTGTAGTCCCAAAACATCTGGAGGGCCGAGGTTGCCTATACCTGCACTAACTACAGTAATCATTGGGAAAGAGACAGGAGGACCCTCAGACCCTGTCAGACTCTTGTGACTCCTTTCCAAAGCAAGTGCTTACTAGGCTTTGGGAAAGAGGCGGGAAGGTGCCCCTCTGCATGTGGGGGGGGGGAACCGGTCACACTCTCCTAAATCCACCTCTGCAGAGTGACAGGGATCCTGGACAAGCAGATGCTGTTGAGCATTCTTGACAATTATTTCCAGCAGTAGCAGGATGAGAAGAAGCCATTCATTTGCCCTCACATCACGGTATATGTTCACAAGGATTTTCTTCATAGGCTCTGACGGAAATCAGATACAGACCAAAAAGAGCAATAGCCAAACCAAAATTCAATTCTGTTTGCTGCTCATCCATACGAGGTTCTTGGCATGCCGGCTGCTATTCTTGTCATTGTGTGATCAAAGGATCGGTCTGCTGGATGCTATTAGTCATGGCTACTTTTTGGGGGGGCGGGGAGGGTGTCAAAACAAAGGAGGGGTTTAAATTCTGCTGGTGCCTTAAATATGGACATGGTTTGGTGCCAGCAGTGAGTAACTGGGAGCCCAGAATGGAAATGCAACTTTGCAACCCATCCACATTCAAAAGACGCATCTAGACAGTGCAACGGGGCCTGCACAATATTATTAATAGATTCAGGTAGGTTAGCCATGCAGAAGCCTGATCCTGTACTATGAAGATGGCTGCTTTCATCTCTATGCCACTTTCCCATACAAATGTGCCCTAAGTGGCTCTATTACAAAATAGTCCATTTAGCTCAGTTTTGTCTGCACTGGCTGGCAGCAGCTTTCTAGTGTTTCAGACAGGGGGACATTCCCAACCCTACCTAGAGATGCTGTGGATTGACTCTGGGACCTTCTGCATTCCAAACAGATGCTTTTGAGGCTTCATTACAACCACAGCCTACTGCCAATTCATTGCAAAATATAGTCATCCAAATAACATTACTCGAGCTCAGAGCTTTCCAAGCTGTGTGTTGTGACACGTTAGTGTGTCGGTTGCAGTGTACAGGTGTGTTGTGTGAACGTTCGCCATGCTCCTCCTAGGGCTGGAAAAAAGGGATGAGTTTAACCTCTAGTTTGCTAATAAAACTGAATTACTGTCAAGGCTTCAGGTAATCCTATCCCTCTCACAGTGGGATGCCAAGAAGCAGAAAAACAAGAAGAGTTCTTACCAGGTAAAGGTAAAGGGACCCCTGACCATTAGGTCCAGTCGTGACTGACTCTGGGGTTGCGGCACTCATCTTGCTTTATTGGCCGAGGGAGCCGGCGTACAGCTTCCGGGTCATGTGGCCAGCATGACTAAGCTGCTTCTGGCGAACCAGAGCAGTGCACGGAAATGCTGTTTACCTTCCTACCGGAGCGGTACCTATTTATCTACTTGCACTTTTGCGTGCTTTCGAACTGCTAGGTTGGCAGGAGCAGGGACTGAGCAACGGGAGCTCACCCCGTCACTGGGATTCGAACCGCCGACCTTCTGATCGGCACGTCTTAGGCTCTGTGGTTTAACCCACAGTGCCACCCGCATTCCAGGTAGTTTATTCAATATTCAGAGAGAGAGAGAGAGAGAGAGAGAGAGAGAGAGAGACGAAGGAATGCAGCCTCTCTTAGTTAATGGCGTTGCTCCAAGTCTCACCCTCTCAGTCCCTCCTATTGTACGTCACCCCTGCGACGGCTGATCTGTGCTTTCTGCATCTGAGTTTTCTGTTCTATTACTCTCAAGGCACGCCTTGTTCTGGGAGGGGGGGTCAGGAATGCTTTCAAGACGCACTGAGTCTGTTAGCTGTCTCTCCACTTGTGCGTCTTCTTCCTGCTGCTCTCCCAATATTTACCAGCTCCTCCCCTCTGCAGCCTCTGAACTATGACCTTCTGCAAACCACTGTTCTAACTCTATACTGTCCTCCTCTTCTCTGGAAGGTGCAGGGAGGGGGTGGTTGTTCCCATCATCAGTCCAGCCCCTGACATTTGCTGTGTTGTGAAATGAGGCACCTCTAAAAAGTGTGTCAGCAACATGAAAAGTTTGGGAAGCTCTGATGACAGAGATGTTGCTTATGGGTCGACTGAACGAAATCTTGCAGCATATCTATCCTTGGCTGCAGCTGAATGCGGAAGGCAGCTCTAAGAAAAACAGGGTTGCCATCAATCCACAGCATCCACTGGTAGCTAGGCTACATCACCGTTGTCAGCTTGATTTTAGAGAAAATAAAAATTTCGGGGCAGGATGATAAATGGGTTGTGAAAGCCACTAGGTTAGTTTCAAAGTCAGACGCAGCTATTACTCAAGTTTACAGGTCCATAGTTCGTGTTCCTTGCTTTCAGAGCCAGGAAAAGGTGACAGTATCGGGACAGCAATCTCCAATTCTCCCCTGGCCTTAAGGCCAAGCAAGATGTACTGGGACAGCCACAAGTAATCAAATGCCTACACTGTTCACTTATAAAGCTTGGGGGTGGGATGGGCAACCGTATTTCAATCAAGGGTAGGGATTGGTGAATGTGTCAACTTCAGTTTCTATTGGTTTGGCACTTTTCCCCATCTCAAATTCAGTTTTCCACATTTTCCCATCAGTTTGTAGTTTTTTAAAAAAAGCTCTCCTGAAAATTGGTCAGCATTTTCATGTGAATTTTCTCCTTTTCATATGCAATTTTCTCTAATACACACACTTTTTGAAAAGCCATGAAAAGCATATAATGCACTTTTGTATGCTATCTTCACTAATAAATGCATTTATATGCACACTTTACCCTAGTATATGCATTTTTGTATGCATTACGTGGATTGAGATCTGCATTGCAAAATGCAGAGAAGTGTGAATTTTGTTTGGTTTTGCATATATTTTCAGGAGGTGCAGATTAGGTAAATTTGCTTTTAACTGAATCAAATTTCTCCTCACACTTCAAATTAGGAGTCGAACCAAATAAGCTGAACCATTTCTGCCAGGGTGTACCTGCTTGCTTGGTTACTGAAAACGCAGCTCTTTGCCCTGGCCTTTGAAAATGGATTTGGGTGTCCACCCTGTAATGTATTGCATGGATTTTGTTGGCATCCATCTGTCTTGGGAGACAATGGAGGAGTGCGCCTTGGGCGGGTGAGGTCAAGCTGCTGGGCAGTTGCAGCACCTGCTGCTGTTGTAGAGACTGATATGGGAGAGACATGTTTTGCTGCAGCTGGGGCAGATGATGGCATCCAGTTGTGCCACTGCAGATGCCCCATGGCGTTTCTTCTTTCTGCATTGTTCCCAGCAGTCATTTCTCCTCTGGTCACTGCAATGGATACACAACTTGACTTCCTGTATCCAGGCACTGTGGTTGTTTGCAAGGGATTTCCACATGGCAGAGTTGATGTTGCCAGTCTTCATGTCATAACTGGAGACATCTTTATAGCACAAAGTCTGCAAGGGATTGTATGGATTATGGTTTGGGGGGGTTCTGGCTGGGCTTGTTTTTACTGTTTAAATTGTGTTTTTATATGCTGTTTTATCTGTAATCTTCTGGGGAGAAAGGTGGGTTGTTGTTGTTGTTGTTGTTTAGTCATTTAGTCGTGTCCGACTCTTTGTGACCCCATGGACCAGAGCACGCCAGGCACTCCTGTATTCCACTGCCTCCCACAGTTTGGTCAAACTCATGTTCGTACCTTCAAGAATACTATCCAACCATCTCGTCCTCTGTCGTCCCCTTCTCCTTGTGCCCTCCATCTTTCTCAACATCAGGGTCTTTTCCAGAGAGTCTTCTCTTCTCATGAGGTGGCCAAAGTATTGGAGCCTCAGCTTCAGGATCTGTCCTTCCAGTGAGCACTCAGGGCTGATTTCCTTCAGAATGGATAGGTTTGATCTTCTTGCAGTCCATGGGACTCTCAAGAGTCTCCTCCAGCACCATAATTCAAAAGTATCAATTCTTCGGCGATCAGCCTTCTTTATGGTCCAGCTCTCACTTCCATTCACCACTACTGGGAAAACCGTAGCTTTAACTACACGGTCCTTTGTCGGCAAGGTGATGTCTCTAATGATAATGTGATGATGAAGCAATGGAGCACCACAAAGCAAGTGAAGAGGCTAGGTTTAGCTTCCTTCACCTGTATGCTCCATTTCATGTAAATAATAATAATAATAATAAAGTACTCCCCTACCTCCTTCCCTGGCCATTCAAACACCATATATGAATTGGGCATCATCATAAAATATTTGCTTTATTTCATAAAATGTGTATACCACTTGATGGTTTGAAAAACAATAGCAACAACCCTAAAAGTGGTGTACAAAAAGAATAAAACAATGAAATTAATAGTAAAACCAGTTTAAAGCAACTGAATCAATAATCCGGGAGTTCTGAAGTTTGACTGCTGCCATACTAAAATATCAATTTGCTTGCAAAGGTGAAGTGAGTATTATGTGGAACTTGTAACAGTGCCAGTTCCAAAGACTGACGTGGTCAAGTGGGACGTGGCAACTTCGCAGGCTTTATATACTCATAGTAACAGCTTGAATTTGGCCTGGCAGAAAATCAGCAATGGGCACAGGTCTCTGAGCAAAGGTGTTATATATGGACAGGGTCAGCAATTGTGCCGCAGTATTCTGCACTGACAGCTTCGAGCACAAGCGAAGCCCCACAAATAGCGCATTGCAGCAAAATACACGTGGCTCTTCCATCATGTCTGATTTGACCCGTTGGAACGAGCTCTGCCAACCCTAATAAAACCTTTGCATCACTTTCAAAGCCTGAAACCCTTCTTGTTGTAAGCGAAAGGCACTCCCACTGAAATGACTGCAAACATGCCTTCATTCAATTAAAAGAAAATCTGAGCGAGGTCTCCTTAGCTCATTATGAGAGCTTGACAGCATCCTTCCAGTGATTAATTCTGAGAAGCTGTTACGTTTTCCGTGGCTCTGCGTTCTAGGACAGTCACCTCGTCGCCTACACATATTCTTACTGACATCAAGGCTGGAGCTACCCATTCCCCACCTGGTTTTCCCCTTCTAATGCTAAATGCAGGAAATGCAGTGGACATAGTGTATCTTGATTTTAGTAAGGCTTTTGACGAAGTCCTCCATGATATTCTCGCAAGGAAGCTGGTAAACTGTGGGTTGAAGGAGGTAACTATAAAGCCTTACTCACGATAAGGCTGCTTCTTGTGCTCCTAAATGAAATAGGTACTCTAAGAGGAGGCTGGTGGTCCATTAGGTTTCCGACCAGTGAACTTCTTCCATCCACCGTTGCTAAAATAAATGCAGTGGTAAAAATCTGGCAGGCGTCTCCTTTCTTCCCAACAATACTCTGTGGAGGAAACGGATGACATCGAACAAGTGTTAGGAAGTTATGCATTACAGGATTATAGATCCATCATGAAGGATGACGGGGAACAGTTTGTCTTGTTATCAGAATTTGATGAAAGAATTATAGCCCCATGGTTCAAAAGGAGATTGTTCTTCGCCCACCAAAGAAGTGTCAGTCCAAGTCAAATAGTAAAACTTAGCAGGAGGACAAGGGAGGAGAAGGACATTGAGAAATCATATATGTTTATTTTGTTGTATCCTTATTCTCCTGATGCAGCCCCTCTTCCCTTGGGGGCAGGCATTCAATGGGTCACCATCATTTCCTTACTAAATGGACTGCTTGCAATGGGTCCTTTTTACCACCAGCTAAGTACTTAGAATTACACCGTAATGGGAACAAACTGACTGCAATCCTGTTGCTCAAACTATCTTAACTATGGATTATCCATTAATCACTTTTGCATGCTACAAATACATACTCATAACATGGGGATGTTATACCCTGCTTAGAATCTATATTAAGCATCATTAGGAATTAAAAGTTTGCTAAGACGATTTGGAGGAGGCAGGGACATGGGGGGAGCGCAAGGCTGCTTTGCCAAGGAACAAAAGTTGTCACTAAGAAGATTTTCACAGTACAGTGGTACCTCGGGTTACAGACGCTTCAGGTTACATACGCTTCAGGTTACAGACTCCGCTAACCCAGAAATAATACCTCGGGTTAAGAACTTTGCTTCAGGATGAGAGCAGAAAGTGCGCAGCAGCAGCAGTGGGAGGCCCCATTAGCTAAAGTGGTGCTTCAGGTTAAGAACAGTTTCAGGTTAAGAATGGACCTCCAGAACAAATTAAGTACGTAACCAGAGGTACCACTGTAATGCTTTCAGGTTGCCTAGCCAAGATTCAGCCTTGCAGGAGCAGATAATCTGTACAGGAGCCTTTCTCCTTATTGAAAGAGGGGTGAATTTGGCCTTGAGGAGGGGAAGGGGTGATTCAGAGACACACATAACCCCCAAAAGCTGGTCCAGTTTAAGAGGCAAGATGGCAGTCCTCCTCATATCTTAAGGAGCCACATCCTTCCTAGCAAGAATCATAGAATCAAAGTTAGAAGGGGGTTCAAGGGCTATCTAGTCTAACCCCCTACAATGCAAGAATCTCAACTAAATTATCCTTGGCAGGTGCCCCCCCCCACCTTTGCTTAAAAACCTCCAAGGAAGGAGAAGCATTTCCTCTCCTGCTATTCCCTTTAATCCACAAAATAACAAAACGACACCCCCCCCAAAAAAAACCAACCCTAAAGATCCCCTATTATTGTCAATTTTAGTGCTCTATAAAGCCCACACAATCTTCCTCTCATTTCCAAACACCGACCTATCCTCTGCTGTATTAGATATACATTTTTTAAATGTGGGAGGGTGGTGTTCTTGGTTGTTGTTTTTTTAAAGCAATTTGCAAGGCATTGCCAGGGAAGCTGCAGACTGGGGTGGGTTTTTCCTTTGCACATCTTCTCCTAGACATCTCTGTGTTTGGAATGGTCCCACGTCCTGCAGGAAACGACAGTCTCAAACAAGACAAGCGCTCACTCATCCCGAAAGATATTAGAACAGCTCAATGGCAGGAAAAATGTTGATGTGATATTTAAAAAGTACTCCTGACATTTGAAGCGCTCGATTTTTTTCCTCCTCCTTATGAAATTATATGTTTTGCTTAGTGCGCTCCTGTTGAGAAGAGAGACTGGGAGATGTGATATTTTTTCTCTCTCTCTCCTGCGATGGCAAATTCTAACTGCAGGAAAGTTTCATCTTTTCCCTCCGTGGAGACAGGCTGGAATACACCTGCCACCGGCTCCTTTGAAAAAGTGCCGTTTGTATTAATTAATACAAACATTCGGAGCTAATGGTTTTCCAGCCAGGGATAAACAAACATGACGTGATGCGAATCAATATAATCTATTGTACCACGTTTTATAGCAGTAGCAGATGGCATGGCAGGATGGAGGCACTCACCTGACCTGCCGACAGGTGAGTTGTTGCTGCTTAGCAGGAGAAGGAGATGGAGGAGTGAGGCAGCAGGGAGAATGGCACATGAACTGCTCTGGCTGGTGCACTGGGCTAGTTAAGCAATCTATGGCTTTTTAAACTGTAGGGAGAGTGTTTTTATTTGTGACAATGGTCTATATTTGTGTTTTGGTTTTTTTTAAAAAATTATTTATCAGCAACCAAACACAAACAGTGAAACCCCCCAGGTGGCTGAAACATTGGGTATACATAATCAATAATAACATATTCAAATCAACCATATGTACAATTTTATATACATTAACGCTCCTCCATCCACAAGGTTCATTTAACCTTTAACATTTTAATTGCCCCAAATTGTTCAAACCTACCCAAATAATTCAGTATCTTCTCAAACCAATCCTCCTGTTTCTCACTGACCTTAAACCCTTTCATTCTGTGTACGTTCACAGTTAGATATTCTAAAATTATAACATTATTCAGTTTTTTCCTCCATTGGTTCACCCCTAGCTCTTCTGCATTTTTCCAATTACTTGCTATAACCTGCAGTTACCATCAATTTTACCCATTTACATTCCTCTTTTGTTTTTAACTGGGTGCTACTCAGACTCAGATGGTCTATATTGGATGACGGGCAGTATAGACATTTAGTAAATTAATAAATATTTTTGCCCCGTGCCACCTTTTCCCCTCCCAGTAAGCAGCCACCTGCCAGGAGGTCAGGAAAGCACCACCCATTGGCTACCACACCATCTGCTTCTGTTTCGTAGTTTTGGCATGAACTGCCCTGGGATAATTTATGACAAAGAAGATCATGGCGATGATGATGATGATGATGATGATTACAAAAATGCTTGAAACAGCATCCGTAATCTACCCCATGTGTGGTGGCAGGATCTTTGTCAGCAAGTCAGCTTCCTAACAGCAGGACTCAGCTTTCCATGTCCAGTCCGGCCTGCTAATGGCCGACTTGTTAAGCATACAAAAGGGGTCAGAGAGGTGGATGATCAACAAAACAGAGGTTCTATTCCACCCAACAAATGGGTGAAGCCTCTCCCTGAGTTCAGAGTTGGGTTGAAGAACAAAGGTGTTATGTACTGAGCTGAATCCTAGAACAATAGGATCCAGAATGCAGCAGTCTGATTGGTCCGCAGGAGCCACCCAGTCCAGCTCCAGGTGGAAGTGAATCAGCAACCTGATTGGCCTGCAGGACAGCCCAAAATTAGCCAATCACATGGGGCCCATTGTGTAAATAATGTATATATAGCTAGACGTTTTGGGGAAAGTTTCATTCATTGCTACTATGAGCTGAATAAAGAGCATGAAACTCACACTCGACTCTGAGTATATTTCAAAAGGCCAGGAGCAGAGTTTCAGGATTTGCAGTTTGCCCTGGTGTGCTCTAGGGGGAAAGGTTTTTCAGTGGGTAAGCTGTGACATAACTTTGCAGCCGCCTAGCGCAAAGTTAGGAGCTATGTGAGTGGAAGAAATAAGGCAAGCTGCAGGGCAACAGCCAGGATGTCTGCTTGGACCCAAGTCTGTGACTATGGGAGAGGCAAGAGCCTTTTGGAGTGTAAAGTTGGGAGCCCCTGCATCGTAGGCTCAGGTTGTATATATGTGTAAGCAAACCATATATCATAAAGGCAGCTCAGTCTGCACTGTGCCTCGTTTCCAAAGGATACACGAACCCTGGGTAAGCACCTGGAACTCCCTGGAATCTCACACTGCTGTGGAGATCAAGAGTGCCATGTGACAATATTATTTTTAAAAAATGCAAGATACAAAGTGAAAACACAATAATTCATTACGTTTCTCAGGCCTTGCATTTCTATCATTTACATTCCAGTCATTCACCAAACATGTCCTTCTCTCTGCAAACTTCGCGTTCTGTAAACAGTCATTTCTTCTGCAAACTTCAGCCAGTTTGTCAGTCTCTCCCAACTCCAAATATTTCAATAACCATTTCCATATGGTCTCCTGCCACCCCCACCCCCTGCTAATAATGAAATGTACAGGGATGGGAGGGGGGATGAAGATGAACAGATAGAAAGTGGAAGACAGCAGAGAAGGAAGGATGACAATGAAGAACAATGAGGAAAAGACTGTTCATTATCACCTTCTATGGGCGCCTCCAGACCGTCACTGTTTTGTGGAAGGGATTCACATGCCGAGAAAGTTTGTTGTTGTTGTTGTTTAGTCGTTTAGTCGTGTCCGACTCTTCGTGACCCCATGGACCAGAGCACGCCAGGCACTCCTGTCTTCCACTGCCTCCCGCAGTTTGGTCAAACTCATGCTGGTAGCTTCGAGAACACTGTCCAACCATCTCGTCCTCTGCCATCCCCTTCTCCTTGTGCCCTCAATCTTTCCCAACATCAGGGTCTTTTCCAGGGAGGCTTCTCTTCTCATGAGGTGGCCAAAGTATTGGAGCCTCAGCTTCACGATCTGTCCTTCCAGTGAGCACTCAGGGCTGATTTCCTTCAGAATGGATAAGTTTTGCACAATTAAAGTGAATCAATGCTCTCTGTCACAACAAACCCACATTTTTAAAAACTGTTTGTTTGTTTTTCGCAGTTAGGAAATGACTGGGAAATGTACTGAAAAGTATGAAACAAACTAATGATTAACGAGAAGGTGCTTAAACACCCTGCAAGCAGATCAGGATGAATGCAAGTGTAACTGCCCAGTAAGCAAATCAGAATGAATACCCAATAGTCTGACCATAGGATTGGTGACCACAAGATTTGATTATTGCAATGCACTTTATGTTGGGCTAACCTTGAGCCTGCTTACCAAGCCCCAGCTGGTGCAAAGTACTGATGTCAGACTGTTGATGGAGACAGACTATCACCAGCACATGACTCAAGTCCTCAAAAGCCTGTGCTGGCTCCCCATTCACCAGTGTGCCAGGTTCAAGAGCCTTGCATGATCTACAACAACTTGGGTCCAAGATATTTCATAGACCACCTAATCCCTTATAGCCTTGTCTGATCACTGGGATCATAGGCTAAGTCACTGTTAGTGGTTCCCCTTGACTTAAATGCATGGCTTGTAAACTACCAGAAGCCATGTGTTCAGTATTGCACAAGCCCAATTTTAGGAAAACCGCTCCCCCAGACAGGCCTTCTCCCTGTTGAACCTGCAATGTCCACTCCTCCCCCCACGGTGTTTTAATTGAAGTCTCATTTGCTTGTTTTTACTTTTAAACCAATTTTACCTTTTCTGTATTGTATTTCTTATATAATGCTTAGAGATATCGAGATATATAGATTGTTTAAATAAAGTCTGGACCTAATCTAACCTCCACACAAGATTTGTGAAAGCAAATCGGTATGACAGACCCTCCAAATAGCCCTATTTTCAGAAGCCATTCCAGTTTCAAATTTGATCCTGGAATGTCTTGCTTTTTCTTAGGATTTCCTTATTTTCATCAGAGAAATGTTGGAAGGTATGGAGTTGTGCAACCCCTGAGCCAAGGGCATACAGCCTTTAGAAGACACCTGAAGGCAGCTCTGTATAAGGAAGTTTTGTTTCATATATAATGTTTAATTATGTTTTACATATGTTGGAAGCTGCCCAGAGTGGCTGGAGCAACCCAGTCAGATGTGTGGGGTATAAATATTATTATTATTATTACCCCTATTTTCATCAGAGAAATGTTGAAGGGTATGATATAAGTGCTCAAAAAGCATATTGTCCTGAGGATTCCTATTTATTTCCCTTTCCCCTTACCTCTTTTTTTTTTTTAAGAAACAACCTCCTTCCTTATCAAGCTCCCATGCCCAGTTGCAAATTAGAATAAACTCTGATTTAGGGCATACTGTACCTAAAACCTATTTGCTCCCTCACCCATTTCTTATCAATGGGGACAGCTCAGAATTGAAGTGTTGTACACCTCGTATGCGGAGCCCTCTTTGAAAATGTGCCCATAAATCTTCACGTTCTGCTTGTGTCCGCTGCAAACGCTGCTATGAATCTTTCTTCCTCTTTCCTCACTCCCTCACAAAGGCCTCTATAAATCTCACAGCGTGTCTCTGTTTCCTCCTGCGAGGTGGCTCTCCTGTCCTTAGCGTCGCCCGCAGAGTCCTCCCATTTCTCACACTAAGCCGCAAGCATCCATTTTACTTAGCAGAATTTTGTCAAGAATCAGCATTAAAGCCTCCTCAGGACCTGTTCTGGCACTCAAACAAATCTCCAGCCATCAGGCTAGGTCAGGTTTGGCCTACAACGAGCCACTACAGAGAGAGCTAGGCCTTATCCTATAAAGATTCAAGCAAGACACCCACCAACAAACAGAATAACCTGCCACCAAAGAACATTAATTGAAAGCTTCCAACCAAACAGTATTTTACTGGCCTGACTGTGGCATTCCTAGCTGGTGTTTGTGAGGTCAACATAGGACTGTAATGCCAATGCTACTGCTGGTGGTGGTAGAATCTGCAAGCACACACTAATAAATAATTTTTAAAAGGGGGCAAGATTAGAGGTGGATGCACAAAGCATTTTTTAAAAATCAAGAAATCTTGCACTCTGCTCCTTGCTGGAAGGAGGCGTAAAAGACACCATCCAACCACCTTAGGGACTCCATTTGTGTAGGGTTTACTCCTTAGCCTCTTCTTCTCCTGAAGATGTCCCGCAAGTCAACAGGAATGGATTTTTCCTAAGGATTTACTCCCAAAACCTTTTCCCAGATGAGAATAGATGCAAGGAAGCAGGATGTTTAGATCAGAGTTTTCCTTCTCCTAGATGGACTACCTTTCCAGGTTGAGGAGCTCCATCTATTCCTCATTTCCCTCTACATCATGTATAGAAGCTGCTTTCCTGATAGTTGGACCCATTATGGGTCTCATTTGCACAATATGCTGGAGCCTGTCTTTGCATGCAGTAGAAAAGGCTCTAGATTAATCAGCAAAAGCTGTCTCATTCACAAGAAAACTCAGGATCATTAGCAACTTCAGTTTCTGCTTCTAGACGAATGTTAGTTTTGGCCTCATCCTCCTTAATTAGTTTTCATTTGGACCCGGAAGCCCTGAAATTATTACTAGCCAAGCAGTTATCTTCTCCAGTAGTTACAAAATAGGATGGGGATCTGGAATGCTAATAGCAGTATAACATGAAATTCAAACATGATATGCTAATAAGGTGCACATTGGCACAAGATAAATTTTCCACTGCCTGTCTGCTTCTCCACTCCATGCCTGAAATTAAATCCACAGGTAGCTCCTCATATTACTAAAGATTGTAATTTTCACCGACAATAGATTTAGCGCTCAGATTTGCAATGATGTATTTGCAAAGATCCATTCAGTAGCCAAAGGGGGAGGGGAGATATATGTGGCATGGCATTTTTAAGTCCACTTATAGAATGGGGTCCGATGTGTCTCACACCTGTGTCACCCATTGCCAGCTTTGGAGAAAATTAATGGGAAATGGAGATACAGGATGGCTTTTATTTTCGTTCCCTGACCTCACCTGTCCCCTCCCCTCTGCGTACTCCAATTCAAACCAGGAGTGGGAGGACAAGATGAAACTACAGAACAGAGCCCTCTTGACAGATGTACCCAGATCTACTGATGAGGTGGGAGACCCAGAATCTGCTTTTCCCCCACCTGTGGAGGATAAAGTGGGCTCAGAGGTGTTGCCTGCTCTGATAAAGTGAGAGGCTTCAGAGGGGAAGATGTGTTTGCCACTGTCTCCCAAGAAGAGGTGGCATATCGAGAAGAGAGGGGAGGCTTAACCCTCTGTGCACAGCACCTGTCTGCAGGTCAGGAACTCTACATGGACTGGGATTCTTGCAAATTGCTGGGCATTCTCTGCCTTGGATTAAAAGCTTGGTGGGTAGGTGGTAAACTCATTGGGTGTAACTCCTGTACACTCTTGTTACTAATTTCAGACTCCTGAACCTTTGTCCTTGCTCCTGGGCCCAAATTAATTGTAGCTACTCCTTTGCCTTGTAACAACACCTGGACTACATTCTGCTTTTCTCCTTGCTGCTGAGCTTGTACCATTAGACTGCTATAATAAAAGGTTCGCTTTTTTTACATCTTTGTTGCACGGATTTTTAGAGTACCTGTGACCCACTCAAATGGTGTCCAAGAATTGACAGACACAGCAGTGGAGAAAAAGAAAGTGATATTTATTGCTGAGCAATAATTGACCCAGTGGAATCGTTTCCAGAGACTGGGCACCCCAGCTCTAGTGCCCTGAGGCTTTATACCTGAGTACATACATGACATAATCGAATACAATCGCACACGGCAGCAAAAATTAAGCTAATGAGCGCATTCAAGCCTTGCCCCCCTGATCATGTAAAGAGTTCCCTCCCAACTTCTGCTTTCTCCAGTCTGAACATCAGTGTAACCTTTCCCCCCGATTTATGGTAAGAAGGAGAAAGGAAACTTAAGGCAAAAAGAACTTATTCGGCCGTTACGCTCAACATCTGCCATACAGGGACATTTTGCGGTTAGCATTTTCCTGTTTTTAGCTGCTAAGGACCCTGTCTGGACAGGAGAAAAGTGCCAGCACATCAGATTTATTGCTTCCCCCTTTACGTTAGCGAGACATCGAGGACATAAGAAGAACAAGGGAAGGGAACTGGGGCAGAGTTCATTTTGGATTTTTCAAATCTAAGCACTTTGCTTTAAGCTTTGCAGAAGCCTTCATGATTCAAACACGGATTATATAAAATCATCATAAAGATATATGGTTATATATGGATATATGGATAACTGATTATATGAAAAGCATAAGGGTAAAATTCACCCAGGTGGTCCTGCTTCATCTTTACTTGCAAATAAGAGCCCCTGTCACTGGTTTTGTGTGGGAGATAGGACATCACCATCCTTTATTTTAGGAAGTCACTTAATATTGGTTTAGCAACCAATGCCCTGACTCTAAACTGTGGGAATATATTTATTTGCCTTTTTTTGGCAAACTTTATTGAAAAATTAAAAAACAATTACAAACACAAAATGTTGTCTTCCAAGACAAAAAAAATATATAGATGTTGACTCTTGTATACATCCATCCACATGGCATAAAAAAACCTTGAAAATCATTTACATTGCGCATTTAGCTCACATCCACAATGTATACTTCAGTCTAGATGGTGTCCTGTGTCATCTTATAAATGACCTTTAAAGAGGCTTCCTGCAGTTTAGCCAAGATGGTATGCAACGGGTGTTTAGAACACATAGAGCTCAATTTGTGTTCATCGATTTGTTGGCCTAAGTCCGCTTCTAACACCTCTCTAAGATTCTGCTCTTTGCTCATTGTTAGGTCCAATAGTGTTTTATAAATTAGATAAGCTTCACCTTTAAGCTCTGTATTAATTCCTAAAGCTTCAAACATTGTTTGAATGTTTCGAATCGAAGCTCTTTATTTTTATAAGTGAATGAGCAAACAAACAAATTTGTCATATTTGGAACAAATTTGTTGAAATATTCCCAAGTTGTTTCTTTGAATTTTCCTCAGTAATTGGGTGTCCGATGGGAGAACATCTCATAGCCAGATATTCCTGCTCTTACCCATATTTTTTTTATAATGCCTATACTTTTTTGTGTAGCAGAACCTTGGGTGGTCAACATTCATTAGTCACCCATTCATCTAGTCCTCTAGGTCAGGCATGGCCAAACTTGGCCCTCTAGCTGTTTTGGGACTACAACTCCCATCATCCTTAGCTAACAGGACCAGTCGTCAGGGATGATGGGAATTGTAGTTTCAAAACAGCTGGAGGGCCAAGTTTGGCCCTGCCTGCTCTAGATGATGTACATCAACTTAATCACAGTGTTACAACACAAATGATATAATAAAACAGGAAATACATCAGCACCCAAAATACATCAAAAAGGGCTACAATTATCACATGGAGTGAAAAATAAAGGACTCAAATGTTATCAGAATAGAACTAAGTTAATAGTAATAGAACTAAGTTAATAGTACCAGCCTAAAAATAAAACTTAACATTACAATCTGTTAAAAGGCCTGTGTGAACAAAAAGATAATTTCCTTGCTGCCCAAAATATGTCACCTCAGGCACTATGCTGGTCTTTCTAGGAAGGTTCTTTAGGAAGAGCCCAGGGCCTACCACCAAGAAGGCCCTCTCTCTTGTTTCTCACACTTCAGATGGAAGGAGCATTCATGGAAGACCTTCAGTTGGTGAGCATGAGGCATGGGAAATTCCTTTAGATACTGAAGTTCTAGGCCATGTAGAGGCTCAGGTGATGCTGTGATAGTGAAGCCACCAAGGAGGGATTATTCCTGGAATGTATCAGTTTCCAATGTACTCCATTGGTGATTTACCAAGTAGATGAAGCACCCATCGAACCCAGCACAGATGGGGGAAACCAGATACATCCAGGAAACTGCCCAACAGGACATGAAGGCAATAGCCCTCTCCAACTGTTGACCACCCCAAGATGTGGCATTTAGGGGTATACTAACTCTGCTCATGGAGGCTCCATTCAGCTCTCATGGCTAATCACTCTTGAAAGCTACCCTCCATTTATTTGTCTAATCCCCTCTAAGTCCAAACTGTTCAGTTTAGTGAATCACAGAAGGGCCAGGCCTGCTGCATTTATTTATCTGTTAACTGTAGCTTGGCCACTGTTTTGTTTTTGTTTTTTCTCTTGGGTTTTCATGGGCTATTTGTCTCATTCGCTACCATTTCTGCTTTCCGAGTGCGATTCCCCTCTGCTTTGATCTTGCAGTACTGCAAACCTTCCCTCGCATCCCCCGAGAGTCGGTAACGTTGTTTGGGAAAGTGAGAAAAACCAATCAGAACGAAAGGAAATGAAGGGAGAAGTGGCTACGCTCTCTCAGAGTTCTTCTAAGGCAGGCCATTCAAGTAGTGCTGGTCTAATCTCCAAAGAGGCAATGTTGGTGTGTTTGGTTGTTATGGAGATATTATGTTTACTCCGCTGTTATTGTAGAAAGAGCATTGAAAAGAGAACACTTGTTTCTCGGTAAATCGGGAACTAGACACTGGGTGAAGTCCTGCAGATGGAAATCGAAGGCAAACAGCATATTTACTGTTGCGATCCATCTGTTAACTGGGGGCAGCTGTAATTTAATAATTGGAGGAGTTTACACAACGTCAGCCCAATATTTCTTTCTAAAAGATCCTACCCGTGTGGTGCGGTTGAATGCTTCCTCTGCCTGATCACAGAGATATTTTGTCCATAAATGCCATTTATGGCTGCGAACCTTTTAACAAATATTCAGATTCCTAGTTGCCCTCTTGCTTTAAACAACCCGATCCATAAACTTTGCTAGTGAGTTGTTGCACCAAAGGGGCTTATTGATCACTTGCACAATCCACATGGATTTGCATGCTATACATTTCTGCATAATCTTAAGGAGGTGGCTACTACAGCTTTAGCTTTCAGCTGCAGTATCTACCTGTAATTCTGCTGCCAGTTTTATGGAGAACAGATCTTCCCAGCTGACAGCGGACCAGGCAAAATCATACCCCAGTTTTGCCCATTTTCTGCTTCTCTTCAGTCCACCTGCCAGGAAGGGAAGAAAATGATTCAATTAGGAAGCTTTGGCAAGGACACACTTCTTTGGAAAATCCCTGGAGCTCAGCATACAAGCCCCAACGTCAGCTCTGCAGAAAGAAAGAAAGAAAGAAAGAAAGAAAGAAAGAAAGAAAGAAAGAAAGAAAGAATTGTGTTAGATCTGCAGCCATGGGGAAAATGTCCTGCACCCAAACAAAACCTCAACATTTTATCAACAAAGTTGTTTGGGGAGGTGGGTACCATTTTTAGCTGCCTAGCATGTGATGATCCCAGGGATGGAGTAATTCCCCTGTGAGGAAAGGTTGCAGAGTTTGGGACTTTTTAGTTTAGATAAAAGGTGAGTGAGATCAGGTGCAAAGCAGAGCCCAGTAAGAACAAGGGCTTATGAAGAGAAGGTGTGGTCTGGAGAGAGGCCTAATGGCTGGGCAGAGAGGTCCAGAGGGTCACATTTGACTCCCAGACCTGAGATTCTCCACATGTTAGAGAGTCAGCCAGCAATAAATCACACGGAGTATGTAAAGTTAACTCTTTATTAGCAGAAACCAGCTCAGCTCAGGGGAGCCAGGCCCTAATGAGCACAGCAACTCTTCTCAATAGGTCTTGCCCCTATGAGGCAATTGAGGAGGCTGAAGGGCCTACCCACAGCTGCCTAAATCTCTGTCTCCGCAGGGTATTTCCCCAGCAATTTGAGAATATGCCGGCGCACCTGTCTTTGCTCCTCCCGCTTCATACTTCTAGTCCTGGGAGACCAGGGGAGAGAGGAGCTGGTTGCAGCAGGATGGGGAGACACCCTGGCTTCTTCATCAGCCTGGCTCATATCTGCCTGTTGGGCTCCCTCCTCTCCAGCTCCCACTTCTGCTTCTGCTTCCGACCTCCTATCCCTGCTCACTAAACCCTGTTACCTCTTCAGCTACCAACACTTACTCTCCCCCAGGCTTCTCCCTTTTCTCCCTCTGACCACTCATCACTGTCCCACCACCAACCCCCAGGCTCTGAGCCTTCATCCCTTGGGCGTTCCCCAGCTGATGCCTCCCACCATTCCTCTGTGTCCAGCCAGTCCATGACACCACCCCTGTGATTAACTATTTAATTACAACAAATGAAAAGCTGTTTGAGGTGGATGAAATTGAGAGTTGGGATAGGGGAGAGTGCTTGGCCACCCGCAAATTCTTCACTCCAAATCTGTCCCCAAGCAGCCTTCCCCTGTTGCTACAGGTTCCCGCTATCTTATTTGCAAATGATTACAACATGCTCCTCCTCTAGCTCCAATTAGTTTGCTCTATGCCTCCAAATTCTCTCATTATTTCTCTGATTCCTTGAGGCTGCATACCAATTATTGTTAATCTACTGTGCTATTCTTTTAACAATGGGATTGCCAACAGGTCCGTGATTATGAATTGCTTGTGTTGCCACAACAAAGTTACTGTTTCTAAAATAAATCAATGACTCCTGCCTAATTCTACGTTGGGTCAGGTTGATCATTACTCCCAGAGGCCTGTGATGGTACCTTCACACTGCTGTGGGTGGGGACATGTTTTCAGGGTGCTAAAAATAACTTCCCATCAGTGGAAACCTCATTGGGACAGTAAAGAAATATATTGTTAGATGCCACTCCTATCTCCAAGCTATATGAGATCCAAGGGGTACTAAGCGTGCTTACCAGGGCCTGTTTTTCCTTTGGGCAACAAGGCACAGTAGAGACTGTGGTGTCTTTATGATATATGATTTATTTACACATAACCTGAGCCTAGGTGGAGGAGAATCCCAGCATTACATCTCAAGAGAGTCCTTCGTTTCTCTCATAGGTTTCTATGACTACTTAACTAGTTGGTCACTCCATATCAGCACTGTGTATATTTGGGGCCAGGCAATAAAGTTGTGGGGGGAAACCCTGTTGTTACATCCACCCCAAGAGTTGGTCTGGAGAAGAGAGAAGTAGAAGATAATACGATAGACATCTTCAAATATGTGAAAGGTTGTCACATGGATGACAGAACAAGCTTGTTTTCTGATGCTCTAGAGAAAAAGTAGCCAACATGCCTGGATAGCTCAGTTGGTTAGAATGTGGTGCTAATAATGCCAAGGTTGCAGGTCTGATCCCTGTATGGGACAGCTGCATATTCCTGCGTTGCAGGGGGTTGGATGAGATGATCGTCAGGGTCCCTTCCAACTCTACAATTCTATGATTCTATGGTGTCTACCAGCTCCCTGCATCCCTGGCCATTGGTCATGTTTGCTGGGACTGATGGTGAATTTTAGTCCAACAGCATCTGGAGGCCACCATATTGGTTAACCTTGCTTTGGACCCAACCCAATCAATTTGAAGTACAAAATGGGATTTCAACAAAACATCAATAGCTCGGCGTCCAAGTTTCTTGAGGGCAGGGCAGGCTGTCTCAAAAGGTGGTGGGCTCTCCCTCATTAGAGATTTTAAAGCAGAAGCTAGATGACAATCTTTGAGGGATCCTGTAGCCGTGGATTTCCTGCATCAGCCAAGGGTTGGACTAGGTGGCCTATGAAATACCTTCCACCTCTGTGTTTCTCTTCATATATTACAGGACCATGATGGGACCAAACCATATTGGAATTGTTCCTTTGCCACTAAGCTAAAATATGACCTGGATGTCTGGAAATATATAGCAGTCACTAAATGCCTATCATGTGGTATCGAAGGATGCAATAATTTGTAATGGTACAACCCTGTTGCTGCTGTCATCACATCCCCAGATTAACAAGTACCTGATATGAGGAGTAAGACATGGTCATTGACTAGCAAATTATTACTCCTGTGTAGTTTGCAGTTTTATGTTTCAATTCCTTGAGTTCCAGCTTTGTGTATTAGGCTGCTTTTGAAGACTCGCTCTACAATTTACTAGTAAAGGAACTGAGAACATAATTGGCAACGTCCTATTTTCTGAAATGTCCTTGAGTTGTTTAGACACCACAAAAAAAGAACTTGATTGGTGTGGAGGTCAAACAAGGGTGTAATTTTTCCCTCCGCAAGAGCTCTGAATCTCTACAGCTGTCTGAGTCCCTGGTAGTGTGTTATCATACCCTCCTCAGTATGGGGGGTTTGCTGTACGTTTTGATTCATCTATCACCAGTGTGTTATTAAAGACTTCCCGCTCCTCCTCACAACAACCACACACTAGCAAACAAGCCCTCAAATTAAACCCTTGGATTCTCACTGAATAAAGTACGTGCAGAGTTGCCAGATACACATATTCCCTAGTTCAAAGAGATGCTGCAGAACTGGGTTGTCTGTTCCATGCAGTTTTAAGTGGCACCATAGAGTTTGGGAATGAAGGACTATTCTTCACTGTAAATGACATCTCCCCAAATGGAGAATAGCTGATAACTCTTTGGAGACTTGGATGAAGCAATTGCTTCTGGAATGTCTCTGCATTCTGCTGCTTAAACCTCTGAGGCTCTATGAACTACTTCCGATGTGGTTACATCACACATAGTTTTGGGCTTGGAAGTTCTGTCTCTTCAGCAAGCTAGATGGAACCAGCCAATGAACTAGGCACAGGGCTACTAACTGGTGCAGAGCAGAAATGGGTGCGGCACTTTCATGATCAGCTTCATGCAAATTTGAACGAAGGGTCCTTCGGTCAAATGGACTGCTTGATTCCTGGTGTGATCCCTGATTGGTTAGGACTGCCAGTCACACAAGAAGCATTGCTATCCCTCTGATGGATGTGCTTTGCCTTTAAGGATGTCAGTACATAACTAAATCTAATCAACTACATGTTAATCATCATGACATCATCACGACTGGTACATGATTCCTGGTTGGCTGGCATCACTTAAGGCAGAATAATGAACCAGCAAAATAAATGGCCCCTGGAGTAACAGCAGCAAAGAACAACAGTAAGAAACAGAGGAAAGCAGAGATTATAGACCTCCCCCTCTTCTTTTTCTTTTCTTTATTTGGTTGCAGTTGGATTCAACCTGCCACTGCTACTTTCAAGGAAAAACGCAAGTCTAGAGAACATATGGCACGGCATTGTTGCCAACTATTTTATCCACTCATGATATTTTTGTCTCAGGCTTGGTATCAGGTATTTTGTTTGTGTATACACCGTATTTTGAGCCACTTTTGCTTACCGGGAATTGCAAGTGGACAGAGTGCTTTCTGGTTTCCCACCAGCATCTGGTTCACCAGGGTGAAAACAGGGTTCTGGATTTGACAGGCCACTGACTTGATCTAACAGGCTTTCTTATGTTCTTATAACTTGAGCCAACTTCCCACAAGGCAATTTTTTTTGCAAATTGGTTTTAGCTTTCCCAGTAGGTTCCAAAACACATTGGATTAGTAAACATCTATTTAGTCTCCCTCCGTTGCTTTTAGCTCCTGCTTCAAATTCCTTTTGGTGGTTTCCCTTTTTTTGCCTTTGGCCTGCCTCACATGCGACATTTTGAGTTACCATTTAAAAAAACCAACAACACTCCACCAGGTGCCAGTTATTTTGTTAATTCTTCTAATCTTACCACCAGAGGAGAAGAGAGGAAATTTCCAGCCTCTAGCACCAAAACAATATCGGGCTGTATCTTTTTATATAAACACTCCATTATCTCTTTGCTGCTGCAGGTTTCGGGATGTCCACACCGGCAACGGTCGCTGGCAAAGCCTTCCTCATCGTTTATGGTCTCTTTGGGTGTGCCGCAACAATCCTCTTCTTCAATCTCTTCCTGGAGCGCATCATCTCCCTGCTCGCTTTGGTGATGAAGGCTTGCCACGAGAGGCAGCTGAGGAGGAGCGGCCTTCTACCTCCAACCTGCCGAAGGGGCTCATCCATGTCCGACGTCGACAGCCTGATTGGGTGGAAGCCATCAGTCTACCACGTGATGCTGATCCTGGGAATCCTTGCCATTACTATCGCTTGCTGTGCCTCGGCCATGTACACCGCCGTGGAAGGGTGGAATTACATCGACTCCTTGTACTACTGTTTCGTCACCTTCAGCACCATTGGGTTTGGCGACCTGGTGAGCAGCCAAAACGCCGTGTACCGAAATCAGGGATTATACAGATTTGGGAACTTCATGTTTATATTGATGGGGGTCTGCTGCATCTACTCCCTTTTTAACGTCATCTCGATTGTAATCAAGCAGGTTTTAAATTGGATGCTCAGAAAGTTCCGGTGCCGGTGCTGTCCAGATTGCCATAAACCCACCGCTCGCCTCGGGCGCCGCAATGCCATCACGCCGGGGTCCCGTTTCCGTCGGCACAACATCTCTATGGAGACGGACGGACAGTACGACAGCGACACAGAGGGGAGGCGGCTTTCGGGTGAGATGATCTCCATGAGGGATCTCACCGCCTCCAACAAAGTCTCCCTGGCCCTCCTGCAAAAGCAACTGTCCGAGACGGCCAATGGCTACCCTCGGAACGTCTGCATAAACACGAGGCAAAATGGCTTCTCGGGAGGAGTAGGCGCTCTAGCTATCATGAACAATAGACTGGCAGAGACAAGCGATTCTAGGTAGAAATTTTGAAATTATCTTCTATAAAACAGAGCTGTTTTCTTATTCTTTATTTAATAAAACAATATTTTAAAAAAGCATCCAGTCGTTCTCGAGGGCAAGTTTTATGCAAAGTTTACTTGAGAGGGTTGTTGTTTAAAAAAGAAAGCCTTCCATAATAATAATAATAATAATAATAATTTTATTTATACGACGCCCATCTGACTAGGTTGTCCCAGCCACTCTGGACAGCTCCCAACACAATATTAAAAACACAATAAAACATCAGCCATTAAAAAACTTCCCTGAACAGATTTCTTCTAAAAGGTAAATAGTTGTTTATCTGTTTGACATCTGATGGGAGGGCACCACTGCCATAGTATTTTTAGCCCATTATTTTTTTATTCTTCCTCAGGTACCACCAACAACTTATACTTACTGTAAACTGCTTCAAGGTCTGTGGATAGCAGCAAACGGTCTATATAGATCAATAAACTGTCAAGCAGTTTACTAGTGGGAAATACCGACTACTGTCTCAGACAATAGAAGAATTTCCCACCACTACTGATTGCAGCTAGGGACACGGGTGGCGCTGTGGGTTAAACCACAGAGCCTAGGACTTGCCGATCAGAAGGTCGGTGGTTCGAATTCCCATGACGGGTGAGCTCCTGTTGCTTGGTCCCTGCTCCTGCCAACCTAGCAGTTCAAAAGCACATCAAAGTGCAAGTAGATAAATAGGTACTGCTCCGGTGGGAAGGTAAATGGCGCTTCTGTGCGCTGCTCTGGTTCGCCCGAAGCGGCTTAGTCATGCTGGCCACATGACCCGGAAGCTATACACCAGCTCCCTTGGCCAATAAAGCGAGATGAGCGCCACAACCCCAGAGTCGGCCACGACTGGACCTAATGGTTAGGGGGCTCTTTACCTTTACCTTTACTGATTGCAGCTGGGCAGTGGTGCTGCAGGGAAGCTTCAATCACCACCATGCAAATACCGCTCTGATTGGCCAGCTTCCACCTGTGTGGACTCAGGATGCTGATCTCAAAGGAGGAGGACTAGTCAATCAACAAACACTTGCATAGTGGCAGAAGAACCTCAGTCAGCAGTAAGCAACCATGTGATTGCTGATTGGCTAGCCATTTCCTCTTGAAGAGCCTGCTGCCTTCACCACTGCCTCTTAACTGTTACTGGTAAAGGCAGGGATCTCCTTTTCCCTTGATCTTCCCATAGCTGCAGCCAAGAGCTTGCTAGCCATTTCACTGACCATCACAGGGCCTCATAAAGATACAATGAGGTGCATTGCTGTGGGTGATATCCAACAGTTCCGCTACTTCAAGGAGTATTGGCTGTGCAATGGAACTTTCCTCATCCTCGCCATTTCCTGCACACTGCCTGCTCCCCAATATCTGTCCCCCACCACCTTCCAGAGCAGATTCACAGAGTCACACAGGGAGGGGACCAGGCAAAGGAGTTCCATTGTGCAGCTAAACAAAATACTCCTAGACCTAGCAGAACTAGCACCCTATAAAGCTAAGCTAGCAATCGTCATCATCATACAGGTTTAAAATACAACAGCGATGGATCATAACACATTTTGCTCTGGTGGAAAGCTAATGAATGATATGCACATGTATGTAAAGTCTCTGAGCTGCTTTTCAAATTAAAGCAGCAGGTGAGGAGGGGGGCTCATGGAGACACATGGCCAGCCCCATCTCCTTCTGCTGACACAGAGGCTGTAGCCCCATCTCCCAGCCCCAGTGTGAATGGCAGACATCTTTCCCTGCCACCTGTGCATTTGGATGCTGTGGGAAAGGACTCTGCAAAAGCACAGGTAACTTCAGTTCTGGTAAAGCTGCAAGGAGCGAATGTGGTCTAAAGCATCAGCGAAGGATGGATCGGTGTAAACCTAGTTCATGCATCCTTGTGAGACACACACACACACACACACACACACACACTGCAACTGCGACCCTCCTACGCCCTAGCTTCAATTCCAAAACATACATACGGTATCTGATTTTGTAAGGGGTGTTGTTTTTTTGTGTGCTATCCACAACAACAGAACCTCAGAATGAAACTATGGCTGCTACTTAGCAGTTGCACATAATTTTCATTTTTGCAAAAATGATTTACCGTGGTTTGTTTTCCCCAAAAAATGTAAACGTCACGCAATAACTGTGCAAGGCAGATTGTTCTTATTCCTACAGCTGATAGGTGAGTATTTGCCCAAGGGCACAAAATAATTGCTTATTTTGTGAAGTAGAAGTAGCACTAGAACTCAGGTATCCCAAATTCATGTTTAGAGCTAAGTCCACTAGACCTCATGTCTGGTCAAGATCTCTCTCTCTCTCTCTCTCTCTCTCTCTCTCTCTCTCTCTCTCTCTCCATACACAAATGTCTAAGGGCAAGCTGCTCAAGTTTTCTGTTCAGTAGGAGAAGAAACACCTGACCTTTTTCAGCAATATTGAATTCATGTATTTATATTTGCTTCTATGTTACAGTGTTACTAGCTGGTGCTGCTTCTAACTGCCGCACTTCCGTCCTCTTTGCCTTTACTGTCCTTTACTTAATTTGCCCTCACTGCCCTTAGCCTGGCTGCAGCAACCCCTGTGATTTAGCAATGACCCCACAATGCTGCATCTGACATGATGACATTGTGGATGCTGCAAGAATCAAGTCATCCTATGGGGGTCATCTCAGGCCGTCAATTTAAAGACAGTGAAGGTAAATGAAGGTGTGAAAAGTGAGGAGGAGGAGGAGGAAGAAGAAGAAGAAGAAGAAGACTCCAAGAAGGAGCAGCAACCAGGGAATCACAGAATCACAAAATGGTAGAGTTGGAAATGAGAAGGCACTGAACAGCATTGAAACAATAAGAACATTGTTGACCGTCCTCATGGTAATCAGTTTGGCTGTACTGAAAATGCCAATTCCAAAGCAAATATTGAAATGAGCAAACATTTGTCTCCAGTGTCAGATGTTTCCCAGATCTCCACAAGCTGCCCAAGCTGGGCTTTTCAGTTTGCAGCGACCATCTGCCTATCCCTTCGAGCCTTGATCATAGGGCCATAAGAACCTGCCATATACCAGGTCAGACCACTGGTCAACCTAGCTCAGTATTGTCCCCACTAACTGGCAGTGTCTCTCCAGGGTACATTCCCAGCTCCAGCATGTGAATTTTGAATTTCTGTTTGGCTCTTGTGGTTCCTCTTCTTGAGCCTCATACTCAAACTGCTGTTTCTCCTTTTTCTAACTTATTATGTCTCAAAGTTTGGTAGTATTTCTAGCTCCTTTGCAATCTCAATAGCAGCTATCAGAACTTGTTGCAAACCATCATCACACCTGCTGCCCTCAGGGGAAGTACTGGTCACTTGCCATTGGTTTGCAGCTGAATTTAAACCACCTTCCTTATTTTGCAGGAGCTTGCTTATAAGATTGCCTTCAAAAAGGATGTTGCACCTTGTAACAAGCGATGCCACAAACTGGAACTTACAAATTGCAACAGCTAGGGCCTCCGCTTCAACTCAGGAAGTACAGTACAGTAATTCTCAGATCTACCTTTTAGGCCTGCGTCATCAAAGATCTCTATTAAAACATCCTATATATTACCAATATGATATTTCCATTGTTTTAAAGCATTGCTTCAACTCTCCCATCTTGTTTCATTCAGTGGCTTAACAGCTATGCCTAAGTCTGATACATGGCTAGCTAGATTTTGTCAATGCTGAGTCAATGCAGATAAATAATTACAGATCTGTTGAAGGTGTGTCGTTCAACACACAGAGCGTGTGTCGAAGGACACAAAAAGGCATGTGAGTTGTTGCATAGTATTCTTTTGTATGCCATTTTCTTTGTCTTTCATGTGACTCCGATTATCATAACCTTGACTATACAGATTCTCAATTTGTAATCACATTTGGTCAAGCTGTCCAAGAAGAGTTTATGTCATGAAGGCACCTGGAGTCTCCTTTAGTGGAACAAATTCCAAGAAATGTTCTCAGGATAAATAATAATAATAATAATAATAATAATAATAATAATAATAAATTTTATTTATATCCCTCCCTCCCCAGCTGGCTAACACCAAATATAAAAACAATTGATTGAAATACAGCTTAAAAATAAATACAACATTAAAACATTAAAATGCAACCTCATTTCAGTGGAAACTCAATCAAAAACTTTTTGGGGGATAAAAACGTCAAGTCTTCACCAAGGCTAACTATCCAGACTGGTCCTACATGGGCCAGAAAAAAGCCAGGGAAGTCCCCAAACAGGAGTTCCAATACAGAAGGAGAAAGGAAAAAAGAAAGAGGGCAAGGGAATAAAATTGATTCCAAGCCAAAGGCCAGGCGGAACAACTATCAGGCTGAGGGCCAATGTCCCATGTAGTACAGCACCGGGTTTTCAAAGGAACCAACCAGATGTATGCAGGAAATCAGGAGCAGAACATGAGCACAAGAGCTCTCCTGTGGTTTCCAGCAACATTGTGGAGGCAGAACAAAGCCATCACGGCTAGATGCCGTTGACAGTCTTCTCTTCCATGAATTTGTCTAATCCTCTTTTAAAGCCATCTAAGTTGGTGGTCAGGTCCATATAGTTAAAGCTATGGTTTTCCCAGTAGTGATGTATGGAAGTGAAAGCTGGACCATAAAGAAGGCTGATCGCCGAAGAATTGATGCTTTTGAATTATGGTGCTGGAGGAGACTCTTGAGAGTCCCATGGACTGCAAGAAGATCAAATGCTTCCATTCTTAAGGAAATTAGCCCTGGGTGCTCACTGGAAGGACAGATCGTGAAGCTGAGGCTCCAATACTTTGGCCACCTCATGAGAAGAGAAGATTCCCTGGAAAAGACCCTGATGTTGGGAAAGATGGAGGGCACAAGGAGAAGGGGACGGCAGAAGACGAGATGGTTGGACAGTGTTCTCGAAGCTACCAGCATGAGTTTGACCAAACTGCAGGAGGCAGTGGAAGACAGGAGTGCCTGGCGTGCTCTGGGCCATGGGGTCACGAAGAGTCGGACACGACTACACGACTAAACAACAATAACAAAGTTGGTGTCATCGCTGCCTCCTGGGGTAGCGAGTTCTGTATTTTAGTTGTGTACTGCATGAAGATGTCCTTTCTTCTATCTGTCCTCAGTCCCCCAACTTTCAGCTTCATAGGTGGCCAAGCTCCAATTACGAGAGAGAGGAAGAAAAACTCTGTCCACTTTCTTCACACCATGCACAATTTTGTACACCTCTATCCACCCCCTTTAATTGCCTCCTCTATAAACTAAAAAGGCCCAAATGTTGTAGCTTTTCCTCCTAGGGGAGTGGCGCCCCCTCTTTGGCCACCAGCATCAGTCTGATGCTGACGGGACCCCAGTGTGCTCTTTCCCCTTGCTCTTGTCTCGCTTTGCCTTCTCGTTTTGGTTTCCCGTGAAACAACAGGGCCTTTCAAATCATGCCTTGCAGATTAGCTTGCAAGAGCCTTTCTTCTCTTCCGCCTGCAGCCTGTGGTCCTGCATCCTGCGGATTGCTTGCTAAAGTGACAGATCCAATCCCCCGCTGGCTTCATTAACCGCCCGTATTGGTGATACTGATTGCGACGGGTTTTTCCTTTGACAGCAGTGGGGAGGTTCAGCTGTCCGAGGCGTATTTCACACACTGGGTGATGAACAAGAAACATAAAGAGAGAAAAGGGAAAGCTACAAAACTGGAAAGCAAAATTAATTGCACCAAGCAGCCTTTTCTTGCCATATAACCCAGAACTAGTCAATTACCTCCAGAACAGCTGGAGCAGCTGTTTCCTGAAGCCCGCGGTTGCTTTTATTTTATTTTATTGGTTCTGGGTTTTGCTGCCTTGGCTGCATTCAAGGCATTGCGTTTTTGATCTCTATAAAGCCTAGTTTTGATTAGTGTCAATTGGATTAATCAAGGTCTGCTTAAAGCACATAGGCCCTATCAAGAGTTAGAAAACTACACAGCTCCTTGGTTAAAACTTGTAATATAATGCAGTTGGTAATAGGGGTGCCTCCACACTGTCAGCGTTTTCTGGGAGGGATTCAAGAGCTTACCAGAAAATGTGGGTTCGTGCAATTGAAGTGGAGTAAAGCACTCTGCTGCCCTAGCAGCACTTTTAGAATGAAACTGACTTTTTGCAGTTAGGAAAGTGACAGGGAAAATGCATTTGAAAAATGTGGGGTGAATGAATGATTAACAAGAAGATGTATAAACACCCTGCAAGCAGATCAAGATGAATGGGACAAACATCTTGTACCAAGTTTGGCTCAGTTGGTAAGAGAATGGGATTCTTAATCTCAGGGTTGTGGGTTTGAACCCCACGGTGGGTAAAAAGATTCCTGCATTGCAGGGGGTTGGACTAGATGACCGTAGTGGTCCCTTCCCACTCTACGATTCTATGAATACCCATTGTCATATAACACCCCCCATAAGCAAATCAGCATGAATGCTCAATAAAGACCAGATACAATCTAACCTCCTCTGTTTAAATTTTGTGCAAGGAAATCAGGATGAATGCTAGATAAATGGGAGCCTTAGGGCAGACGCTTTGAGACTATTTAAATAGAAACACAGGAAGCTCCTTATGTTGTCAGAGCATTCGTTGATCTAACTTAGTATTGTAAACATTGATTGACAGAAGCTTGGGGTTTCCCCCAGTCCTACCAAGGGACAAGGGCCATTGAACCTGGAATCCTTTGCGTGAAAAGCATGTGCTCTACCAACTGGGCTACGGACTCATTAACATGCAGCAGTCAGTATCTTTCACGTAGGAAGTTGAACTATTCATTTAGGACAGTATTGTCCTTTATGACAGGCAGCAGCTTCCCAAAATTGCCAGCAGAAGAGGGGTCTGTCCCATACCTATCTGATTCCTTGCACATCACTTGATTTATTCCATTACTTGATGGCTTGCAAATGGATGAGTGAACCAATTCCACATTGCCGTGGAGTTGACAAAATTTGTCTGTGGTGCTTCCCCTGTGGTGACTCGTCATCATTATTATTACTAATGTTAGTCGTTCCTTCCCTCCCAACACCAAGCCCAAGGTGGATTGCAGATCCTTAAAACAAAGCCTATCTCCATAAAATGCAATAGCCTGAAGCGATTGGTGGGGCTTTGTGCTAAAGGAAAGCACTGCCACTCGTGCAGGGCAGAGCACCCCATTTTTGGCAATCCCATCCACCTACTGCAGTCCCTGAAATGCTGCTCTGGGAGTCATGGGCTCTATGGAACAGAATGGGGTATTGCAGGCCTGGGGCAGTTTCAGGAGAGGGCAACAAAAATGATCAAGGAAGAGGTGCAACTCCCCTGTGAGGAAAGGCTACAGCATTTGGGACTTTTTAGTTTAAAGCAGGGGTCAGCAAACTTACCACGCCTCGGGCCGGTGTCTCCAGTGCCAATCGCATGGCGTGCCAGAGGGCACAGGAGCGTGTGCCCATACGCGTGTGCACACACTATTTCCGGTGCACTTCCAGGTGGGAGGAGCACCGGAAATAGCTTGTGCACATGTGTACGGGCCTCCTCCGACCCGGATGTGCACCGGAAATAACGCTTGCGCATGAGCAAATAACGCTTGCACATGCGCACAAGCTATTTCTGGTTCTCCTCTGGTCCAGAAGTAGGCAGCTGCGCAACGCAGCAACGGTAAGAGCGGGCGACAGCAGTGGATGGCAGGGGTCACCGTGGGCCGGATAAACAAGTCCCTCGGGCCTTATCTGGCCCGCAGGCCTTAGTTTGGGGACCCCTGGTTTAGAGAAACAGCATCCCATCCAACATTTTTCCAATGAAAAAAGGGACATCCTATTTTGTTCCCTCCAACATTTTTCTGTTGAAAATAGGGACGTCCAAAGGGAAAGCAGGACAGTCCGGGATCAAATCAGAAACCAGGACACATTTTGTACCTCCGGTGACTGCCCCTGGGAAATTGTGACACTTGGAGGGTGTGGCGAAAGTGGAGATCTGAGAGTCCTGATATCAAAGCAGGGAGTTCCATAAGTACACAAGACATAATTTGACGCTGCAGTCCTCAAGTGATGAGCATGCATGCCTGCATCTTTTGCTGCCTGGGCTTCTCAGGCTTTCTGACTCACAGCCACAGGGTTCCCTCCTTAAGAAAGGGCAGCATGCAGACAAGGACCCTGGCACAGCCTCTAGGTGACTTGATAAAGCTTGGCTGACTTTAATCAAAACATTGCTTTATGGAGGAAGATAATCTTCCTATTTAAGGATGCCTGCAGCCTCATCTTAACCATATAACTTGGAAGAAAGTCCCACTGAAATGAATTATGGAACTGACATCCAAGCAATGTGATTTTGAAAAGAAAAGAAAAAAATTCAGTGTAGGAGGTCTTTAGACTCAATCTCCAGTGTTTCCAAACTGGGAAAACAGGGCTGCAAAAGATCTCATTTTGAGAAACTAGACAGCTTAGTTTGAGACGAGTTGACAGTACGAGGCCAGATGGACCTCTGTTGTGGTTCAGTATAAGCCAGCTCTTTCTAATCCAGGATTCCTGAGATCCAGGTTGACATTTCAAGCGCAGCTGAACAGGAGGTGCAACATATGCAACAATGGCCTTATTATCACCATAGAGACGACGGTAGGTGACACAGCCATGTATCTGGTTTTTTTATTATTATTGGAAATCCATTATAGCCATCTTTGGGTGTTTTATTGCAAGTGAAAGCTGAGGCGAATCCATTTCCCATATTGATTCCACAGTGGCTGTCATAAGCAGAGTGGTGTAAGGCTCGAATAATGAAGCTGACCTCATTATTCAGTGCAGGCCCAGTCCGATGCAGCCAGAGCAGGAAACCTGCGGCTACAGCATCTCTGAACCCCTTGATAGACTCTTTTAATCCTTCACTGAAAAACAAAGGAGCGTCAACCAGCTTCCAAGGAAGTCTATTTCACTGTGGACCAGCATGGACCATTAGCTCATGGACCTTCATACAATGAAGCTGAACGCCAGAAGATTCAGATCCGAAGTAGTTTTTTACACAAGGAAAAGGTAAAGGGACCCCTGACCATTAGGTCCAGTCATGGTCGACTCTGGGGTTGTGGCGCTCATTTCGCTTTATTGGCCGAGGGAGCCGGCGTACAGCTTCCAGGTCATGTGGCCAGCATGACTAAGCCGCTTCTGGCGAACCAGAGCAGCGCACGGAAACGCCGTTTACCTTCCCGCTGGAGCGGTACCTATTTATCTACTTGCACTTTGACGTGCTTTCAAACTGCTAGGTTGGCAGGAACAGGGACCGAGCAACGGGAGCTCACCCCGTCGCGGGGATTCGAACCGCTGACCTTTTGATCAGCAAGTCCTAGGCTCTGTGGTTTAACCCACAGCGCCACCCGCGTCCCGTTAGTTTTTCACATAGCACCTAGTTAAACTATGGAGTTCGCTCCTACCAAAGGGGATGGCTTCAAAAAAAAAAAATAAAACATCTTCATGAAGGAGACAGATATCAGAGGCTACTAGCCCCTATGGCTATGTTCTACTGCCACTGCCAGAGGGAGTACACTTCTTAACTGCAGTTGCTAGGAATCACAAGTGGGGAGAAGGCTGTGATGCTCAGAGATTGTTTTCAGGGTCCCACAAGCATCTACTTGACCACTTTGAGAATCAGGTGCTGGATTAGATCAGTATTTTCCAAAGTGGGTAACACTGCCCCCCTGAGGGCCACTGGAATGACTAGACTACTGCAATGCACTCTACGTGAGGCTACCTTTGAAGGTGACCTGGAAACTACAACTAATTCACAATGCGGCAGCTAGACTGGTGACTTGGAGACCATATAACACTAGTCCCAAAAGACCTACATTGGCTCCCAGTACATTTCCAAACACAATTCAAACTGTTGGTGCTGACCTTTAAAGCCCTAAATGGCCTTGGCCCCGTATACCTGAAGGAGTGTCTCCACCCCCATCATTCAGCCCGGACACTGAGGTCCAGCTCTGAGGGCCTTCTGGTGGTTCCCTCACTGTGAGAAGCGAGGTTACAGGGAACCAGGCAGGGGGCCTTCTTGGTAGTGGCACCCGCCCTGTGGAATGCCCTCCCTTCAGGTGTAAAGGAAATAAACAACTATTTGACTTTCAGAAGGGAAGTTTTTAATATTTGATCTTTTATCATGTTTTTAATATTGTGTTGGGAGCTGCCCAGAGTAGCTGGGGAAACCCAGCCAGGTAGGTGGTGTATAAAAAATAAATTGTTGTTGTTGTTTTGTTGTTGTTGTAGCCTCAAGTGCCATTAGGGGGTGTTGAATAAAAACAAGAGGGCAGTGGTGGAAACATAAAGAAAGAAGAGAAGAGAATTTTGAAAAACACATTTCACCTGTTGTGTAATGACTCTTACCACCAGGTCTGGCGCCATTGTGGGACATTTGTCAGTGCATCTTTCTGCTCGTTCCTCCGGGGAGGAGTGAGGAAAACCCAAATTGCTGTGGAGATGGCAATCCTGAGGAGATTGCAGTGGGAGGGTGGGGTGGAAATTGTTAACCCTTTCCTCCCATCAATCAGTGAAAATGTCCCCACCAAATATTTGGCGAGGGGGAGAGCCAACTTGAATACAGAATTTTATTTTGATTCCCAAGTCTGGAAGCGGAGTTGCTACATCACTTCCAGCTTAAAGCAGGAAAAGTAACAACTGGAAGCTGCTAAAGCAGGGGCAACCCAACCATTAACCGTGGTGAGGCAGTGGCCTCAGGCGGCAAGCAGGCTGGGGACACCTGGGAGGGGTGGCAAATCTGGGCTCCTGAAGAGTGTGCATTTTTGTCACCCACAGCCAGCAGAACCACCGCTGCCTCCAGCCGCTCCTCTTTTTTTCTCCCCTGCTGCCTTCCATCACCTCAGGTGGCAGAGCAGGAGTGGGGCTTTTCCTGGTTTGCCTCAAGCGGCAAAATGTCTTGGGCTGGCCCCGTGCTAAAGCACCCACTTCTAGAATCCCCCTCACAGTGTCCAGGGAGCAAGGTGGAAACCCTAGTAGCAAATGGACCGTGATGCGAAAAGATGGTTACATAAACACTCCCTGCGGCACTGTAAATAAAAGCATCCTCCATTCTGCAATTTCACACCAGTTGCCATCCTAAGCCATTTTCAGGTCACACACACAAACACACGCTGCTTCATTTTCTCTCCTTTTTTTTTTTTTTTTTTTTGCCTTCTAAAACATCTCTGCAGGAGGGCTTGGGAGAGTACAGAAGCAGTTGCTGACTCATTGTTTGAGTGTGATGACTTTCCTATGGAAGGGGGGGAAATAACCCTAGCTTTTAAAAACACTGGACCAGGAGGAAATACTTGCTTGGAGCTTTTATTATTCATATGGAACGGAATGAGCATTAATAGGAATATTACAGAAACAAACAAAAGAATACTGGCTGGAGAGATGATGCACATTTTAGGTTACTTCCCCCTCAAAACAATCCTGTGAGAGCGGTTAGGCAGGAGGTCTGGCCAAGGTCCTGCAGCTGAGTAGGGATGTAAATTTGGGTCTCCTTACTCCTAAGCAGAGACATCACCTTGCCTACAAAGGTCCATATAGTTAAAGCTATGGTTTTCCCAGTAGTGATGTATGGAAGTGAGAGCTGGACCATAAAGAAGGCTGATCGCCGAAGAATTGATGCTTTTGAATTAGGGTGCTGGAGGAGACTCTTGAGAGTCCCATGGACTGCAAGAAGATCAAACCTATCCATTCTGAAGGAAATCAGCCCTGAGTGCTCACTGGAAGGACAGATCCTGAAGCTGAGGCTCCAGTACTTTGGCCACCTCATGAGAAGAGAAGACTCCCTGGAAAAGACCCTGATGTTGGGAAAGATGGAGGGCACAAGGAGAAGGGGGCGACAGAGGATGAGATGGGTGGGACAGTGTTCTCGAAGCTACCAGCATGAGTTTGACCAAACTGCGGGAGGCAGTGGAAGACAGGAGTGCTTGGCGTGCTCTGGTCCATGGGGTCACAAAGAGTCGGAAACGACTAAACGACTAAACAACAACAACAACACCTAAGCACAACATCACACTGGCTCTATTTTCTCTCTCTCTCTCTCTCTCTCTCTCTCTCTCTCTCACACACACACACACAAACACTTCCCAAGTTGCTTGTGATTCTCTCCCTGACTGCTCAGACCAAGGGTGCAGCACTGGGTTCATAACAGGATTGTGCACCTTTAACACTTAGAAAAGAGGAAGTCTGAATTATAAAAAAATAAGATCGGCACAAAGGCATCTCTGGAAAACAATGTGCTTAAATTTGCCCAAAAGGCAAGACTCAAGAGTCTAAAATCTGTTTTAAAAGATCTATCTTAAATACATCAGCAGAAGCCCAGAGTTTGCTTTCATGGTCTTCTACAGCTTCTGGGCTGATTCACTGCACAGTACACACAGATTCACTCCCCAAAGCTGAGCTCAGTAAACAGATCTAAATAAGGAACATTTTTTCCTTACTCCTGGATAAGGGGCACACTCACACCTCCTATCCTAAGACTGAAGTAGCAGCAAATTATGCCATATGGGGGCTCCTAAGGATTACTGCATTTCCCTGCCATGGTAGTTTGCTCCCAAACTCAGAAGCCAAACAGGAAATTACTTTTAGTTCTCTGGGGGTTTTTTTTTGTTGTTGAAAAAGGCATTTGTTAAGCCCATGTTAGGAGCTCCCATTGCTGGTTCTGAGCAGCAGTTCATGTTCCTTCCGCTGATTGCCCAATTTTCCATTTACACTAGCAATGCAATGGCACTAAGGCTGCTAGGTTACCAGCTGGAGAGACTCTGCACCAACTTTATTGACTTTGAACATTTGATTTTTCCCATGCTATCAGCAGTGGATTTAATTTATGATCGTTGATAATTTAACGTCTTTAAACTCGACAGGAGAGGGAATAAAGCCCAGTGCAGAAATAAAACACTAGTATGCAAATCTGAGTGTGTGGGATGCTGTCAGTATACCAAAAGGACACTCCATGGAAGGAAAAAAAGGTAACGATACCCCTAACCGTAAGGTCCAGTCACGGACAACTCTGGGGTTGCGTGCTCATCTTGCTCTATAGGCCGAGGGAGCAGGTGTTTGTCCACAGACAGCTTCCAGGTCATGTGGCCAGCATGACTAAGCTGCTTCTGGCGAAACCAGAGCAGTGCACGGAAATGCCGTTTACCTTCCTGCCAGAGTGGTACCTATTTATCTACTTGCACTGTGTGCTTTCGAATTGCTAGGTGGGCAGGAGCTGGGACCGAACAATGGGAAGGAAGACATCCATAGAAGTAAGGTTGCTGCAATTAACTTGCATGCATTGGACCAGCCTTTCTCAACTTTAGGTCCCTATATGTTGTTAGACACAACATTGATGGCAGAAAGTGAGGAAGAATTAAAGAAACTTTTAATGAGGGTGAAAGAGGAGAGTGCAAAATATGGTCTGAAGCTCGACATCAAAAAAACTAAGAGCATGGCCACTGGGCCCATCACCTCCTGGCAAATAGAAGGGGAAGAAATGGAGGCAGTGAGAGATTTTATTGCTTGGGCTCCATGATCACTGCAGATGGTGACAGCAGTCACAAAATTAAAAGACGCCTGCTTCTTGGGAGAAAAGCAATGACAAACCTAAACAGCATCTTTTAAAAGCAGAGACATCACCTTGCCAACAAAGGTCCGTATAGTTAAAGCTATGGTTTTCCCAGTAGTGATACATGGAAGTGAGAGCTGGGCCATAAAGAAGGTTGATCGCCAAAGAATTGATGCTTTTGAATTATGGTGCTGGAGGAGACTCTTGAGAGTATCGTGGACTGCAAGAAGATCAAACCTCTCCATTCTTAAGGAAATCAGCCCTGAGTGCTCACTGGAAGGACAGATCCTGAAGCTGAGGCTCCAGTACTTTGGCCACCTCATGAGAAGAGAAGACTCCCTGGAAAAGACCCATCTGGGGAGTCAAGGTTAAGAAAAGGCTGTATTGGCTGATAGCCAAACTAGTCACTTGTGCCAACCTTCCTTCGCAGATCTCACCTGAGTCTCCTCTCTCAATCACCTCCCCCCACCTTACCTGGAGGCATAAGAGGGCAAGCAAAGGAACTCCTTCTTGAAGCCCTACATGGCATTCAACGAAATTGACACTTTCCAGTTTGGTGCGGCAGTTGGAGTGTTGGACTGGGAGATCAGAGTTAAAATCCCCACTCATCCTGAAGTTCCCTGAGTGACCTTGGGCCAGTCACTGTCTCTGAGCATTTCTGCAACCAAACACTGTGTACAGAAATGAATCTGTCAGGGGCAAGTGCGCATAAAAACACACACAACATGACAAAATGCATCATATTGGAGGGAACTCTGGCACAAATGTACATTTTAGGCAAAACTGAATACCAAAAGACATTTTATTAGGAGAAATTCACACTCAAAATGTTGATGAATTTTCATTTTAATCACAAATTGCTGTCATTTTAGGAGAACTGAATTTTAAGATGGGGAAAAATGCTAAACTGACAGAGGCCAGATCTGGCAAAGTTGTTCATCCTGTGGGATAACCAGCTTCAAACAACAGGCTTAAGTCTGATTAATGCATGAAGGGGTTAATACTATCCTGCCAGGTTTTGCTTCACCCACTTCTCCTTACCTTGGAAGGAACTAGGTCATCAAGCCTTTATTTCTCCTCAGTCTACCCGAGAAGCTGAGCTTGTGAAGAGGTTTGAGCTGGTTGCTCCAACTCAGACCGCATGGCTCTCACAAGCCACTCTATACCAATAATTTAGGAAGAAAGAACTATATTTTGCTTCCATGTTGTTTCTCAGTAGTCCTGTTTGGCTCCAGAGTTCACTGTTAGAAGGAGTTGGTGACTATATGGAACCTTGAGGCTTAGTGGCGGAATGCCTCTGAATGGCAGTTGCTGGGGAGCAACAGTTGGGGAGAGTTGTTGTCTTCTGGCCATCACTGTGAGCTCTCCAAAGGCATCCGGTTGGCCAGAGGGGAAAGCAGAATGCTGGAAGAGATGGGAACTTTGGTCTGAGCAGGCAAGTTCCTTCTTACACTCATAAGGGACAAGTTGGCTAGAAGTTTAAAGATCAAAGCTGCAATGGTGTGACTTTCTAAAGAAAAAAACAAAGCCAAAATCTGATCAAGGCAAATTGCCACCTGCTTGTTCTGCACCATTTATTTCACTTCCAGAAACCAGATTTGGGAAGAGGTTAGGGAAAAGTTCATAGCTGGGTTGCCTCCTTGCAGCTTGACAAACCATACACCACCCATCTCATCCCTCTGCAAAAGCAACTAGGATACCCAATAGTTAATTATTATTATTATTATTTATTTGTACCCCGCCCATCTGGTTGGGTTTCCCCAGCTACCCTGGGTGGCTTCCAACAAAGATTAAAAATACATTACATTTTTGGTCCTGATGGGCATAAAATACCCCTTTTATGTGCTAGGGAAACCTTATTTCCCTGCAACAGAAAGCTTTATCTTGAAAAAACTGTGTCTGGACTGGACCTACCCAGAAACAACTGAAAATAGCTGCATTATCGTCCCAGAAACTTAAATCAGAAAAAAACCTTCTATCTTATTTTGAAATCCAACACGGCAGCATTCAAATATTGTTTTACTTTACTTCTCAACAGTAGTATTCAGGAGGAATGTGTGGTGTAGACATTCCATTCCCCATCTTCCTTTACGAGCACTTTTGTACTATGACATATTCCCCCCCTATATGAGCGTAGCCTTTACACTTGTAATTGTTCCCAAGAGAGCAGCTCCTGGGAAGTGATGCTTTGCCACTTTACCTCTCACACCATAAATGCAAGCGTGAGTGTTCTCAGCAATTCCCAAGACTCCTTCAGCCCCTAATTAGCTCTCAAAGCCAATTAAGCACAAGTATTTAACACGTTCTCTTAATTTCAGTTGGGATAGTTCAGATTCCTACCAAGAGAGTTTCATTCGTTGTCTCAGAGATCCCATGCCACAAGAAGGGAAGACAGTCCTTGTCTGTGGAAAAGGTGGGACATAAATAAATATAATAGTAATGCTAACAATAATGTTGTTGTTGTTTAGTCGTTTAGTCGTGTCCAACTCTTCATGACCCCATGGACCAGAGCACGCCAGGCACTCCTGTCTTCCACTGCCTCCCACAGTTTAGTCAAACTCATGCTGGTAGCTTCGAGAACACTGTCCAACCATCTCATCCTCTGTCGTCCCCTTCTCCTTGTGCCCTCCATCTTTCCCAACAACAGGGTCTTTTCCAGGGAGTCTTCTCTTCTCATGAGGTGGCCAAAGTACAGGAGCTTCAGCTTCAGGATCTGTCCTTCCAGTGAGCACTCAGGGCTGATTTCCTTCAGAATGGAGAGGTTTGATCTTCTTGCAGTCCATGGGACTCTCAAGAGTCTCCTCCAGCACCACAATTCAAAAGCATCATTTATTCAATAATAGAAATGTGTATATCAAACTAAAATATGTATTCAAATATGTATTTAGTGATAAAATGCCTGTTTTCACGTGGATTTTTTGGAGGGGAAATTCACAGACGAATGCAGAAACAAGGCAGAACAGACTTAGGCATGTATAAATGTGAAACTGAGATGGGCCCAAAATGGCAGAGGGCCTGGTCTGCCTGCTCCACTTCTGCCTTCCACCAACTGTCACCATAGCAGCCAGACCATGGCTGTGGCAGTAACTCCATTCCCAGCCTCTTCTCTCTTTTTTTGTATATCTTTTTTTTTAATTTTCTGTTTTACAATTTAAAGAACTCATTTTTACATCCTTAAGATATCAGTGACTTCCCTTCTTCTCTTTCCATGGTTCATTTCACATATCATAAATCCCTGTATATTTTACAAAAGCTATACCATTCAGTATTCCATTATTGCATCCATCAAAACTTGTTTACACTGTTGAATTTATCTTAATACTGCCAGCATTTTCAGCTGTGCACAATTATTTCATTCCCAACCTGTTCTCAATAAGCCTTTTAGGGAGGTAGGAATGGTTTTTAGAGAAGTCTCAAAATTCTGTTAGTCATGTGCATCAGTGCTGGCTTCAAGGGGCCGAGGATCTTTGGGCCCTGTGGCGTTTGCCTCCTAGGTGGGTCATAAGGAAAGGGTTAAAATGAGTGTGATGTGATTGGCCAGTGGAAACTGATAGGAGGAGTTAGGGTTAGAGGGAGAGTTGTGTGAAAGTCAGTTGAGAGTTGGGAGTTGAAGAAGGAAGAGGGAGGAATAGTCTGTGGGTTGGTCGAGTTGTGTGGTGAAAGAGTGAGAGGAATTATTTGGTGGAGTCAGATAGTTAGTCGGGATAATCAGTTTGAAGTTGTTAGGAATGAATAGGACAGTTAAGGAACTAAGATTAAGAAACTGCCAAGGAAAATTAACTGTAACCATAAGCTTGTTCATGCCTATAAAATAAACTTGATTATTTGTTAATGTTAACAACTGGCTGGATTCCGTGTGTACCCGTGAGGAGAAACGGGTTGGTGGCAGCGAAGAAAGCTATTACAGTGGTGGCACAGGGTCAATAGACCGTCAAACGTCCGGGGACCCTGTGTGATCGCCACAGGCCCCCTCAATCTTTTTATTTTTGAGGGGGTCAGGGCCCCCCATTATCAAGGCCAAATGTGAAACCGGATGTGGAGCGATGTCAAGACATCGCGCCGGGCCTCAATGTCCATTGGCTGCACCCAAAAACATTACTCCAGAATGCAGCACAAGATTCAACTAGCGCAGAACTTACTTGCATCTCTTGAAATTAAAAGCACTTATCTTTGCCTGGATTGAGCTTTTATTATCTAGAAAGGCCCAGCTTGTCCACAGTCACCATATGGCACTAACAAAGCCAAACGCTGCATTTTCTGCAGAGTGCTAATTAAGGTGCCCTTGACCAAACCTTCTAAAAAAAAAAAACGTGGTTTGAAACCTGTCAGGCACCATCTTCTGCAGAAGGGGAAAGGGAATTCTATGATTCTATGAAAGGAGGTAAAACTTCATACAGGAAAATGCACTTATGAAATGCCAGAGGCATAGAATCACAGAACCATAGCATTGCAGAGCTGGAAGGAACCCCATGGGGTTGTCTGCTCCAACCCCTGCAATGCAGGAATCACAACTAAAGAATCCTGACAGATGGACCTCCAGGTCAATTAGGCCTTTTTCAAGAGCACCAAAAAATGAAAAAATCCTGCCGTGGCAACATTACCCAAACAACTCAAACATTTAGTGATGTTGCCTTAGTAGGAAAACAACAACATTGTGCCCCTGAAGAACACAGGAAGATGCCTTATAACAAGTCAGACTGCTGCTCCATCTAGCTCAGTACAGTGGATGCTTGGATTGCGAACATGATCCATGAGGGAAGCACATTCGCAACCCGCAGTGTCTGCAACACATCTGTACACGCGCAGGTTGTGATTCGGCGCTTCTGCGCATGCACAAAGCGTGATTTAGCGCTTCTGCACATGCGCAAATGCAAGTGCTGAAACCCAGAAGTAACCCTTTCTGGTACTTCCGGGTTCAGCGTGGTGAGCAACCTGAAATCACACAACCCGAAGCGTCTGTAACCCGAGGTATGACTGTACCTGTCTATACAAACTGGAAGTAATAATACTAACAACAACAACAACATTTATACCCCACCAATCTAGCTGGGTTTCCCCAGCCACTCTGGGCGGCTCCTAAGAAAATATTTAAAACACGATAAAGCATCAAACACTAAAAACTTCCCTAAACAGGGCTGCCTTCAGATGTCTTCTAAAAGTCAGATAGTTGATTATTTCCTTGACATCTGATGGGAGGGTGTTCCACAGGGCTGGCGCCACAACCGAGAAGGCCCTCTGCCTGGTTCACTGTAACCTCACTTCTCGCAGTGAGGGATCCGCCAGAAGGCTGTTGGAGCTGGACCTCAGCCTCCGGGCAGAACGATGTGGGTGGAGACGCTCCTTCAGGCATACTGGGCCGAGGCCATACCTGTCTCAGTACCTGATTACACAAACTGGCAGTATCTCTCCATGGTTTCAGGCTTGGGGGGGGTTGAACCTTGGTCCTTCTACATGCAAAACAGATGCTCTACCACTGAGTTATATTTTTGCCAAAATGTGATGGGCATTTTATAAGCACGTTTTATTATTTTGAAGAAATTCTTTTTTTCCGTACTGTTTTGAGGTACGGCCCGCTTGATTTTTCCCTCCTGCTGTTTGATCTGCCATCCCTTCCTCACCACGCAAACCCCACTTGCCTTCCGCAGAGGAAGTAGATAGGATCAATATCCCCGTAAGGTTTTTAGACTACTGAGAGGGAGACACTTGGCTCAACCATCAGCTTTAAAGTGACACTGAGAGAAACAGAGAGGAAGGTGTGGCTTCAAAAGTAGATCGAGAAGTCAATGCAAACACTTCAAGGGCAGCTGTACTCAGAGGCTCACCTCAAACAGCATTAATATTGATGTTGTCAGAGATACAGCCAAGGGCAGGCCTGATCAGCAAGGAGCTGTCTGTCATTGCAGGGTGTAAACAGTCTGAGGAGAAGAGATGTCTGTGTGTTGTGTGTTGTGAGGAGGTATAAAAGCCATTCAAGTTTTTTTAATATCTTTGATGTCTCATTGTGTTTTTATATTTTGCTGGAAGCCACCCAGAGTGGCTGGGGCAACCCAGTCAGATGGATGGCATTCAAGAATAACATTATTATTATTATTATTATTATTATTATTATTATTATTCGGTTGTTCTTCGGTGCTTCTCCAGTGTTATCACATCATTGCCATCTGGAGGTGCAATCTTGTGCTATAGCTCAACGAAAGCAGGATTAAAAATAAAGGGGAACATTTGTGGTACAAAACAGTCACAGGATTTCAGCAGGAAGTTATGGGGCACGGAATGACTGGAAACAAAGTCGTATGTCTATCCAAAAGCTTTTGCAGACGTGAACAGTATTGAAAGCTGAATCACACATAACTGCCCTGATACTATCATGAGCATAAATTGTTGCCAATGCACAATAAAAAAAGGATTTCTGGAAGTGCCCGTACAGCTGTTCCCAAGGCCAAATCTGTTCCAGTGAGTGCTAGTTTGCCACCTCTGTTTTAAAGTCTGGCTAAGCTTAGGGAAGGGACGCGGGTGGCGCTGTGGGTTAAACCACAGAGCCTAGGACTTGCCTATTAGAAGGTCGGCGGTTTGAATCCCCGCGACGGGGTGAGCTCCCGTTGCTCAGTCCCTGCTCCTGCCAACCTAGCAGTTCAAAAGCACGTCAAAGTTCAAGTAGATAAATAGGTACTGCTCCGGTGGGAAGGTAAACGGCATTTCTGTGCACTGCTCAGGTTTGCCAGAAGCAGCTTAGTCATGCTAGCCACATGATCCGGAAGCTGTACGCCGGCTCCCTCGGCCAATAAAGCGAGATGAGCACCGCAACCCCAGAGTCGGTCACGACTGGACCTGATGGTCAGGGGTCCCTTTACCTTTTAAGCTTAGGGAGAATGAGTTAGTTAGTTAGTTAGTTAGTTGGTTGGTTGGTTTATAACAGCAGCCTTCAATTTTGTATCCTGCATTCCACACCTGAGTAATGAGAGACAGTCTCAAAATGCTATTTCGGTTCATATGCAACAACAAGGACAAACTCAGCCATCTGAATGATCTCTTGAAACTCTCCTCTCATGGTGCTATCTATGCTTTCTTTCTCTGAGAATAATAATAATATTTAAAAACCTAGCCCCATGCCCACTTTCTAACCAACGGCGTTCAACACACTTGGAAGAAAGGCTGAGATTAAATATTTGCCTTTTGAGAAGTCATTTGCATTCCAGCTACAGACACACTTCACCTTCTTGGAACTGGCTCAGAATTCCAAGCAGCCCCACATTTCTTTTTATTGGAAAGATGCCCAAGCCGGCACGATTCGTCAGCCTGGGTTTGCCTTTCAGAGTATAAGCATTGTATGTTTCAGGACCTTGCCTGCATCCGACTTCAATGCCTCCATTTTGTGCCGATTTGCGTGCAGTTTGTCAATTTGACCTTTGACGGGAGCATTTCCAAACCTGCTCTACCTGTGGAGCCAGCAAAGGGATCAGCTCATCTGTGAGGAACTTGTGGAGCAATCTGCATTTTTTTCTAACAGCAGAAAAACAAGCTGAAACATCTTAATTGGGCAGGAAGAACAGGTTTCTTTGCCAAAGGAAAATAAACTTCTTGCTTTCACTGCCTGAAGAAGACTGCAAGAATAGCGGGTGGGGGTGAACTGTCAAGAGGACTGTCAGCTTTTTCTGCTCCCATGAGTTTAACAACACCTTCACAGGCAGAAGTGTGGCAGGCAAAGCCTTTCCTGGCATGTAGATAACTTCACCTACTTAATTTCTCAGGCTGCTGTTGAAGACACCCTGGACTGGTAATACACACCCTCCAACATTTCTCCAATGAAAATCGGGACATCCTATTTTTTTAAATTTTTTATTATTATTATTATTATTATTATTATTATTGACACTTGGGTTGCGAACGTGCTCCGTGCGGGAAGCACGTTCGCAACCCACAGTGTTCGCACATGTGGGTCGCAATTCGGTGCTTCTGCGCATGCGCAAAACGCGATTTAGTGTTCCTGCGCATGTGCGAGCGCCGAAACCCAGAAGTAACCCGTTCCGGTACTTCCGGGTTCGGCGTGGTGCGCAACCCGAAAACGTGCAACCTGAAGTGTCTGTAACCCGAGGTATGACTATATTATTATTATTATTATTATTATTATTATTATTGTTATTGTTATTGTTATTATTAATACCCCGCCCATCTAACTGGGTTACCCCAGCCACTCTGGCAGCTTCCAAAATATATAAAAACATAATAAAACATTAAACATTTTATAAAAAAACCCTTCCCTATACAGGGCTGCCTTCAGATGTCTTCTAAATGTTATTTGGTTACTTATCTCCTTGGCTCGGAGGTCACATAAGGCTCTAACATTTCTCCAAGGAAAATGGGGACGTCCTAAGGAAATGTGGGACATTCCAGGATCAAATCAGAAACTGGTACAGCTTCTGTAAATCTGGGACTGTCCCTGGAAAATAGGGGCCTGGAGAGTCTGCATGGAGAGTCTGGTAATAGGGGTGGGGTGTTATGAGGAAATATGGGGTTGGCTTTTACAGCCCAACTCCCCATCAAGGGACCCAGTATGACCCAAGTTCTTTATCGGCCAGAGAAGAATGAGTGGAGGCAGGAAACTGTTGAAGAAAGCAAGGCAGAACTTTATTTTCTGTTGGAACTGAGTCCACCAGCCCCCCTTTGCAAGAAGGTGAGGGGACCCAGAAAAAAGGTGTGTAGCAGCTTTTAAAGGCTTTAGAAATTGTCTGAGACAACCATCATCCAAACGTCACAGAAAAGAGGCAGAAATATGAGGGTATGACCTGCCTGCTGTCTGTCAAGATACCTGATCATGCTTTCCTGGCCAGTGTGGGCCATTCTTTAGGAATGGTTCTTGAATCCATTATCATACCTATCCCTGCTCATACACAGAAGATGCTCTTTTGACAGGTCTGCTCTACTTGTCAGACAGGTTTCACAGAGGGGTGGTGAAAAGTTAATTTATTTACAGGATTTGAGGGATTACCAAGTGGAAGGAACAAATGTCTATCAGGAAAGGTTTTATCGAGAACTTCCTACTATCTGTTTTGGAGGGGGTTTCAGAGTTCAACTGTAGGCTAAAAATGGCTTTGGTCTTGCTCTCCGTACTATTTCAGACATGTGGTTTGTGTGTGTGTGTGTGTGTGTGTGTGTGTGTATGTCATTTGTGACAGCTTAGAATTTTTATAACGGGGAATTTGATGCAGTGCATATTTAAAGGCAAACCTACCTGATTTGCAATTTCCTAAACAATATGCAAACTGAAACACAAGTATCCTTTGAAATTTGCATTTCTCTGAATTTTGCAATGCAAAATCAGTCCAGTGAATATTGTCAGCCCTAATTATGCCCGTTCCCCAATTTGCATTGTGTTTCCTTTGCATTGAAATGAATGGTAGTAATATCATAACACTGCAAAATATTGACAGACCAGAGGCACCCTAAACAACAATACAAAGGAAGAAAAAATGATACCAACTACATTCAGCGCACAATTTGAATGAAATAGACACGTCTCCTTCAGCAGTTAATAACACTGCTTCTAGTATGGATATGTATCTGAACAACAGGCTATTGCACTGTGGCTGCCATTCATTTAAGTCTCATAATGACTCCTATTTCAACACAGAAGAGAGCATTTGGATTAATGATGCCCAAAATAGTCAATGCACAGATCTCCGATAATACCCAACATGCATTGCACTACTTTTACACCAAACCATTTTTCATGCAGTTTCATTGATCACATTTCATTATTTAAACTATCTTCTTTCTAATGAGGCCCTGATCACCAAGCCATACAAGAGGATGAGGTGCGATAAGCATATTAGTTTCAACACTTGCTTCCAAGGATAGTAAAACCAGCAAAGCCCTGTGCGCGAATGCTGATATTTACTAAGCTTGCTTTCGTATTAAACTGCAGTGTTCCTTTCCAACATGGAACACAGCTTGTCCATTGTGGTGGGGGGGCGTGCCCTAGTGAAGTACTGTTAATGTTCTGATACACACAATATGGGCACTTCCAGATGACCTGTTTCTTGAGCATTCAGCCTGATACACTTGCAAGGAGATTAGATTATGCCAGCTCTTTACTTAGCATTCAACATGATTTGTTAGTGGGGAGGTTAGACAATGCATCAAGTGTCATCCCATACTTTCCAGTGCATTTCCCCACCATGTTCTTTATCGTAAAAAGTCTGATAATTCCAGGAAGTGGGCTTGTTGCACGATACCTCCCAGTCAACTGTATTTGCATACCCTCCAACATCCCACTGATCAAAATTGGGATGCTCGCATTTTGGTCCTTAGCTCCTCATAGGCGACTTGTACAAGCCTGCAAGACCAAAAAATGAACATCTTTTGGTCTGGCTCTCTGGTGTGAGCCAGATGATTTGTGTGAGAGTGTAAGACCCCCAAAAACCCTGAGCATCTTTTGGTCCAGTGCTCTGGCACAAGCCAGCTGGCTCGCACCAGTGGAACAGACCCAAAAACAGGACATTCCCGAATCCAATCAGAAGCCAGTCAGGATGGCTTCTGTAATTTCAGGCTGTCCTCCTTAAATTGGGATGGTTGAGGTGTATGTATTTGTGCAATCTGGCCTCATGGATCAAACGGAGAGGCCTGGTGGGCCCAATTTGGCTCACAGGCCAGAGATTTCACACCCACGCATTAGAAAATAGTGACAGGCTGTCACTATTTTCAGGGCATACTAAAGAAATACTGTATCTGTTTTAATAAAAGAGCTGTTTAGCTTACTGTGCCTTTCATTTTCCACTATGGCAAAATGATATTGGCTGAACAAAATATGCTTGCTGCGAGCAAATGCTGCACCTGTGTCCATTCATCCTCTAAGCTTTCGTTGTCAAAACACGCATCTTCCTAGAAGCAGATATTGTCCTCTGTGTTTTTGTTGCTAAACCAAAGCCACTCTGAAGGCTTGTGTTAACAACCACATGGAACCAGAGGCAGGGGCACCCAAAGAGACAAAGACAAATCCCTTATGATCCAAGACCCCCAATTCCAATAGCAAACCTGAAAGCAGGGGGCCCGGCTGGGGACAGTGGGAATATGGACTTCTAGAACAGTAATACAGAATTCCTGGTTTAGGAACCTCATGTGTGTAACCAGGGTGTGTCGGTGCGTAATTTATTTTCATTTCCCAACACAATCCTTTGGATTCTGGATAGGGGCTGTTAACACAAATCTCCCGGAGCAATAAATCAGGCCCAATGAACGACGTCTTGATGCCTGACTCAAAGGACAAGTCGTCCCCTGCCCCATTCCGCATACAGAAGCCAGTCAGACTAGCGATTGAATCTTGCTTCAACACTGGCAATGGGATAGTGTCCTCTACTATGCCAGAGGGCATAGGTTGATTTAAGGAAATATTGTTCAACCTTTGGAAAAAGGCCTGTAGCTCAGTGGCAGAGCATCCGCTTTGCGTACAAAAGGGACAGTCTGAAAGTCCCCTGTTTTCACATTCTTGAAGGCCCTGGGTTCAATCCCTGCCATCTCCGGGTCCAGCTAGTAAAACACCCCAGTCTGAAATCCTGTGGAGCCACTACCAATCAGTGTAGATGAAGCTGAGCTCTATGGACTGTTGTAAACAAATATCTGCCCTTTCCCCCTTAATGGGGTATCCAAGAGCCCATATAGGTTCCTTATTGGTAGGAGAAAATAACAGAGGCCAACCAGGGAATATTAAGAAACAAGGCAGCTAGTAAGCCTGATCTTTATTGATCTGTTGCAACAGGGTGATCCCCTCACACACGGGAAAGGAGGAACCCAGAACCAAGGTGTGCCTGCCCTGGAGCTCAAGACCACCCCTCCATACATCATACATACCTCACAGAAGGGGTGTAACCCAAGACCACCCCCCAGATACATCATACCTACATCACAGAAAAGGTGGTCTACAGCAGAAATCTGAGTGCGTTGTTTATCTTGTCTGACAGGTTACCTGTTAAGGCTCACTTGATTGGATACCCTGGGGAGCCTGGCCAGTCCTTTGTAATGATAAATACTTAGTTCCTGAGCCAGGTCACAGGCTCACCCTATTCAAACACAGACATACACTTAAGACAGGATTTGTGAAGGAAAAGACAATGGGGAGGCTTTTCCATTTTCCTTTGACCTTGCAGAGAAAACATTTGGTCAGTTTGGGAATCAAAAATGGTTTCAGGTCGGTCTTCCTGTGCTGATCTACGTACGTGCTTGGTTGGTACATTTATTATATACCTAAGACCTTAAAATTCTTATCACAGAACCAATGGTCTGACTCAGAAAAAGGGAAGATTGCTAACCTTGAGTCCTCAGATGCTGCTGCCCTACAATTCTCACCAGCCCTGGCCATCAGCTAAGATGGCTGCAGATGATGGGCATTGTAGCCCAACAACATCTGGGACTCCAGGCTGAAGAACATTAGTTTAGGGAGTGCATGAAAGACAACGTGCCACACTTTGAGCAGGTGGTCTTCTCACCTTTCTAAAGCACAGCATGCATGCATGCATCTGTATTTATACCGACCGATTCACCCTCCATCTTGCTTCCCAACCACAACATTTAGGATCACAGAAATGTAGAGTAGGAAGGGACCCCAAGGATCCTCTAGTCCAGCCTTTCTCAACCTGTGGGTCCCCAGATGTTGTTGGACTATAACTCCCATCACCCCTAGCTAGCTAGGCCAGAGCTCAGGGATGATGGGAGTTGTAGTCCAACAACATCTAGGGACCCACAGGTTGAGAACCGCTGGTCTAGTCCAACCTGCTGTAATGCAAGGAGTTCAACTAAAGCATCCATGACAGATGGTCATCCAACCTCTGCTTAAAAACCTCCAAGGAAGGAGAGTCCACAATCTCCCAAAAGAGTCCATCCCACTGTCGAACAGCTCTTACTGTCAGAAAGTTCTTCCTGGTGTTGAGTCAGAATCTCCTTTCTTGTAACTTGAATCCAATGGTTCGAGTCCTACCCTCCAGAGCAGGAGAAAACAAGTTTGTTCCCACTTCCATGAAACAGCCCTTGAGATATTTGAAGATGGCTATCATCTCTCCTCTCAGTCTCCTCTTTTCCAGGCTAAACATACCCAACTCCTTCAACCGTTCCTCATAAGCCTTGGTTTTCACAAATGCAGCTACCACACTGTGCCAGGGAACTGAGAAGTTAGTGATGTCAGTGGTGCTGAGCAATAGGTGCCTTCCACAAGGCTGTGTTTGTGAACTTTCCCCAGGTCAAGTTCATCCCTACTTTCAGTGAGAGTTCTAACAACCAAGAGGAACAAAGTCTTTGTTCCATCAAGACCCGCCTCTGTAATATTTCTCTATAACCCATCTTTCACTCTCGGAAATGTTCCCATTGATTTCAGGGAGAGCAGATGGAGGCATTGTGTACTCATGACAGAGCCCAGTTGGATTTCCTCTTTGGCGGGAAACATCCTGTGATAAACGCACACTACAATAGCCCTAAGGCAGCTGCTGCTGCTCCTTTATTTGACTGAATGTTAAGCTCCTCAAACAAGACCCCCAGCAACAGCACAGAAAAGTGGAAGGTGATAACAGGCAAGTCGAAAGACGAAAGCCAATACCTCATACAGCCAACAGGTATAAGCGCACATTGCAATATCAAAGACGCAAGCGGGGAGGGAAAATAGTGTTTTTACAAGGTATTGATTGAAAACCATGTCAACACTGTGATTTCAGCAAAATGACCGCTTTGTACAAGTCATTACAAGCCAGTGAGAGGGAAAGGATGTTAAATACAGCAAGGGCCAGGGGATGTTATTTCACATTTCAGCAAAGAAGATTTCGAGGGTGGGAATTATTGTCAGCAAGGCTTCAAATAATGCTGGCCCAAAATCTCAGCTGCCAAAAGAATAATGGGAGCAATAAGAGGAGGCAGCATCAGTATCCCTAGACCATGGGTAGGCAAACTAAGGCCCGGGGGCCGGATACGGCCCAATCGCCTTCTTAATCTGGCCCACGGACGGTCCAGGAATCAGCGTGTTTTTACATGAGTAGAATGTGTCCTTTTATTTAGAATGCATCTCTGGGTTATTTGTGGGGCATAGGAATTCGTTCATATATTTTTTTTCAAAATATAGTCCGCCATCCGCCTCCAAGGTCTGAGGGACAGTGGACCAGCCCCCTGCTGAAGTTTGCTGACTCCTGCCCTAGAAAAACTAAAATCTAAATGTGCCTCTTTTAACTAGTTGCATCTATTTATTTATGCATTTCTGTGCGCTCTGGCACTCGTCACGGTCCTCCGTGCGCCAGTAGCGGTTTAGTCATGCTGGTCACATGACCCGGAAAGCTGGCTGTGGACAAACGCCGGCTCCCTCAGCCTGAAAGTGAGATGAGCACTGCAACCCCATAATTGCCTTTGACAGGATTTAACCGTTCAGGGGTCCTTTACCTTTTTACCTTTACACATTCCCTCCTGCTTCCTTACTGTGTTATTCAAGTCAATCAGGGAGCACATACCAAGGAAGGCGACATCACAATGCTATGCAACCAATCAGTGTCACTACAAAATGTAGTGAATTGCCCTCTTGGAAAGTAGGGAATGGATTGCATTCTCAAGGCAATGGACCAACACCCACTCACCCTGTCTTCCAACATTGTGTGTGCTCAGAACTTAAAATTTTTTTAAGACCTGCAAAGTGACTGGATAAATCTGCCAAGACTCACTCTTGTCAATGCCTAAAGACCCTAATTCACAAGACTCCAAGATTGTATGCTTGTGAAACGTGGACCACTTATAGACGTCATCTCCAACTCCTTGAAAGATTCCATTAATGGTGTCTCCGGAAAATTTTACACATCACCTGGAAAGACAAGCAAACTAATGATGCAAAGTTCACCAGTGTCGAAGCAATGATTCTTCAACATCAACTTCGTCGGACTGGTCATGTTGTGCGGATGCCTGATTATCGTCTTCCAAAGCAACTACTCTATTCCAAACTTAAAAATGGAAAGCGTAATACTAGTGGTCAACAAAAGAGATTCAAAGACTCTCTGATGGCAAATATAAAAAAAAGGAGTATAAACACTGACAACTGGGGAAAACTGGCATGCGAGTGCTCCAGTTGGAGAACAGCCTTTATCAAAGGTGTCCTGGGCTTTGAAGATGCTTGAACTCAGGACGCAAGGGAGAAACATGCTAAGAAGAAGGCATGCTTGGCAAACCCTCACCATGATCAACTCCCACCTGGAAACCTATGTCCCCACTGTGGAAGGACGTGTGGATCCAGAATTGGCCTCCACAGTCACTTACGGACTCACTGTTAAAACCGTGTTCATGGAAGACAATCTTACTCGGCTATGAGTGATTGCCAAAGAAGAAGAGATTGTTTGCATTGTTAGGAGTTTTGGAGGGGTTCTATTCTTGAGTAGCCAGGCTAGCTTCCTGGTGAGGCAATGGGTCATTAAGGGAACAAAGGAAGGGGCTCTGTGCAAGATGAAAAATGGGTGGGAGGCCCTCCCCCAACTCATGGGTAGGTAGAAAGACAAAGGCAGGGTTGAGAGGAGAGAGTTTGGAGTGATTTAAGCTAGAAGAAAAGCAGCAAGCTGAGAGACAGAGCAATATTTGATTTCCATTTGAATCCAAACCTGTGGCTACGAAGGAAACAAGGCCCTCTCAGGGAGTTCATGCTATGAAACCCCTCCATTGCAGACTCAGGTTGTATATATGTGTGAATACACCATATATCATAAAGACTGCCCCAAAGGAAACACAAAACCTAGGTAACCCCTGGAATCTCACAGCACTCAGAAATTGGAGTGACTGTGCAGAAATTGGAGTTTGTGAAATGCATATCGGCTGAGGAGGCTTGCTAACAGATTAATATCGTGACAGCCCTATGCTCACAGTTTTCCCTGCAGTTATTTATTCCATTTTGGACAGCAGTCACGTCTGCCAGGAACTAGGCAATGACCTTGCCTGGTCAAGAGCTTCTCATTAATGCCCCAAATGTAGAACTGTTCAATAAGAAAGATTAAAAATGTGATAAAAGATCTTTGCAGAAATTGAACTTGTGTGACGGAGCAACAATATCTTGGGGAAAGAGTCTTGACCTTCAAGTTAACTGCTCTAACAGGCAATGGATTTGCTAATCATTCCTCTGGTAAGGAATTTAGTATCCTGGGGTCAGCAGAAATCTTCAGTTAAGGATCCAAATGCTATTTTCTTTCTCTCTTTACAAATGTCCATGCAGAGAACTAGGGGGCATGAGCCTGAAAAGGTTAAGCCCTTTTAATTTCCATTGATTTAAAAATCTGAAACAGACCCACACCTACTGAAGAGCTATAGTGCTTTTGCTCTGCATGCAGAAAGTTCCATGTTCAGTTTCTGGCATTTCCAGGTGGAGTATTTTATTTTTAAAAATGCCTGTTTATATTGCAGCCTTCTAGATTGCCATTCCTGGAGTAACAACTCTTTAGGATGAACTCAAATGCCCAACTGCGTGTAGTAGTTATTTTAATTATTTACCATGTTCCATACATATGCATATTCTTATATTTAATGGATAACCATTTTTTTATTTTTGTCTTATGCTTTCAAGATTTATGGGAATAACCCATTCTATTTTTGAGAAAAAGAGGTGCTGGGACTCTTAGAGGTTCTCTTAGAATGGCAATGGCACTCACTTGAGATGTGCCAGAACTGAGTTCCGGCTGTGGAAAAAAAGGCCTTGGAAATAACATATTCCTGAAAGGAAGAAAAAAACGGAAAGAAAAATTGAAAGGGAATTAATGGCTGCCATTCACAAATAATTCTCCATTTTTTTTCTGAAGAAGTATGAAATAAAATCCTGGAGATCTTGTTATTATTATCTGTACTATTTGAAGAACTGCATTTTTTTATATACGGTGACTAGTTTGGATAAGTTGTATTTGTAATTCTGTATTTTATTCACATACACTAGCATACGTTTGCATTCAACTTTCACTAATAATCTTCATTTTATTGTCATTAGGGTCCCTACGACTTTATCTTTCTATTATTGGGTCTAAATTTTTTTTAAAAGCCAGTGTGGTGTAATGGTTAGAGTGTTAGACTAGGACCTGGGAGAGCAGGATTCGAATCCTGACTCAGCAATGAAGCTCACTGGGTGACCTTGGGCCAGTCAACATCTCTGAGCCTAACCTACCTCACAGGGTTTCTTGAGAGGATGAAATGGGGAGGAGGAGAACCATGTATATCACCTTGAATTCCTTGGAAGATAAAGGTAGTATACCAGGGTTGCCATATTTCAAAAGGTGAAAATCTGGACACAAAAGTTGTTCAGCTTTTTTGGGCAAGATCTCAAAAAAAAAAAAAAAAGTTTTTAAGTTATTTTAAAGGAAATTCGCCAAAGTCTACACTTCCCACTTCCGGACATGGGTTGCCATATGTCCGAATTTTTAGCGATTTAAGTGATTTCTGCCTGGACACTGTTTCCGATGGTTGAATCCTGGCAATGTCTGGAAAGTTCTGGACGTATGGCAACCCTAAGTATACAAAAGGAAGGAAGGAAGGAAGGAAGGAAGGAAGGAAGGAAGGAAGGAAGGAAGGAAGGAAGGAAGGAAGGCTGCTTCCTATGTTCCTAAATCCCTGAAGCTTAGAGTGCTTAACATTTAGCTGGATTATATGACATATATGAGCAGAGTCTTTTTTGTGGTAGCCCCAATATCAAGGAACATTTTTCCAAGAGACATTTGTACAGACTCCTGCCTGCTGGCTTTCTGAAGGCAGGTAAAAACCATTCCTGTCCTAGCTTTGAGGTCCAGCTTTTGCTTTGCTTGCTCTATATTGATTTTCCTTTCATTTCATTTCATTTCATTGCCGTGCTACTCCGTTTTACGGTTCTTGTTTTTCATTTGTGTTTTATTACTTCATTGTTCGATTACGGTTTGCTTTACTCGCTTACGAAATCCTCGTCAGCAGCGGGCACTGCAGACACAACTTTTAATCAATAAGGAACAATGAAAGGCTTCCATTCTTGCTTTCAAGTATGTCACACTAACGTTTATTTCGGGTGAGGAGTTTCTGCTGTACATCAGTTGAAAACTGGGAAATGAAAGATAAATCTGGCTGGAGTCAAGGCCCATGGAGAGCGTTGCCTTTTCAAACAGAATTCTCAATTTAGTTGAAAGCACCAAAGAATTTCATTGCACTTAAAGCAGCGCCATGTGGGAAGACAACTTGCTGGAACGCCACCCCCACCCCCAGGAGAATCAGGTGACAGATCCCAGAAGATTTTTCTCCCCCTGCTGTTCAATGAATAGAGTCATTGGAGCCGTAATATTTTATTGATAGATACTTGGATGCAGAAAGCAAAGACAGAGAGGTAGACTAGTCAAAATACAAGTTAAAATAGCTGGCATTTTTCATAAAGAGGGGGAGGGCGGAATGCTGCGTGGCAGCTAACTAGTTTTATTTGAGAATAAAAATTAGAGAGAGGAAAATGCTCTCCCTTCTTAATAATGCCTCTCCTTCAATGAATGTCCAATTAAGGAGAAAAATAAACGTACAGAAAGCAATCAGTGCTAATCATACTCCGTCTCTGAAAACATCCAGCAGAACTCCTTATGGCCCAATTAGATGAGCCCGGCAGCCTGAGATTATGCTTGTTTACATGGAAGTAAGCTCCACTGAGTTCAGTGGGACCAGTCACTGGTACAAGTGCTGGATTGGGGGGGGGGGTGCGGATATACATTTGTTATGTATTTCCATATCCTCCAACATTTCTCTGATGAAAATAGGGAAGACCCTTTGCATAATGATAATTTTACTATTTGTACCCAGGTTAAGAACAATTTCAGGTTAAGAACAGACCTCCAGAACGAATTAAGTTCTTAACCCGAGGTACCACTGTATTCAGCAATGAAACAGGTGGTGGACTCATCTTCCTTGAGGTTTTAAGCAGAGGTTGGAGGGCCAAAAGTCATGGATGTTTTAGCTGAGATTCCTGCCTTGCAGGGGGTTGGACTAGATGACCCTCGAGGTCCCTTCCAGCTCTACAATTCTATGATTCCAGAATACTCATAATCCTTACAAAACACAATTTTATAGTAATGAGAAAGAAAAAGAAAAACAGAGGGGGGAACTAAAAAACAAACAAAAACCCTTTATCACATTTATGTCATATAATATCGGGGGGGGGGGGACCAGATAAAAACAAGAAAAACTTATTTCTTCCTATGTGACATTTATCTGTCAAGTGATAAAGCTTTGGATTTGGCTCCACCTTCTGATGTGATAGGGGATGTGGGTGGCGCTGTGGTCTAAACCACAGAGCCTAGGACTTGCCGATCAGAAGGTCAGCGGTTCGAATCCCCACGATGGGATGAGCTCCCGTTGCTCGGTCCCTGCTCCTGCCAACCTAGCAGTTTGAAAGCACATCATGTGCAAGTAGATAAATAGGTACCACTCCGGTGGGAAGGTAAATGGCATTTCCGTGTGCTGCTCTGGTTTCGCCAGAAGCAGCTTAGTCATGCTGGCCACATGACCCGGAAGCTGTCTGCGGACAAGCGCCAGCTCCCTCGGCCTATAGAGCGAGATGAGCGCCGCAACCCCGGAGTCGTCCACGACTGGACTTAACAGTCAGGGGTCCCTTTACCTTTTACCTTCTGATGGGATGGAGTCCCCTGAAAGCCCCGTCCTTCCGGTGCCTTAACCAGCAGTGGGAAATCTGTGGTCCTCCAATCACTGTTGGACTCTAACTACCATCAGCCCCAGCCAACATGACCAATGGTCAGGGGTGATGAGAGCTGTCGTTCAGCAACACCTGGCGGGCCACAGGTTCCCCACCCCTGCCCTAAACTCCAACCATGTAGCAGATTTTTAAAAATATCAAAGTTGGCAGCCCTATGCTACAGGGCTGACTCAAAAAATCTCCTGAGCATCGTGTGCTTGCAATTAAATGAGCAACGTAGCACAGAACCCTGACAGCGCTGCAGCTGTAGCAATTACCTGGCAGCAATTGCCAGAGCTGCAGCTGTGCTTTTTCAAGCCGCGAAGCTCGTGGGAAATCGCGACTGGATTGCTGACGGGTAGGCCTTGTTCAACACAGCAAGGACGGCCAGGATGCATCGCAAATAACAGAGTCCAGCGGCACAAAACTAGCCCCAAGAAGGAAGGGTACATAAGCGAAGTCACACAGTTTTGCTTTTCTAATAAATAATAGTGAGAAAGCGCCACCCCTGTGTCAGAGCAAAGGCCTGTCTAGTCCAACGTCTTATTTTGCCCACTGGCCAGCCAATGCCCATGAGAATCTCACAAGAAGGTGTCATCCTACAGTGGGGGTCTGGAAATATGCCAGTCCTCTTTAGCCAAAATAAAGCGTCTCCACCCCTATCGTTCTACCCAGACACTGAGGTCCAGCGCTGAGGGCCTTCTGGCGGTTCCCTCACTGCGAGAAGCCAGGTTACAGGGAACCAGGCAGAGGACCTTCTCGGTAGTGGCACCCGCCCTGTGGAACGCCCTCCCATCGGATGTCAAAGAGAAAAACAACTACCAGACTTTTAGAATACATCTGAAGGCAGCCCTGTTTAGAGAAGCTTTTAATGTTTGATGCATTACTGTATTTTAATATTTTGTTGGAAGCCGCCCAAAGTGGCTGGGGAAGCCCAGCCAGATGGGAGGGGTATTAATTATTATTATTATTATTATTATTATTATTATTATTATTATTAAAGACAGTATGTCATGGAAAGATCAGCTTCATTGTAATTCAAAAAGCTGGGCAGCAAATACAAGAGTTCAAGGCATCTATATAGCATTCTGAATACATGAAGCCCTCGTGCCCATATCATCTCTGCAATATTATTGGTTACAGCAGTGGTTTTCAACCAGTCTGCTGTAGTACCCTGGGGTGCCTTTAATGATGGTCAGAGGTGCTGCTGGCAACACTGTCCTCTGTCCCTCCTTCCTTCCCTCCCTCCTCTGATGCCCTCTCGCATCTCTGCCTCCCAAAGGCTTGCACGGCTGTTTGTTGCAGCAGCCCCGGCTACAAGCTCTGCAGGCAAATGGTGCCTCTGGGGCTGGTCAGGGGTGCTGGTTGCCAGGAGCTGAGGCAGCCTCGGAGTAAGCAAGCAAGCGGGCGAGGGAGCCCAGCCAGCCAGCCCTTGCTGTTGGGAACGGACAGGCAAGTCCCATGACTCAGCTACACAGCTGCAAATTAAACGTTTTAAATGTGTTGTAAAGTGCAATATACAAATGCGTCACTAGATGGCGAGAGTGAGCTATGCAAAATTAAAAGTATTTTTCAAAACTTTTTTTTAAAAAAAGCATTTCCACAGCGTTTTTTTAATATGTGTGTAGATTCTTGTCCAGGCCCCTGTGGGACAGTGTGAGGAGGCACCTGTCTTTAGGGCAGGGGGGCAGCTCAGAGACCAGGGGCAGCAGCGGCGGCTGCCCAGAGGGCTCCCAAATAGAGGGTAAAGGGAAAGGAGGCTGAGGGAACACTCCACAAAGGAGTGTTCAAAAAAGGGTGAGAAGGTGACATAACTGGGGTCTTGAGCCCAACAGGGGTGCCACAGAAAGAATGTAGTTGGTTAAGGGAGCTGTGGACTCAAAAAGGTTGAAAGGTTACAGCAACACGTGAACAGCTCTTGTCTGGCCTTCAAAATAGACATTCCATATTTGGAGTTGTTTCGTACCTAAGAAACTCTCATTATCTTTATCAAGGTGTCATCCTCAATCATCTTCCAGCTGGCTCTGGTCAGCCTAATTGAATCTGTACCAGCCTCTCCTTTACTGGTGTGCATTCCTAAACTCTGTTAATGGGGCAGGGAGCCCTGCGAACTCTCATCGCCTGCTGATCATGGCACAGCTTTGCTTAACTGAAAAGCAAAAGAATACAGGAATACAGAGAAAAGGCACAATTCTGAACTGGGCAGTGGCTACATGGCTACAAAGGCAATTACAGTCATACCTTGGGTTAAGTACTTAATTCGTTCCGGAGGTCCATTCTTAACCTGAAACTGTTCTTAACCTGAAGCACCACTTTAGCTAATGGGGCCTCCCGCTGCTGCCGCGCTGCCGGAGCACGATTTCTTTTCTCATCCTGAAGCAAAGTTCTTAACCTGAAGCACTATTTCTGGGTTAGCGGAGTCTGTAACCTGAAGCATATGTAACCCGAGGTACCACTCTGGGTGGCTTCCAACGGAATACTAAAATAAAAATAAAACATCAAACATTAAAAACTTCCCTAAACAGTGCTGCATTCAGATGTCTTCTGAAAGCCAGATAGTTGTTTATTTCCTTGACATCTGATGGGAGGGTGTTCCACAGAGAAGGCCCTCTGCCTGGTTCCCTGTAACCTCACTTCTCGCAATGAGGGGACCGCCAGAAGGCCCTCGGAGCTGGACCTCAGTGTCCAGGCAGAGTGATGGGGGTGGAGACGCTTCTTCAGGTATACTGGGCCGAGGCCGTTTAGGGCTTTAAAGGTCAGCACCAACACTTTGAATTGTGCTCGGAAACATACTGGGAGCCAATGTAGATCTTTCAGCGCTGGTGTAATATGGTCTTGGTGGCCACTCCCAGTCACTAGTCTAGCTGCCGCTAGACATTATGAAAATGATTCATTCATACACTGCTTCTTTTCTGTCCCAAAGGCCTCCAAACTCTAGCAGAGTTTGTACAGTGGTACCTCGAGTTACATACGCTTCAGGTTACATACGCTTCAGGTTACAGACTCCGCTAACCCAGAAATAGTACCTCAGGTTAAGAACTTTGCTTCAGGATGAGAACAGAAATCGTGCTCCGGTGGCATGGCAGCCGCAGAAGGCCCCATTAGCTAAAGTGGTGCTTCAGGTTAAGAACAGTTTCAGGTTAGGAACGGACCTCCAGAACGAATTAAGTTCTTAACACGAGGTACCATTGTAGTACCATAGAATACAATAAAATCCCATAAATCAACTAGCAAGCAAAGCAACACAAGGCAACTGAATCACAAACTGGGAGAGTCAAAAGAAAACCTTTCCCAGATAAAAGATTAATGGGTGATCTCACCAACCCTGTACATCGCAACATAACGGTAAAGGTAAAGGGACCCCTGACCATTAGGTCCAGTCGTGGCCGACTCTGAGGTTGCGGTGCTCATCTCGCTTTTTTGGCCGAGGGAGCCGGCGTACAGCTTCCGGGTCATGTGGCCAGCATGACTAAGACGCTTCTGGCAAACCAGAGCAGCGCACGGAAATGCCGTTTACCTTCCCGCCGGAGCACCTACTTGCACTTTGATGTGCTTTTGAACTGCTAGGTTGGCAGGAGCAGGGACTGAGCAACAGGCGCTCACCCCATCGTGGGGATTCGAACCACCGACCTTCTGATCAGCAAGTCCTAGGCTCTGTGGTTTAACCCACAGCGTTACCCACGTCCCTTGCACATCCCAACATACTTAGCGGCTAGACATCTAAGCAGACAATGAGTTACACCACCAACTACAAGAATTAAGGGTGTTCTCACCACCCACATATTTGTCATTTAGGCTTTAAAGCTGGCGCTGGAATTCATTTTTATATTAAAAACAAAGCTGTTTGCGGACCTCCCAATCCACACTGTGGCCCTGATCTGCGGCTCATGTTAACATGGTTCTGTTCTTATTTAAACTGCCAATTTAGAAGCTTATGCAGAAGCAACTCTCCAAAGGGGTTCTGGTTTGGTCCTCCATTCTATTTAACACCTACTTGAACAAATAATCTGACCCGCAAAATACCTCCCCCAATGACTGCACACTTACTGAGGTTACGGGACATTTTTAGTGGTGACTCCACATCTGTGCAATCTGTTGCCACTTAAGAGTCACATAGTCCCAAACCCTGACGCCCTTTCAGGCATGCTGTTGAAACATTATTATTATTATTATTATTATTATTATTATTATTATTATCTCAAGCCTTTCATCTTCGGTGAGAGTTTACTTGATTGGTGTTTCCCTGCTGGTGGTAAAACAAGAAAATAAAAGCTCTCGATTCCGTTATCTTTGAGGTTTTCCTTACTGTTTACAGTTTAAATTGGGGTGGGGGGGTTCCCAGTGATTTTTTTTAAAAAAAGGTTTTTCACCATTTTTCAGAGCTCCTATGAATCGAAAAGCGGATTATAAATTTTCAAATTAAACGAATAAGTGAAATAAAACCGAGTCAGCTTCTCACCCCAGGCTAATATCATCACAAAGCATCCTGCATTAATTGAGGCCCCACAGGGCAGTTGTGTTTACAAGCCAACACAATTTTTCATCGCTAACTGGATCATTAACACAACAGTGTGTGAAGAATAGCGCTCTATGCAATTCAATGTGCGCTGAAAATCACCTCAGAGGGCGTCAGCAGTCTCTCCTTTACCTCTGCCAGGATGCAGAAAATTATACCGTTGGCTACCAGCATCCCAGGATGAAGCTTGCCATGCATTATATATATATTTGAGACGAAAAGGTTAGAGGGATCAATTTATAATTTAATTAAGCTCAAACCTCTAGACTCTTTCCTTACAAGGTTAAAAATACAACTTTACCTTAGACTCTCCAGGCACGCCATGTTTTATTTCAATCCATAATAAGATAATATTTATGTTGTTACTTGAGAGACAATCGTTTTTCACTCGACGCCCTCAGCAAAAGGCCCAAGTAAACAACTTTGCTGAACGCAGAGTTTCTTCCATTGAACATAAATAAATGTTTCCACATTTTCAGGTTTGTGGCAGAAACCTACTTCTTTTCGCACTCATACCGCTAGGACCCGGAGTCAGCCGATTTAACTGATTGGCAGGAGAGCCAGACAAAAGTGAAGGACTTCTTCATGCAGTGGGTAACAACTTTGTGGAAGTTGCTGCCACAGAACGCAGCAATGAGCAATAGTTTCGGTGGCATCGAAAGGGGATTAGATGAATTCATGAAGGACAACCGCAGATAGACTTACTAGCTCAGGGGTAGCCAATCTTCTGCTCTCCAGATGTTCTTAAACTCCAGCTCCCATCCACCCCAGCCATCATGGCCCAATGATCAAGGATGATGGCAGCTCTAGTCCAGCAGCATCTGGAGAGCAACACATTGGCTACTTGGGGTTGTTTCCAAAGCAATGCACAGCAGAACTTCTGTTTCCTCCTCTGCTGCCTGCCCACCAAATCTTGTCCAGATGGTCTTCTAATCCTCTGGAGCTGATGTTGAGGGTGCACAGGAAGATGCAGGAGAAAGGAGGGTGTTAAGTATAATTGTTTAATTCTCACTGAAATGGAGAATGCCTAAATGTGTATTACTGAAGGCTTCATCATGGGGATTTTCCATGGGGCTATATTAAGCTCTCTGGGTTCCTAGATGGGTTGATACTTAATTGTTATTGTTCTCTGCTAGCTCTGACATAGTGTTTTTTCTTTTTTCTTTTTTCTTTTAGCTCTGACATAGTGTTTAACCGTAGATCAGGTGACAAAGGTATTTGGCTGCAAATCTCCATTTTGAAACCTGATCTCCATTTGCCACTTGATCTAGGTTAAACACTCACGTGTTAGCTAGCAGAAATCAGCAATAGTTACTTATCAACCCTTCTAGGAGCTCAGAGACCACAATATACATCAGTAACATTTCTCCACATTAAAACCTTCAGTAATACACATTTAGGTATTCCCCCATTTCAGTGTCAATTAAACAATTATGCTTAACGATGGAATCCCAGAATAATCACAGCTTTCATTGCGGGAGGCCAAGGCTGCACAAGGAAGAGTGGCAGCAAGCAGTGGTTCTTTGCAACACAGCATGAGAGGAGAATCTCCATGGCTGGCTGTTCAGAACATCCTTCCAGAGCAGTACCCAAGGGCAAATGTCCCATTTACCCAACTGGAGGAAAAAAACCTTCAGTCCTGCTCTTTGGAAAAAGACACCTGCTTTGGAGCTCCAAGGCTAAGTTTAAGGCAGGGCTCATTGCCTCCAGGAGAAAATGATTGTTAATCCCTTTAAAGAGCAACATGGCATTACTTGATGGGCATTCTTCTTCTCCAGGGGAGACACGGCGAGAGGTCTGATGGCGACATTTTAATTTTCCTTTCTCATTAGCTGCTTTATGCCAAAGCTGGCCGTGTTTTTGTGTGTGGGAGAAGCCACACTTGCTACGTTCGGGCACGCTGCCTTATTAGCGACAAAATTATTTGTGTTTCTCTTCTCTTTGCAGAGCTGGCCGCCAAGAGGTGTTTGTGCATGATCGCTTCCCCACTCAATTTGTTATTGTAATTGCTGCCATTGCCATTTTTAAAATTAAGCAAATAAAAGCCAAGATTGGTACCTGGCGTAGCAGTGATCAGAGCAATAGAACAGGAAGGCATAAACTTGGAGATGTTAATTCAAGGTTGCCTGTTATAGCCAGAACAGGCTATAAATAACCAGATAAGATGGGGGAGAATGCCCTTAAACCTCAGAAGAAATTCATTCTTTTGTTTTCAGAACATTAGGGAGGTTCTTTTTCCATTTTTCTCCCTCTGTGTTGATATCCTTGATTGAGAGCAGTCAAAGCAAAGCCAGCACTTCACTTCTGAAACAGGGGAAAGCTGCACAGAATGCTAATTCTTTTATCAGTCCTTTCACACGTGGAGCATCAAAACCGAAAACTGGTAGCATCTGAGGCATTACACTCCCTATTTAACTGCTGTGAACTCTTTGCCATAATTAAAACCACCTTGGTACCCAGTGCTGGAAGCCCATCAGATCCTGGCTGCCTCTTCAAACAAGTTCCAAGGAAATGGCTGAGATTGAGGAAGTATCTGGTGACCAATATGTTATGATCCTGTGATGGCCAATTATAAGCAAAGATCCACAGTGGATTATTCAGTTACAGATAGGTGGCCGTGTTGGTCTGCCATAGTCAAAATAAAAAAATCCTTCCAGTAGCACCTTTAAGACCAACTAAGTTAGTTCTTGGTATGAGCTTTCGTGTGCAAGCACACTTCTTCAGATACACTGAAACAGAAGTTGCCAGATCCTTCTATATAGTGAGAAGGTGGGGAGGGGTATTACTCAGAAGGGTGGTGGGAATGGGAGATTGGCAGATAGCTGGGATGAGCCTGCTGACGACCCATTACAGTCGTTAAGAGTCGTTAAGAGTCGTCAGCAGGCTCATCCCAGCTATCTGCCAATCTCCCATTCCCACCACCCTTCTGAGTAATACCCCTCCCCACCTTCTCACTATATAGAAGGATCTGGCAACTTCTGTTTCAGTGTATCTGAAGAAGTGTGCTTGCACACAAAAGCTCATACCAAGAACTAACTTAGTTGGTCTTAAAAGTGGATTATTCAGTCGGCCAGCTGAACGCTACTAACTTCAGAATAATAGCAGCTTTTTGATAACCACAGAACAAAAGTGGGCCATGAAATGCTTCCCTTCCAAGTACTCAGAGTACAACAACAACAACAACAATGTCATTAATTATATGCCGCCCATCTGACTGGCTTGCCCCAGCCACTCTGGGCAGCTCCAAACAGAATATTAAAAACACAATAAAACATCAAGCATTAAAAACTTCCCTGAACAGGGTTGCCTTCAGATGTCTTCTCAACCTCAGATAGTTGTTTATCTCCTTGACATCTGATGGGAGGGTGTTCCACAGGGCAGACACGACTTCTTGCAGTGAGGGAACCACCAGCAGGAGCTGGACCTCAGTGTCTGGGCTTGACGATGGAGGTGGAGACGCTCCTTCAGGTATACAGGATGGAGGCTGTTTAGGGCTTTAAAGGCCAGCACAAACACTTTGAATTGTGCTCAGAAACGTACTGGGAGCCAATGTAGATCCTTTAACACAAAGGAGTATTTACTTGGACATCAATATAGGGCTATTTAGTATAGAGAAAAAGTAAGAGGTGACATAAGTTTATAAAATTATACATGGCATGAAGGGAATGCATTATTTTCTCCGCTCTGATAAAAATGGCACTAGTTGGCCTCTGTGAGAACAGGAATCTGGACTAGATGGGCCAGTGGCCTGATCCCACAGACTCTTCTTATAGGTCGAATGACAAGGGGGCCACCCATGCTCAGAGAGTGTCCCCACGTGCAACATCTTCCGCTTGATCTAAGTGGAGGGAGTAGGGATGAGCATATGAACTTATGCCTTCCACTGAAGTGAATGGGGAAGGAACATATGTCGGGATCTCCGCTCGGCCAAGCTGATAAAGGTCATTTTCTTCCCCCAAGTCTTAGGAATCGCCTCTCGACGAATAACGACCTGAGCCTTTGATGAGGCTCCAAGGCACGTTCCATTCAGCAGAGTTTCCAGCACAGGAAAGAGACGAGAGGTTTGGGCTACATTGTAAAGAGTTTATTTCTAAGCTACGCAGACAGAAAAAAACATCCTCTCTCTATGAAAGAAGAGCAACTGAACAAAGGAAACAGGAAACCACTAATGTCACATCCTGTCTCCTTTCCCGTGAGACTGGAAGGTCTCTGGAATGTAAACAGAGTCCTGTGACTCCAAGCAGCTGAACAGTGATAAGAACAGAAACTAACACCATATACCCCACTCAGTAGCCAGACCTAACTTGGGTGAATCTACCCATTCAGGACCAAACAAGACCATGATGATAAACCACATGGTGGTCCCTTGAATGTTTGCTTTTTCTTTATCAAACACTTGTCATGGGCAAAGTGCTCTGGTGTGAGACCATGGTTCACTTTACCCATGAACGTGGCACTAATCCAGATTACACTTACACACACACACACACACACACACACACACACACACAGTTATTCTTAAAGTGAAGAAGAATAAACTATGCAAGGGCCAATAATGTGATTGTGAGCAATCATTTCTTTGAGTAAAATCTTTCCATAGGATCCTTACCATAGGATTACCATAGGAACTAATGCCAGTGTACTGGAAGAAGCAAAGATCACCAGTGTCGAAGCACTGTCTTCAACATCAACTTTGTTGGACTGGTCATGTTGTGCAGATGCTTGATTATCGTCTTCCAAAGCAACTACTCTATTCTGAACTTAAAAATGGGAAGCGTAATGCCAGTGGTAAACAAAAGAGGTTTAAAGACCCTCTCAAGGCAAATCTTAAAAAAAAGGTAGTATAAACACTGACAACTGGGGAACATTGGCCTGTGAGCACTCCAATTGGAGAACAGCCTCTACCAAAGGCTTTGAAGACGCTCGAACTCAGGACAAAAGGAAGAAACGTACTAAGAGGAAGGCAAGCTTGGCAAACTCTCACTGTGATCAACTCCCGCCCGGAAACCCATGTCCCCACTGTGGAAGGACGTGTGGATCCAGAATTGGCCTCCACAGTCACTTACGGACTCCCTGTTAAGACCTTGTTTACGGAAGACAATCTTACTCAGCCACAACTGATGGCCAAAGATTTATAGTGAAGAAGAAATTATGCAAGGGCCAATAACGTGATTGCGAGTAATCATTTCTTCGCGTAAAATCTTACCATAGGATCCTTTTTGGATATTCCGCATTACACTGCATTTGGAGGAGCCCCCCCCCTCTGTGTGTGTGTGTGTGTGTGTGTGTGTGTACACCCACACGTTTCCCTCCAGATATTTCTGGACTACAACTCCATTGCTCATGCTGGTGGGGGGTGATGCAAATTAAGAGTCCAACAACATCTGCAGGGTCACAGATTCTCCTCTCATAATAGAAAATATATCTATCTGCACATAGATATCTAGTGCATTTCTAAATGGGAACTAGTACAGTAAAAATAGTATTATTAGCTAAGTTTTACTCAGAGTAGAACCACTGAAATAGAAAAAGTGATTAAGTTAGGTCCATTAATTTCAACAGGACTATTTAACTCAGTAAACCTGAGTTGAGTAACATTCATTATATGAGCATTTGCCATGAATATATCTGACACCTTGTACAAAACAATATCCGGCTTATTACAGTGTGTGACAACCCCTCCCCATTGCTAGAAAGAAGAATCAGGAAACAATGTGGGAGAACAACTATTCTGTTAATCAACACAGAAAATGTTAAATCCTAATGTTAGAAACATGTGTGCCACCTTGCTGGAAAGGATATTCTCTTTAATAAGCAACTTTTGGATGTGCATGGGCAAAAACCAAAGATTTATTTTATTTTTATTTCTTGCTTTAAATGTCATTTATTTTCATCACAGTGATGACTTGTCAGAATGCACTCCAAGCGCATCTCACCCCCCCCCTCCAATGAAGATAAATGCCAAGCTGAAATAAACAGATGAGAGAATATATTTAGAATTCGGACGTTTAGCAATACAGCTTTTTGCTTTTTTTTTTAAGGCTGGTTGTTGTGGGGGAGGCTTAGAGAAATGTAAGAGCAAGTTATTTACTGTAGATCTTCAGAAACAAAATCTTGTTATGATGGCAATTATCTAGATTAGCACATGCGAGGCAGAATTACGTATTCATCTATCACATGCTCAAGGAGGCTATACAGGACAACCAGGCAGTGTTCTGTTGATACTTATTGCAGCGTAATTCACTTTTAGACCATTCCCAATGCCATTATGCTTTGAAGCACCAAGTGGCTAATCCTGTTGCTGGCTAGGGATGGGGAACTTCCAGTTTGCAAGCCAGAGTTGGCCTAACTTGTGTCCCCATGAGCCCGAGGCAACTTCTCCCAAACCATGCCCATCTGTCCCACACCTTAAGTCATATGTGAGGCAGATAGAAACATAGAATTGTAGAGTTGGAAGGGACGCTGAGGGTCATCAACCCCCTGCAAAGTAGGAATCTCAACACGTGGTCCCCCAATTTGAAACCGTGCTGGCTCACACTTAGCTTTGCAAAGGCGCTAGCAGTTTTATTGCTGCATCACCAGGACGCCGCCCTGGTGGTGCAATAAAGAGGAGGAGGAGGAGGAGGAGTTTGGATTTGATATCCCGCTTTATCACTACCCTAAGGAGTCTCAAAGCGGCTAACATTCTCCTTTCCCTTCCTCCCGCACAACAAACACTCTGTGAGGTGAGTGAGGCTGAGAGACTTCAAAGAAGTGTGACTAGCCCAAGGTCACCCAGCAGCTGCATGTGGAGGAGCGGGGAAGCAAACCCGGTTCACCAGATTACGAGTCTACCGCTCTTATATGTGCCGAGTGGCTGACTTCCAGCACATTTATTATTATTAAATGCAAACTTTCTTATTTCAGGCAGTGGCCCAGTCTCACCAATGAAAAAACAGAGAAATGCGGACCCAGGGTGGTGCTTTCAAACACCAAGTTAAAAAATGGGCATTTTGCTATTTTTTCCCCCAGAAAATGAAATACTGCAAGTGCATTTGCCTGCCTAATGCTCACAACTCTACCATATAATATCCCAATTTCCTCCGCTGAATAGAAGCAGAAACCATCCTTTTCAAAGATGACAGCACCTCTAAAATATACCACCGTGGGCCATGTTTTGCAAAAAGAGGAAAAAAAGGTCTTTCACTGCAACCAAATGCTATTTTCCTCCGTAACTGAAAAGCCACTGAATGAACTGCTAATATTGCCTGTGCCTTCAGTCCTCAGTACCTTCTTTGGATGAATTACCAGGGTAAATAAGCACACCAGAGGAAGAAAATCTCATCGGCACACAGGGCTGACAGTCAAGTGACACTTGGACACTCAACAGCAGCACAATTTCAGCTGCGAGGCTTTGATGGCTCTGCATTCAGTGCAAATGTACTCCAGAAAGTCGGGGGGGGGGCAGAAATTAGAACAAGTAGCTTTTCCTTCTCTCTGCTTGAAGAAAACAGCAAGGTACAGCCTGTATGATGGATGGTTTCTTACCTCGGAGCCTGTGGAAGAGTTGGGCTCTCGCTTTGCAGAAGAAGGGATTTTACCCTTGGAATCCATCCAAACTAAGGCTGCAATCCAACTCATGAGTAAGTTTCATGGAAATTAGTGAGATTTATTCTGATGTTGATATGCACAGGATCGGGCTGCAAAAGCCACCTTTGATGTTATATTTCCCCACACAAAGTAAGATGTCTAGTGTAGTGTGTGCACACATTTTGATGCCACCAGAACTTTCAGTCTCCCAACGATATCGTAGGTTGAGGACAGTACTAATGTACTTGGGGTATAGTTGGGGTCATACAAAGCCATCTTATACCGAGTCTGACCAATTGGTCCATCTACCCGGACTGGCAGCGGTTATCCAGGATTCAGATGGAGGTCTCTCCATCCTTGGGAGATGCCAGGGATCGAACCTGGAAGCTCCTGTATGCTCTACCAGTGAAGTGTTGCCCTTTCCCGAAATTATTCAGCTGGAATGACGAAGAAAACTCCCAGTGACAACCAGGAGTGTATATTTAGGCAAAAGAACTGTGAGCTCCATTCCATTCTGGTGCTCAAAACAGCTCCACCTTCCAGGCCCGATTCTTCCTTCTTAGAAAGCTACTTTTACTTGATTTGCAGTATTGACTGCACTGTAAATTCCCCCCTTCCTTTACCCACCTGTAGTTCTCACTCAGTCAATATTGTAAATAAGGGGTAAGTGGGGAAATCTCAGGTCAGGGGGCCAAAAGCAGTCCTCCAGGCCACTGTATCTGGCCCTCAAAACCTTCTCTAGTTATCTTCCACCCCAGGCCATGCCCCTCACTGCTCCCTTGAGTCCTTCTGCTTGTGGCTGGAGAGCGTTCTTGAACTGTGGTTACATCTCTTGCCTACTACAGCTGTTGCTCTACCTATTTTTTCCTCTGGCCCCTGGAAAGTTTCCCAGGAGGAAATGCAGCTTCCCCCCCCCCCCATTGTAAACTGCTGAACTAACAGAGTCTCAACACAGATGTAATAAGGCATGGGAGAACATTTCTAGCAATAGTGAGCACCATGTCCAATTCTGTTTTCCTGCTGTTGCTTATTTAAATATTTCTATATGCAGCGGAAATAAAACAAGGAGTAAAAGTTCAAACCATGATGCATTGAATTTATTTAAGGGCAGCGATTTCAAAATTAGAACACCATAGAAAATTTTCAACATATCCACAACCCGTCATAGGAGAAAACTACTCAATAAGTAACATGCAGTCCTAGCTGGGAAATAACAATTTGTTCTGGTCTCCAGTATTGAGCATGGCACCTGCCATTGTGAGAAACAGGACGTGGCATCACCTCCTTTGGCAATGGCCTTTGGCTGAGTGCCACTGTGCACTTCCAACTTGAGTTCAAACGGCTCCTTGTTCAGATTTTCTCATGTCACGCAACTAGCTTTGTTTGGGAAAGGATTTCGTTCACATAGCTGTTGTTTTTTGCCCCGACTTCATCTTTCAGCTGCTTCAGTTTGGTTCTGATGTCCTCCTCAGACATGTCCGCCAGTGGCAATGCTTTCACATTAGAAAGGAAATCCTTGATTATTTTTTCACCTTCCTAGAAAGGAAAAGAAAATGATGTTCAGCCTCTGATTTGCGCCCTCCTGGATTCCTCTGCAGCGTGGGTGGGGAGCCTCAGAGGCTTCTGCTGCACCATTTCTAAGCCCCTACGAATGCATTCGTCTGGCACTGAAAATAGCAATTTCAACAACTATGGGTTTGTGGATCAATGACTTAAAATGGCAGAAAATGGCAAATTAAGCAGATGTGATACACAGAAGATCTAGATTCAGACTCCTAGTTAAAGTGTGTGTGTGTGTGTGTGTGTGTGAATACTGATTGCTATCACAGAATCTATTTGCTTTGGCTGCTGCACCCAAGTGATTTATACAAGTCCTGATAGCCTTTAATTCCTAATACTGTGTGTAACTGATGAGATGAGCTTTAGTCCGTAAAACCCCAGGCTACAATAATCCGGTTCATTATCTTAAGGTGCAACTAGAGTTTCCTTGCTGCAGCAAACTGACATGGCTACTTCTCAAAATCAGTTCACAAAGCGTTCTTTACAGTTCTGTTTATACCATTCAGCAAACGTGTCTGGACAGCATCAGTCTAACTGCAGAAATCAGGGAAGAAATTTGCAGACTGAAAAGGATTAAGCATTAAACACACATTGGCGAGTGAGCTTTTGCAAGCCAGTGCTTCAAAAACACAGAAAGTATCATCTGAGCAGTTGTTAATGCAGCAGCTGTTGCTCACCCACAAATCATCATCTTAAAGCAAAGAGGCCGCAGAATGCAAAACTCTCAGTGATGCAGTAAGCTATATTTCCTGGTTTTGGAGGAGATGGCTCAGGGAGCTCAAAGTGGGTATCAGTCTTCTGATAAATGACATAGAGAGACAGGGACCCCTGGATGGTTAAGTCCAGTCAAAGGCAACTGTGGGGTGTGGCACTCATCTCATTTTTCAGGCCAAGGGAGCTGGCATTTGTCCACAGACAGCTTTCTGAGTCATGTGGCCAGCATGACTAAACCGCTTCTGGCGCAATGGAACACCATGACGGAAGCTAGAGTGCACAAAAAAAAAAAAAAACCGTTTACCTTCCTGCCGCAGTAGTACCTATTTATCTACTTGCACTGGTGTGCTTTCCAGCTGCTAGGTTGGCAGAAGCTGAGACAGAGCAACAGGAGCTCACCCCATCACCTGGATTCAAGAGACAGGAAGGCAGGCAGAGTATACTAGGCACCCTATAATGTTTTTTTGTGGGCACCATTCCAGGGGCAGTGGTATCACTTAAGAGGTTCTTGTTGACAAATCCGTATCTAAATCTTGTAGATACATTATAGAAAAGGGGGAAAGAAATGATTTCAACAAGCGTATGACAGTTAGCAAACCTGCTTCTCTTTGTAGAAGTTCCTGGCTGGTGGCTCTTCCTCCTCGGCCTGTGGATTTCCAACGGTCTGGAACTCCCCCAACTCCAAGGCCTTTGTCTTGGCATTCTCTATCACATGCTTGGGAAAAGCAGCTAGCTCTGCCACGTGGATGCCAAAGCTCTGGTCACAAGGCCCTGGAAGAAGCATCACTGGGGTCAGTCCTCAAAAGGTGAAAGCAGAACCTGTGCATCTGATTCCATGCTGCCTATTTCAGAAAGAGGGGGGACTGACTGCCTGAAAAGTGATGTCCGGGTCAAACTCCACCCCAATTTCTAGCAGTTAAACATAATCCTGCTTGAGCTGGGGAAATCTGAAACTCAGCCTGGGTCAGGGGGTTTCAAACACCATAAAAGTGAACATTGCTAAGAAGCAGTAAGTTATCAAAATGGGGCAAGAGTACAAAAGGAAAATGTCCATTTGGGGTTGCAAAAGCATCGTGTGTCAACCATTAAAAGTAATTTGCGGGGGCCATAAATTGGAAAGGATTCAGAGGACAGGAATGGAAAAGGGTACCAAAATATGTACATATCCAGCCCAGAGCCAAGCAATGTTGGGACACCCCCAAAAGAGGAGTAGCTTGGAAACTTCCATTTAAGTTAATCGTGGCTTCCTGTGTCATTCAAAACAGGAACGGTGGCTAACATTAACCATGGTTGCTTCAACAAGCCAGTTTCTTGAAGTAGTTTAAAGCAGGCTTGTTTGAAACCAATCAGCTAGTGTGGGTTAACCACAGTTTGCCCTCCAGGTGACATACAGGCTGTTAACTAAAAGTGAAAGCTTCCAAACTCCTCTTCCTGGCCAGGTGGAGGGGTGGGGGAGCACATGAGTCCAGGAGGCGGCTATGGTTGTTCACAATGCACTAAACTAGGGCCAGGGAATCTATGGCTCACCAGGTGTTGTTGAACTCCAATTCCCATAATCCCTGACCACTGGCTAAGTGAGTTGGAGTCCAATGTCTGGAAGGCCATAGGTTTCTCACACCACCAACCTTCCCCCATGTGGTGCCTTCCAACTTCAATCAGCTCCAGCCAGCATGGCCAACGGGCAGGGATGATGGGAGTTGTAGTCCAAAACATCTGGAGGACATCAGGCTGGTGAAGACTGCTCTACAGTAAACAGGGTGGATTTCTTCCAGGGATCTGAAGCGAGCCTCACCATTTTTCACACGATACAGCATTGTCAGCGTGTCCTCTGTGGTTAGCGCTGTGACGTGCAAGTTATTCATGGTGGGGATCTCGTCAGCAAGTGCGGTCAGTTCGTGAAAATGAGTGGCAAACATACAAAACGCTCCAATTTTGCTGGCAATATATTCTGAGATTGCCCAGGCCAATCCAAACCCATCATAGGTAGATGTTCCTCTCCCAAGCTCGTCAATGATTACCAATGAGTTTTCTGTTGCAATCCTAAAACCAGAGGCAATAAAGTTGTCAAAAGTGGTACAGCTTCAAAACTAAACAGGAAAACTACACCACTGGCCGCTGAACAATCAAGGATACACAAATGCTACTTTCTCAACATTCCTCTCTTTTAAGAGCCTCCTCCAGATAACATTCCCTCTATTTCCAAAGTTTAGAACTCCTGTCTAGCCCAAACACTCCCAAAGTACTTCAGGGACTGAGGATGCTAAGTAGCCAAAGAATGTAAATGTCTGAATTTCATGGGAAGGAGGGTGAAGAACCTACGTGTGGAATGGAGTGTCCTGGAGAAGGGTACTGATATCTGACTATGGGACTGAACAGGAACACAGGATACTGAAACATTTTGCTGTAGGTCCCATTTGTTCCCAATAATACTGAACTAAAACGGCAATCAACTTAGAAGCAAAATGAGCCCGTTGTTTTCTTCCTATGTTTGGAGACTTCTGAGATTCTCAAAAATATACTATTCTCCAGTGGCTGTGGCCAGTCTCAGAGAGTATCTGTCCTGTGCACAAAACAGATCACAAGCACCTTGGGGAGTGGGGTCACTAAGCTTGTAGAAACACTTGGGGCTTCTGGCGAGCAAGGTTTGCAAACAAAGGTCTTACCTAAGGATGGCAGACGTCTCCAACATTTCCGCCATGAATGTAGACACGCCTTTCAACTGGCTGTCTCCAGCTCCTACCCGGGCCAGGATGCAATCCACAATGCTTATCTCTGCAGAGTCACATGGCACAAAACAGCCAATCTGGGCCATGAGAACAATCATCCCTGTCTGGCGGATGTAGGTGGATTTCCCTCCCATGTTTGGTCCTGCAGAGCAAGTAGCAGCAGGAAATTAAGCGGCATTTCAAGCAGGAGGAGTAAAGGTCTTCTTGACAACCTAATATGCAACTTCAGTTTAACATACTGTGCTGTTTTTTTATTTTAAATCACTTAGTATTTCAAAAATCTTTATTCGGTTTACACTGTACATGATATAAAAACAATATCTATTGAAGCAAAATGAAACCTAAAACCAACAAAACAACATTAATTCTGATTAAATACAGCTATTCTTCAATGTCCTTTTTATTAACTTTTGATTAATTATCATATTCATAAGCTGTTCTACCTTGTCAGTGAGCAACACCACCACCAATGCAACCATGGCTGTTCCATCTGCATTTTATGAAAATCACTTCCACTGATTTGCATGTTGGGTCAGTTTTGCACTGGTTGTCAGGCTTCAAACTTGAAAGCTGAAACGTTAAGGCTTGCCTGAAGATTGCTTCCCCATTTCAAATCAAAACACCCACCTAAATGCAGAACGCTCGTCTGCAGAAATTATTATAGGCTCATTTCTTCTCTGTTTTGAGGCCGGGATACAGGCTTATTTTAAAACATCCTCATAAATAACACGCACACATACAACACAGAAGATGGAGGCAAGAGGGGAAACAGGCATGGCATATAAACGAAGTTTTTACCGGTAATGATATGGAACATCTGCTTGCCCTTCTCAAAGGTCACATCGTTCGGGATGAAGGAAACGTCATCTTGAACTTCAATGCAGGGGTGTCTTGAGGCTTTCAGCACAATCTTCCCTGTCCCCTTTTCCAGAATTGTTGGGCGTACGTATGGGGTCGGCGCTGCATTTGACGCATGAGCAAAACTGACAATAGCATCCAGCTGGGCTATGACATCACTCAGGATCTGTATGGGCTCCTTATACCCTGTTGGAAAAGCACAGGCTCAATGCAGCTTCCTGCTTTGCAGAAATCTAAAAGGAATCCAGACATTAATCTGGCACCGCCACCCGCTTCTATCAACTTCTACCATCCTAGCATACAATGAGAATTCTAGCTGGTGATGTGATAAGCCAACTTGCAGGTGAGAACATAGAACACTTTTCTTTCTTTGCATTTGAATATCCCAAGGTGGGGGCGGGGGGTCAATTGGGGTCCTGGCTTCATGGTTGCAGGTGCAGCCGTTTCAGTTATGCAATATCCTTGCACCTCAGTGAAATGTGTTGCTGTCCCCTCTGGCTGAGTGGTCCCTCTCCCTGCAGGCTCAGTGTCCACACAGGAATCTGTATTATACGAAGTCCTATCAACGGTCCATCTAGCTGAGTACTGTTCATACTGGCTGGCAACTGCTTTCCAGGGTTTCAGACAGGGGACGTTCCCTGTCCTATCTGGAGATGCTAGGTTCTGAATCTGAGACTTTCTGTATGCAAAGCAGATGCTACACCTCTCTCTTACCACTTTCATTTCACTTTAAAAAAACAGCCAGTCTAAATAGCCACACCAATTCACTACATTAAAAAAGGACACATAAACCACTGTGGCACAAGTCTAGGTAGTGCGTATGGAAGTCCTGGGCTGCCCGGACGACAAGACCTGCCCCCTTCGGCCTCGCTGGGGTGGTCCAAATGAAAGCAGAGCAATATGTTTGGACCAGCTTGGCTGCAGGAGTTGCCGGAAGGAGGCGCACAAGGTGCCATCCAACCATCGTAGGGACTCCACTTTGGATTGGTGCAGGGCTTACTCTTTAACCTTTTCTTCTCCCCAAGATGTCCCACAAGCTAGCAGGTACGGGTTGTTCCTCAGGGTTTGCTCCCAAAACCTTTCTCAGGAACGAGTCTAGCCGCAAGGCAGCAGAGGTTTAGGATCAGGGTTTTCCTTCTCCTAGATGGGTTACCTTCCCAGGTTGACGATCCCCATGTGCCCCTCACTTCCCTCTACAGCCCGTGCAAAAACAATCTTCTTGAATATTGGACCCGCTACTGGCCTAGTCCGTTCAATCCGCAGGAGCCTGACTTCGCATGCAGAGGATAGTCAAGTCTTAAACACACACTACCACAACTGCAGTGATCAGGAACAGTATCTTCCCCCAACCCCCCATCCTCTCCTGACATATATACACTAAGTGCAACCCTCAGCCATGAAGGCTCTTGAAATCCTCAACCACCAGTACTCAAAGTGAAGCAAACTACCCCAAACCACCACTTATGTCGCTGAGGATGTCTGGGCCATAAAAAGTGTTCTGCCCCTAATAAAAAGGTAAAGGGACCCCTGACCATTAGGTCCAGTCATGGCCAACTCTGGGGTTGCGGCGCTCATCTCACTTTATTGGCTGAGGGAGCCAGCGTACAGCTTCCGGGTCATGTGGCCAGCATGACTAAGCCGCTTCTGGCAAACCAGAGCAGCGCACGGAAACGCCGTTTACCTTCCCGCCGGAGCAGTACCTACATATCTACTTGCACTTTGATGTGCTTTCGAACTGCTAGGTTGGCAGGAACTGGGACTGAGCAAAGGGAGCTCACCCCGTTGTGGGGATTCGAACTGCCGACCTTCTGATCGGCAAGTCCTAGGCTCTGTGGTTTAACCCACAGCGCCACCCGCGTCCCTGAGTCTGCCCCTAATAATGACACCCAACTCCGTCCGTCCCCCCTCAACTTCAGGTGAAGCACTGCATTCCTTAAAAATATGCCTGAAGGCAGTTACTGACTGCATAAGGGATAACAAATGGAAGCTTAATCCAGGCAGTAAAGAAGTGATAATGATGGGACAGCCCAAAACTATCCTAGCATGAGTTAGATCCCCCACTAAGGATGAGATTTGCAACCAGGGGTTGCTCCTAAACGCTGAACTTCTGCTGGATTCTCAGGCGACTGCAGAGCCTAGGAGTGCATTTTGCTGGGTTAAGCTAGTGAGCCAAGGTGATGCTCTTTTCAGATAAAGAGTTGAACTCAGTCCCTCATGCTTTAGTAACCTCCCACACAAGTGACTGAAACACGACCTACATGTATTCTATGTTTCAAGAAGCAGCTAGCGCAGAATGCTGCAGCTCATCTGATCACGGAAGAAGCCTCAGTGAAATATTCCAGATCTAGCTCATCTGCAGTGGCTGCCTGGCCCGGTTGCTTCCAGGCCCAGTTGAAATTGCTGCTGCTGATCTTTTAAAGTCTGCATCAGAGCTGAGGAACCTCAGGCCGGGGCCTTGATGCAGCCCTCTTCACCCCAGGCCATGTCCTCTCACCCCTAAGCAGCCATGTTCCACACCCAAACTGTCCTTTAATTGGGTTCGTGAACTGATAATACCTGTCGCTTGCCTAGATGGAGAGCTGTGGGGCAGTGGGACTGAGGCTAAAGAGCAATGAATGTAAATTTGGCTTTTGTGCGGTAGGCAGTTTCTACACCCACAAACACCCACCCACACATCCTTTCTATTCTCCATCCTGGGAAGTGAAGAGACACTATCAGAGCTTATTTCAGCCAGGATAAAGCACTCAAAGGCAGTGTAAAGCAGGGGAAGTTGGGGTGCTGCCTGGGAAAGTCCCATGAGCCAGATATTGAGGTTTGGGGGGCTGCATTCAGCCCCTGAGGTTCCCCACCCTGTTGTAGCATCAAACCAAGATATGGTACTACGCCTAAACAGAGTCACGGAGTACTATAAAGCACTAGTTGTGGGCTGCGCCAAAGTATCATTAAGCTCCAATTAAGCATTTGAAACCAACTACACTCAGAGCCTGTTGACACTACTCAGGAAGGATCCTGCCGCTTATTTGCCAAGTCCTAAAGTATGTAAGCGATGTCAGGTGACAACATTTTAGCACTCGGAAAGCTCATTCTGCAAGTGCACACCAGGGAAATCACTCTTGCACATTTTAGTATTCTCTCTGGAAAGTTTTCCAGCGCAAACCTTTGCCGTCTCATTGAACTGGTAAAGAGCAAGGGCTAATTAAACTGCTGTGAGCAACCCTGGCTTTGAAAAGGCATATCACTAGCTGTTAACACTGAATGCATAAATTGGTTGACAAGACAGACCTGCTGTCTCTCTATTATACATAAAACCTTCCACAGGGACAGAATCTGATCTTCTTGACAGCATCATTCTTATCCCCACCCGCCCCGCCCAAACGAACACCCCAATTCACTTTCACAACGCCTCCCAATTGTGCGTTTTATTGCCCCAAAAGATCTTCTAACTACCATGCAAAGATGTCTGGCCAGATGTTCAAAGACCAGTTTCTACCCACAAAAAGCTACTGGGGAAACAATTATAGATAATTGCCCTGGAAGGAGAAGTTAGGGAAGGTGGGTGGTGTTAGCTAATGCAGTTAAGAAAACCACCACTAATGTACTCACTGAGACATTTGCAATTCTGCTCCCATGCACCCACAAAGCTAGGAGGCATTCACCCGAGCAGCTTTTCCTGAAACTGCTGCTGAACATGCTAGCGTGCTCCAGTAGAGCCACTTCGGCTTTGGGTCAAACCAGATGAGATGGAGATTCAGTCACAGATTTCCTGATTCTAGTTTTTGTTCATTTTTTTACACATGGTGGTAGGGTACTTTTAATTTTCCCATAACAGGCAGGAAAGGGGCACAGGAAGCTGCCATATAATAAAGTCAAACCACTGGTCAATCTTACTATGTACAGCCTACAAACTGACAGGCGGAGGCTCTCTGGAGATTGTACAGAATGCTGCCATTCTGCTTGCGCAATGGACTTTCGATTGCTCAATTAATCTCCCCACTACCTCTCCTCTCCTGTGCAGTTCCCCATGCATGCCCAAAAAACCTGCTCGTGGGGGGGGGGGACGTCCTCCCAGCCCCTTCTTATCTCTCTTCCCACAACTTCCCTTAGTGTTACCTCTACTACAGAAATTTTGATTGTAAGATCCTTTGGGGTAGGGAACTGTATTTTGCTTATGTAATTCTGTAAAGTGCTTTGTACATTTCACGTCAAGCAATAAACACAAGATGTAGTCAAACAAAGAAGCCAGACGATTCCACAGCTAAACTAAACACCAGAGCACCCACAAATGAAGAATGAAAAGATTAAACGGTGCAATCTATTTGTTCATTCACTAAGCAGATTAAAAATATGAATTTTATGTAGGCTTTTTATTAGAGCTGTCCTCAGCGAAATTGATTCAGCACCGACTAAATTACCTGCGTCTTTTTGCCAGCTCGATACAAAACAGTCACCACAGAGGCCATGTCAAGTTCCTTCCTTTTGCAAGATGAAAACTGGGCTAAAATGGACAGACTATGGCCGTGTTTACACATTTGAAGGACTATGATGCCTTTTTAGACAGTCATGGCTTCTCTCAAAGAATTCTGGGAACTGTAGTTTGTCACAGAGCTACAATTCCCAGAGTTCCCTGTGAAGAAGGACTGATTGTTAAGCCATTATGGGACCTGTAGCTCTGTGAGGGGGAACAGGGGCCTCTTAGCAACTCTCAGCACACTCAACAACTATAGCTCCCAGAATCCTTTGGGAGGACGCCATGACTGTGGTATCACAGCACTTTAAATGTATGGTTTGGATGTGCCCTGTGATATAAAGCTTTGGCTGCAGATGTCTTAGTAAGTTGGACCCCTTCAGATCTAATTCAGCTTTAATCCAATCACATGGCAAATACAGCAGCCAGCACAAGGGGGGGGGGGGGGATTGGTTGTATGAATGCACCATTAAACAAATTTATAAAACCTTTAAAAAATGACAATCTTAGCTGACAATGTATTTCTTTTCTTATTCATTTATTTATTTCCAGCCATTTTACCTAAGCGGTGCAGTATCAATACCTCTCAGCACGTTTTAACACCTAAAGCAGGTGGTGTTATAATCAACACTTCCGTTTCACTCAAAACAGCTGGCAGCAAAATGCAAACGTAGCGCACAAAGGTAAAACGCTACGAGGCCCAATCTCACACACTAAACGAGGCTAACTGTTTGAACAGCACATTCCTTTAGCTGCCGTGCCCAAGTGCTTGGGCGCCCGCTGCGCCCAAGAATTTAAGCAATCTGGAACAGCTTATGCAAGAGAAAACCACAAGTCTTTCTCATCTGTATCACCATCTTACTCATGCTAAAGCTGCCTGCACATCAGTGCCCTGTCGGAACAGGATTTGAGGGTTGCCGTTGCTTGAATCTACATCTGATTCATGAGCACAGAGATCTCTGCAATGGCGCCCCTTTAGGACACTTAGGGGTGCAGAGATGCAAACTGTCACATTAAAAATCACAGGACATGTACACGTGCCAAAAATAATAGATCAGTGACGAAAAATGGCACCAGCATGTTTTAAAGCAAAGAATAGTATTTGGATATAAAAACAGACGTCTGGCAGTTCCTAGCAGTTTTAAAGCCCTCTCTAGACATTGATTGAGATGCTGCGACCTCAGACAACTGATGCTCAGAGTTGCTAGCATGCTCACTTTTGTTTCTAGAAGCGAGACCACCCAACCCGCCACTGTCTGAACAGCCGTGATGTCAGGGAATGTTCCTGGAAAACCAGAACAGGGACAGGAAACCAAGGTGGAAGGAAGGCTACGGTTCTGAAGTGCCTTCTGTTTCATTAGCAGCAGTTGTGCTGACATCTGTAGCTGAGTGCGATATAATATCCAGAGGAAAACCCAACCAAGTTCTGCTTGGCACCTCTAAGCAGACATACGGCTGCAGGCCATGTTGGCAAATTGTTTTCCGCAGTTAACGTAGTTTGTCCTCACCACAAGATGGGTCACATTTCTATTTCAGAGAGGCCGCAGGCTGAGAGCAGACCAATTACTTTTGTACTCACTCCACAAATGGTGTGTGGGTGTTCTACTCCTGGTTAAAACATATCCTCGGAACATATCTGGTGATTCCATGTATAAGCACACAGTGTTCCTTACCTGAGGCAACGCCGATGATTTCCTTAACAACGATGGCCTGGCTTTTTTCATACTCTCCTCTGATACTTATGTATTCTTCATTGATGCTTTTCAGTTGACTGTGCAGGAACAAAAAGGAAAATGTTAGCAAACTTCCGCAACCTGGCAGAACACTTCGCTGACTCGCACCCACCCCACAGGAAGTTTAGAAGACACTTCCATTGCCGTTCCGAAGCAAAGGCAGGGATATGTGTTTCACGCACATGTTAGAGAACTTCACCCCGTTCTTCTGGGTTTCCAAGACCTTATACTTCAGGTTGTTTCGCAGGACCTTCTCTTCTTTGTAGGTGATTCGGAAAAAATGCCCAAACTGGGAGTTGCATTCTAATTTGATGCTCTTGCCGGCTTCCAGACCTGTTTCATGGGAAGGGATTGGGGGAGAATAAAATCCATGACTGATTGCGGCATTATAAACACACAAATCACATTTTCGTTATCCCCACTCAGTGAGTCAAATTTCTCTCTTGGCTGGGTTTTGCTGCTTGATATTGTACCAGGCCACCTGCCGAGAAATTAACTCATAGTCACAGGGCTTGGAACAAGTCCTAACACCTAGCTCACTAAGAGTTAAGAGGAGTTTCAAACTGCGGTTCCACTCACCACTTTAGAAATCCCTCTACTGTAATGCCACGGAAACCTAAGGTTATCCAAATTGGCAAGGAGAGGGAGCAGCTCTTATAGGAATGCTTTATTTATTGACACTGGATTGACAAGATCATCACAAAGGATAAACGCATGCCTGTACTTCAACCGTTCTGGCTGCTGCACCTCCAAAAGGGTATTGTAGAGCTCAAAAAGGTGCAGAAAAGAGCAACCAGAAGTTATCAAGGGTCTGAAATACTTCCCCTACTAGGAAAAACTTACATGGGTTGGGACTATTTAGTTTAGAAAAAGGGCAAGTGGGAAGAATGACTGAGATTTCCACTGTTGTGCATGGTGTGGAGAAGGTATATAGGTAGACGTTTCTCTCTTTCTCACAAGACTCAGGGTCATGGGTTTGAGTCCCACGCTGGGCAAAAGATTCCTGCATTGCAAGGGGTTGGACTAGATGACCCTTGTGATCCCTTGCAATATAGTACAGTGGTACCTCGGGTTACATACGCTTCAGGTTACAGACTCCGCTAACCCAGAAATATTACCTCGGGTTAAGAACTTTGCTTCAGGATGAGAACAGAAATCGTGCAGCAGCGGCGCAGCGGCAGCTGGAGGCCCCATTAGCTAAAGTGGTGCTTCAGGTTAAGAATAGTTTCAGGTTGAGAACAGACTTCCAGAACGAATTAAGTTCTTAACCCGAGGTACCACTGTACTAGACTCCAACGTTATCCAACAAAAGCTGAATGGTGAGAGATTCAGGACATACAAAGAAAGAACCCTTCTTCACACAGTGCATAGTTGCAATGATATCATTTGACGGCAGCTTTAAAGCACTCATTCCACATTGCCTCATTTGCCAACAGATCTCTGTGTGTCTGCCAAAGAAAACCTGTGCACTGCGGGGGATTCTGGGTGCAGGAGAAGAGGTGTTCACTGAACAGAGACAAGGCGCTGGTCAAGTTTGCTGTGCTTCATGCAGGCATGAACTGACTAAGAGTGGACCTTAGAAGATAGCCAGTTCTCCTCCTTTGACCATGTATTGTGGGGGAAGTTTCCAACAACAGGTGTGTAGTTTTTTGTTTGTTTTTTTAAAAAGCAAGTGCACAACTGTATTTTAAACAATGAGAATGTGAAGCATTTTTCAGCATCAAAACACAGACTGTGTGGATAAAGTGACGGTCATGCCAACATACTTAGTTCCCTTGCTGCCGCCTTCAGCACACCCTGCATTTTTTCCTCTAGCTTATCCATATTCTCTCTCAGCTCAATGAGGCTCGGCTCAATGGAGGGTTTCAAGAGGTATTCGTGGCTCTCCACCTGGGATATGGAGAGAGAAGAGTTATCCACAGAAGAGTTAAAAACAGCCGCCATGACCCTTCGGTCGTATTACGAAGCATTTAAAACCCACCAGTTCATCTAAAGCAACTTCTGAGACCACATGAACTAAGTAACAAATGTGGAAGATTAAAACTCTTGATTAGATCAGTCTAAGTGTCAAAACAAGTATTTATCAAAAGATATGTTAAGTTCACAGAACATTCTGGGGTTTGCAGCCTAAGGGCTGATCAACACCTTACATAAAATAAAAATAAATGAATGAATCACATGGTGAGGACTTTTACCTTTTTTTATTAAAAAAAAGTTCAGTCACGTGAACTCTATGCATATCAAAAATGATATGGATTTGGGATGATTCTAATAAACATTTATGTTATAGCGAGATGTTAAACTTTTCAACAGTAGCTCCTCATTTAGAGATAGCGAGATGTCGGCATTCCGTAACAGATTTGTCCCTTGATTTGGTGTACTTGAGTTTGGGCAGTTGCTCAGGCAACTGACATGACAAATCCGAGTGGCCAGGGGTAAAACGAACCCATTGTCTTTTCACGTAACTTAGCAACCATTTACTTCATATATGCAATGTGAGGACCATACAAGAATACCACCCAAGACACATGGCAATCTGTGGAGAGATTTTGGTTGGTTTTCATGTACCTTCTTATATATTCTATATGTCTGCAATGAAATTCAAAAGCAGCTAACAAGCATTTCTCCAGAAAGATCAGACGGTGCAGTCACTGTCTGATCTTTCTTGAGAAACATGTTAGCTGTTTTTATTGCTCATCTTTTATTACTGAGTTTTGAAAATACAAAACTTAACAAAAAGAGTAGCACATCAGCGGGCTAGCCTAGAACCTCTCTCCACCAGTGTGACAATTCCTCACCTGCAGCCTGAAACTGCCTAGCTCAGGAAAGACTCAAACCTTTGCCAAACTGGTGCCTCCAGGTGTTTTAGACTGAAACTCCTGGCCAGCAAATGTCAGCTTAAGCTGCTGGGAGCTTCCATCCAAAACACCTGAAGGGCGCCGGAATACTCTACACTGAGATCCTGTTGAACAGGTAAGCTCAGATTGAAAAAGAACATAAAAATGTAAGATGAGCCTGAAGGACCATGTCAAGCCTGTAAGCTGGACATGAGCGCAACAATACTCCGCCAACCTGAGATTCCCAGCAACTGGTATTCAGAGGCATAACGTTGTCTTTTCCACCCGCCCAAAATGGCAGATCATCTGGAATGCAGATGAACTTCACACTCTGGTCACACTTAAATCTAAATCTGCTCCACAAGCTCCTCAGGAGCAATGATCTTTTGGGGCTACAAAGCACAGTATGAATTCTAAAGAAAGAATGAGAGTTTAGTCAGGCTGCCTTCGAGATCCCCAAAAGAGAACGCCAGAATAACACTTCTATGAACACTGCAGAAATCCAGTGAACAGATCTTAGGCAATAATATATTGCGATGTCAAACTACTTCTCACATGTTTTCTCGTAATCAGAAGAAGAAGAAGAGGAGTTTGGATTTGATATCCCGCTTTATCACTACCCGAAGGAGTCTCAAAGCGGCTAACATTCTCCTTTCCCTTCCTCCCCCACAACAAACACTCTGTGAGGTGAGTGGGGCTGAGAGACTTCAAAGAAGTGTGACTGGCCCAAGGTCACCCAGCAGCTGCATGTGGAGGAGCGGAGACGCGAACCCGGTTCCCCAGATTACGTGACTACCGCTCTTAACCACTACACCACACTGGCTCTCACACTGTTTTGAATCACTGCAGCCTTGCTCAAGTAGGGCCATGTCCAAAGGAACAATTTGTGCATAGTGTGTCAAGAACGGTGTTAATGCTAAATAATGCAGATGTGGTAGGAAGAACAGACTCAAAAGATGCCACTAGTTCATACAATGCACCATTTATGTATGGAATCTGCGGCCACCAGGTGTTTTGAGGGCCACTAGACTAGATGACTTGACGGCGACATCTCTGGGCTGCTTCTTTGCAGTGATGAGTATTAAGACACTCCCTTTTGGGTTTGGGAGAATGGGACAGCTGGGTTGGGAGGAAGGGGAGGCAAAGGTGAGCCAGCCTTGCTTCTAAGTCAAGGGTAGGCAAACTAAGGCCCGGGGGCCAGATCCGGCCCAATCGCCTTCTAAATCCAATCCGCGGACGGTCCGGGAATCAGCGTGTTTTTACATGAGTAGAATGTGTCCTTTTATTTAAAATGCATCTCTGGGTTATTTGTGGGGCCTGCCTGGTGTTTTTATATGAGTAGAATGTGTGCTTTTATTTAAAATGCATCTCTGGGTTATTTGTGGGGCATAGGAATTCGTTCTTCTTTTTTTTCTTTTCAAAATATATTCCAGCCCCCCACAAGGTCTGAGGGACAGTGGACCAGCCCCCTGCTGAAAAAGTTTGCTGACCCCTGTTCTAAGTGATAGGTAGAATTCTGGGGCACTGCATGTCTGGTGAGATCATGAGCACAGCTCACAGATGTATATTAAGCACAACAGGTAATTGTGCAGTTTCACATTTTTACTGATTTACTTCTGTATTTATTGTGCTTTTATTCTTCTTTTGTATTAATCTGTTCACTGCTTTGTGGGCCTTTGGGTCCAAAAGTGGCACATAATAGCTATATGAATGGACCTCCAATGATAGAGAAAGCTAAGCGGCAGCAGAATGGGACAGCTATTGCCTTAATTACCCTGCTTGAGGACTTTCCCATGGGCCACTGTGGAAAACTAGATGGACCACTGATCTGACAAAGCAGACCTCTTCTTGGTAAACTTTCCATGTGGAAACAACTGCGCTGCCACTTCTAATGGCAGATTGCTGGAGCATATTCAAAACAAAACGGGTGTCCTCCTGGGGGACTCACTTCTGCTTGGAAGGGTTTTTGTGAAAAGACGCAGCTGCTACTGTGATCGTTTTGTCAGAGAGATGCTCTAACATTTACCCAGCAGGGACACATTAGCAAAACAGAGGATGAGGTGGTCTACTGTATTCCCGAAACATCAGCCCAGCCTTCCAGATAAGTACAGAAGTCAAATCAATCAATTGAAAAGTTCATCAGCCAGCTGCCTGACCATACCTAGACCTAGAGCAAGGGTCAAAAGGTAGCTAGATACAGTCAGGCAGGCAGGCAGCCGGCTGATGAACTTCCTTGGAGAAGTGGGTTTCTTCTCCAAATTGCTGAACAAATCTCAAATAGCAGCAAGTCATCAATGGCAAAAAGGACAATAAATAAGAAGCACAAGGTCTGACTAAGTATTAGATATATAGCAGCATGCAGAAATATCTGAAACAGGGCTATCGAGCTCTAGGTTCGAGGTCTACAAACTTCTAGCAGCCACACACAGTGGGATGAAAACCCAAAAGGCAAGCAAAATGATCCACCAATATGTTGTGCTACTAGATCTCATGATTGCTCTGCTAATATTTTAACTTCGAGGACAGACGCTCTATTGTTGCTGTTTTAAACTTCTGGATGTTAAGGGATGGGGGAAGGACTTTTGTGCACTGAAGGTTCAGCTGTGTCAAAAAACATTTCCTACCTTACCAGGAATTGATTTTTGAAAACTCATCTCATGTTAGGTATAAGATAACATTCCTGAGGATCTATGCTTTTCTTTTCTTTTTTCAAAAACAGATTCTAGTCCTCAAGGTGAGTCACTGCCTCTCTCAAAAGTACTTTTCTTTCTTTTCACCTTGTACCAGAGCATCCTCAGAAATGCAAATTGCTTTGTTTTTGGTTTCCCCTTCATAATATGTTATTAAAGCTTTTTCGCACTTTGATTCATCAGTTAACAAACAAGATGCTTTTCAATATCCAGAGACTGGTCCCTCCCATTCATTTGCCCTCACATGTTAACTTCAAATTATCAACTCTGCACTTTTCTGCCCATTTGAGAAATCCATATAATGGGTTTCTGAAAGCAAAATTCAAAAACCATCTTCTATTAAATCTATCCCTAGCATTTTTAGGAGAAAAAAAACCTTTTAACTTTAAGCTGCCACATCCTTACACTGCTCACACGTTATCTGTTAAAAAGCTATTTTCAAAACAGTCATTTCATCAGGGAAAAACGAGTTTCTCGTAGGTCACACTACTCAAAATGGGACGAGGGAACCTCGCTTTTACCAGAAGCTTTGGGGGAAATAACAAAAGAGGTGAAAGCCTTCTATCCCCTTCACTCCCAAACTTGTAAGGATGATGAAAAATTCATTACAAAAATGCTGGAAAGGACTTGTGTGCTTTCTGCACATCACATTGTAACCTGCATTGCAGCAAAGAAAAGCTATCTAGAGCCTGCAGGGAATGGGAGGAGGGACAGAGCTTTGTGATCACACTGTACTATCAGCAACTACAAAGAAGCCCTTTGCTTGCTTGCGGACCAGGAACAGCTGAATGCCACCACCGAGGAAGTCAAAATATTCCCAGAAAAGTGCAGAGCAGACCCCAAAGAGAAAACAGGGGAAGTGAAATTATCTTTCCCTACATCTCCTGGCAGCTACCTGGACTACATTCAGGGGCACACCAATTATTTCCCTCCGTCCCTCTTCTGCGCTACAGCTCAATGGCAAAGCACTTTCACTGCATACAGGCACTCCTGGCTCAGTCTCTACCGCTGCCAGCTAAAATGTTAGGGACGCAGGAAGCTAGCTTTGAACCAAGCCAGACCCTCGGGGTCCATCTAGCTTAGTACTGTCTGGCAGTAGCTCTCCAGGGTTTCAGCCAGGGAGTATCTCCCAGCTCATGCTGTTGACATTCCAGAGGATGCTACCTTGCAATGCCCTGCCAGAGAACGTGTTAGCTCAACTGTAAACGGCATCTTTCTACCACCCCAGTGCTACGCATCCCCAGCTGAACTCCCCCCCTTTTTTTTTTGCAGGTCTGAACCACTGCATTCACTTGGCCTTTACAAACTTAACCCAAAGCCTAGGGCCTGAGTAACTTGCAATCCCTCAGCTCGAGATCAAGAGCAAGGTGACCATCAGTATGCTGGCGGCACCAGACAATATTTCTCCTTTCCATCAGATTCTGGCAAGGGGTGGAAGTGCTGAATCAGTGCTTGGGTTTGGTTAATGGAGTGGATGAGGGCCAAACCTGAAAGACCACCTGCCCCTCTATGGACTAGTAAGTTCGCTTGGATCAGATGGGTAAATTCTACTTGTGGCACTGTACCCTACAGAATACCCTGCGGAATAATACCCTTCCTTCTGCCACCAGTTGTTTCACACGTCTTGTAAAAATATACACTTTCCATGAGTCATAAGACTGAATCCTGCTTTATACGATTTCCCTGAATCTGTTTTATTAGACACACATACAAAACAATAAAGGGATATTGTTTTTACCCTGTACACAGTGTACACTGCTTAAGAGTTTTTAAAGTTAAGCAGTTAAGGTAGGCATGTAATAAAATACATAAAATAAACTGGAGCCCAGTCAAGAGATAATACTGGTATTATAAGCCAGTCAGAATTACTCCAAAGCACATATGGAGCAGATCAAGGATGGGGCCCCTCTGGGCCAACCAAATTCAGCTGTCTATGACCTGGTCCACATGCAAAATAGTATGGGATGGGATCCCACCTTTCTACCGCTGACATCAACCAAGGGACACTTCACCTCTGACTTCCAAGTCACACACAGATGGTGCAACCAATTCCAGGATTTTATCTAGTAAACTGGGGTAGGCAACCTATGGCCCTCCAGATGTGGCTGGACTCCCAATTCCTACTTTTTCAAGTGCCCCATAATGCCCAATCTGCATTTGCAAGGAAATGTTCCTTCACTGGGGTAGCTCCTGTGCTCTGGGGGTCCCTGCCTACTGACATGGGGCAAGCACTCACACTTTATTGTTTTTGACACTAGCTGAAAGCTTTCCTGTTTGGGCAAGCCATTTGCTTTTAACTGGTTTTTGGGTTTTAGTTCTGTTCAGGGGCTGCGGCACAGTGGTAGACCAGCTACTATGCATGCAGAAGGTCTCTGACAGACAATGTGAGCTAAATAGACCAACAGCCTGGCTCAGTATAATGCAGCTTCCTTTGCCCCAGCTGTCATTTTATTTTGCACACCACTTGGAGAGCTTATTGGTTGAGCAGTTTGTAAAAATTTCTCAAATAATAAATAAAATCTCAGCCTTGAAAATATCTCCCCCTGGACACCCACCAAGGCTTGGAAGAGACTATAAGCTCCTTGTCACAGGAGGCTTGTGACACTGTTCTGTGAAGTGCAATGTACACAAGTTCCACTATATAAACCGCCATAATATATACACGCTACTTCACGCAATGTATCTGTGGCTCTATAAACCTAAGTCCGTGAAGCTGGAAGTTTACTCAGCGCAGGCCGAGCAATATAATTTGGTTGCTATGCCAACCTGCAGCTTTACCGTACCCTATTAAAGAGAATGATAGATTCTTACAGGTCTTAATGCGAAACACAAAGCTGTAAAATCAGAACCTGCGAGATCCCGCTTTCTCGCCCACTGCGGACAGTTTGCTGTTCCAGCAACTGCAGCTGCCCCTCCAACATCGGCCTTAACTAACTTCCATGGATTTTGGAAATGCAAACAAAACTTGGAGTCATGTGTCTTACTTGGCTTCATTTAAACTTATCTACTTTAATATATGGAGAATTTCTTGTCCTTTTGTTTTTGAAAGCAGGTGGGTAAAACCTAGGGGAATCCTCGACAGCAGAGAAACACTCAGGAGGAGTGGCTCACAGCAACAGGTCCCTAGCGGTGGCAGAACTGTCTTACTTGCTGCGAAGAGAAGCGGCAATATCAGGCTGCATGGATGTACCAGCAGGAACGTCAGGCTGGCAAAACAAGCAAATGCACATTTTTTAATTTCTGTGTCCTACAGGTTGCAGAATCAATTTTTCTTTGTGTGAACTTCTGATGGGCGTAGAGCCAGACTCTATACGTACAGCACTTAAGTTAACTTCCTATTTTCTGCTTATCCAGATTTCAAGTCGGTTGAATATCTAGGAATATCCGAAGCTTTATAACCAAGTCAGACCAATGGTCCATTATCTCAGTAATGCAGACACCGACTGGCAGCAGCCCTCTGGGATTTCAGGAAGGGAGTCTTTCCTAGCCCTACCCAGAGGCACCAAGGGGTGCCTTTTGAAGTGGGAACGTGCTCTAACACTGACTACAACCCTCCAGTCATATCTTGACCCAGGCAGCCCAACAAACTTTAATTAACACACATGAAAAACCAAAGCAACTCTTTGTGGTAGGGACAACTCCTATTCAAAAGGATTCCCCACTAGAACTACTATTTTACTTATACACACACACACACTCTGTTCCTGTAGCATGTACCGTATTTTTCGCTCTACAGGACGCACTTTTTCCCCTTCAAAAATGAAGGGGAAATGTGTGTGCGTCCTATGGAGTGAAGACGCCATAGCCCCGCGACCCTCTCCCGGCTGGAGAGGTGACGCGCGGCTATGGCAGGAGCCTCTATAGCCACGCGTCACCTCTCCAGCCAGGAGAGCGTGCGCGGGGCTAAAGAAGCCCCCCGCGACCCTCTCCCGGCTGGAGAAGTGATGTGTGACTATGGCAGCAGCCTCTCCGCTGCACCTTTCCGCTGCTCCCTGACCTGCTCTTTGGGGCTGGTGGTGGGCTTCCCCCCGCCAGCCCCAAAGAGCAGGTCGAAAGGAACCTGAAGCCTGGAGAGCAAGAGGGGTCGGTGCACACCGATCCCTCTCGCTCTCCAGGCTTCCAAGGTAGCCGCCTGAACGCACCTTAAACGGCACCTTGTTTTAGAGCGGGAAAACAAGAGGGGGGAAATTCTCCCTCTCTCTGCGCAGCGCCTCCTGCCGCTTCGCTGAAGGGGTGCTGGGCAGAGAGGGGGAGAATTTTTTTTCTTGTTCTCCCCCCTCTAAAACAAGGTGCGTCCTATTGTCCGGTGCGTCCTATGGTGCGCAAAATACGGTGACTGCATTTCAAGAATTAGTTAAGACTCATGTGTAGCTACTTGGATATGCCAGCATCATGGTGCTATGCATGTCGTTCTATGTTAGAGGCGCTCAGCTGTGTTGGTTATGGGATGAGATTCCTGGATGTTGATGCTCCCACCTTGGAGAGGCAAGTTTTGTGTTGACAGCCTTCTGACTGGTTGGTCTTTGGTCCCAGCCCTATGATTTTATTTATTTATTAAGCTATTTATATACCGACAACTCATAATATATCAAGTCAATGTACAACAATATATACGTGTATAATAAAACCCAAGACACCATAAAACCAGTATAAAATAATCATTTAAATGACGGGCTAATCTAGAAAGTTTAAGCAGCTGCATAGGCTTGCCGGCCTTCAAACCAGTGTTCAAGAGATGTAAATAGGTATCTGACATGTCAATAAGGCGAAATGATCACAGAACATTCACTGAAGGAATGTCTCTGCCCACTGGAAGTCGCCCCCACCCTGGCCACTCAGATCTTCAGAAGAGGACCCACCACATCTAATATATAAGGGAAGAGCCCTATGGCTGTCTGTAGCAGGGCCTTCTCTGTGGTGGCATAAAGTCTCTGGAACTCCCTCCCTAAGAAACTCTGTCTCCATTACTCCCTACGTTTCTAAAGCACATCATACAGTTAGCTTCAACACGAGCCATACAGTACTGATGGGACAGATTTATGTTATAATCTGATTCCTCCATTAATGCCAGTCCTTGGTGATTTTTAAATTGTGCTGGCACTTGGTTTCTTTTATTGCCCTATGGCTGTTTTTAGTCATTTTGGCGGAACAGTCTTGAGTAAGTTTTTAGAAAGGCAGGCTGAAAAGTTTAAATATAGAAAAGTTGTTCATGCTGCTAATACCACCGGGTCATCATCCGCCCAGCACATCTTTGACAGAACCAAGCAACTTTATTCTGCTTCCTTCAGATTACCGTGTTCATGTCCAAAGTTTCATCAATCATATTTTGGAAATTGGAAAAGTCAGACAGCAGTTCCCTCAGAGGTCCTGTGAACACTGCTTGTACTAACGTTTTGCTGTTTTCTGAAAAAAAGGAAAAACACAAACATGTATCATAATCACCATCAATTTATTCCTTGCCTTGTAAACTGCCATCTCACGGCAATCTACATATAAGATAATTAAAAACAGTTCAAAACGGCAAATAGGTTTAAAGCAAGAATTGCTCTCTAAAGAGCAATACAGAAGCCAATTTTCAGGGAAAGGTGGCAAACACTGCAGAGACAATTTTAATTTTTTAAAAGACAACAGACACAATGTATTCCTCAGGCTGCCAAATTAAAGAGTGTTTTTTAATATATATTTCAGACATTCCCATTTCATTTTCTTAGCTACTGGCACATTCAAATCAGAAAAGTACATCTGAAGAGGTCAGCATAGCCCAAACTTAAGTTCTCTTAAGTTCACCATTTTGCTTTTTTAAAAAAATCCAACCATGTACTTTAAATTGCCCTGACTGAGAAGATACACTTATTAATATTGAAACCCGGAGTTGTGGGGTGGGGAGAGAGGTGGAAACAGCCTGGTTGTTCTGCTAAGCCTCTGCCCTCCGGAGGATTTTGGACTACAATTCCCAACAACCGCCAACCAGCTCCGGAGGGCACTGGCTTGGTAAACGCTGCTCTAAAAAAATTTAAAACTGGAGGAAAAATTAGCCACGCACTTCACAAATTAGTCCTGCAAAAGCAACACTTTCTATGTGAAAAAGGAAGGAAAGAATGTGTTGTCTTTTTTTAAAAAAAACAACGTAAAGACGTTTTCATGTGCCAAGGCTTCTCAGCACGTAAACTAGCTGCTTTTAATTGCCAGTGTTTTTTCCAGCCCTTGCGCTGTTTTTATAGCTTTTACAGCTGGTTTTATATGGAGCTTTTATTGCCTCTACTGTTTTTCTTGCTTTGTGCTTGATGGCTTTATGCCTCCTCTTTTATGACAGCGCCTGAGAGATGTGGGCTGTAGCCCTGGGCGGAAGGAACCTGATCCCAGGCCCACTCAACAAGCAGAGTGATATTGGGGGCAATTTCCTCCTCCAGCGCTCCTAGCCTCGATGGGCAGCCCACACACAAACCCTGCAGCCCATGCTCTGAAAGCAAGGAGAGGCTTTGGCCCTCTAGGTATTGGTGGAACTACAACTCTCATTATCCCAGCAAGCACAGCCAGGGACAGTGGGAGTTGCAGGTCGGCAATATCTGGAGGGCTAAAGCCACTCCACCCTTGTCCCAATGGAATCCATATTACGAAGCAAGCAACTGTATTCAAGTCCTCGCTGCCTCTCGCCAGCTTAAGATATAGATATAGCACAACAGTGAAAATGTATCACCATCAACTTTGTCCAGTGCTTCTATCACATTCGGTATCTGATTAACAGCCTGGTATATTTTGTAACAGTCCTGGAGTGTGGCTTTCTTGGGGAATTTTTTCGCTATCCGGTTGAAGTCCGGAAAGCGACGGAGCACATCTTCTTGAAGAGACTGCCTCAGCTCTGCGTCTTCCACAAAGGCCTCCACCAAGTTTAGCCTGAGGGTGGGACAAGATGAAACAAAAAGAGACCAAAAAATCAGTTCGTGCACACAGGGCTTTCATAGCCTCCGGAGGCAACTACAATCGCTCTCTGTCCCCACACTTCTTCTTTTATTTATTAATGGAAGCACAGAAGATTCAGCTTGCACCAACAGCCCACTCCCAGACGGTGGCTGAAAATCACAGTGAGAAGAGCCAAACAAGTGAAAATCTTGACAGCTTGGAGCCAGTCACTTGGCAGTTTGCTTTGCTGCCATCAATAATGTTCATGATAAATGTCTGGTCAAAGGTTTCAATGAGAATTAAACGGGAAACTGTTATCTTTTAAAAGTTCAGCAACACCCTCCCCTGAAGCAGAACACTAAATTATTGTTGTTGTTGTTGTTGTTGTTGTTGTTGTTACTAATTTTATTATTTATACCCTGCCCATCTGGCTGGGTTTCCCCAGCCACTTTGGGAGGCTCCCAACAGAGGACTAAAAACAGAATAAAACTTCAAACATTAAAAACTTCATCATCAACATCATGACATTTCTATCCCACCTTTCTTCCAAGGAGCTCAAGGTGGTGTACATGAGTCTCCCACCTGCATTTTATCCTCTCAACAACCCTGTGAGGTAGGCTAGGCCTAGGATGTTCAAAGCATACCCAGAAAAAACTAAGAATTTGTCAAGAATGTATAACTTGCTGCTGAAATGGAACACTCAGGATGAAACGGTAAAATCGGCTATGATTAAATGGGCACAAGACGTTGGACACAATATTATGTTCGCTGACTGGGAACGGTTATGGACCACAGGTATGAAATTTACGGCATGTAATGCCCTAAGAGAGAATATTATGAAAATGATATACAGGTGGTACATAACTCCAGTCAAGCTTGCAAAAATCTATCATTTGCCCGATAATAAATGTTGGAAATGTAAAGAAACTGAAGGTACATTTTTTTGGTGGACATGCCCAAAGATTAAGGCTTTCTGGGAAATGATATATAATGAATTAAAAAAGGTATTCAAATATACCTTCCCCAAGAAACCAGAGGCCTTTCTCCTGGGCATAGTCGGCCAAATGGTGATAAAAAAGGATAGAACTTTCTTTATGTATGCAACAACAGCAGCAAGAATACTCATTGCAAAGTATTGGAAGACACAAGAGCTTCCCACACTGGAGGAATGGCAGATGAAACTGATGGACTACATGGAACTGGCGGAAATGACTGGTAGAATCCGTGATCAGGGAGAAGAGTCGGTGGAGGAAGACTGGAAGAAATTCAAAGACTATCTGCTGAAACATTGCAAAATTAAAGAATGTTAGAGTGATGTTGGATTGAAAATAAGTGGCTTCCAGCTGTACAGGACTTAAAGTTATGGATAGATTAAGATTAAGGAATAGGATTAAAAAAAGTTTAAGGAAATGGAAATTTGATTTTTAAAAGGTAAAATTTTAATATTATATTATATGAAGAGTAAAGATTGGGATTAAAAAAGGGGGAAAGAAATTGCTGGAAGATTAAAGATTGGGATTAAAAAGGAGGGAAAGAAATTGCTGGACTAACAAACTGAATTGGAATACAAAAGAGGGAGGTATGAGGAGGTCCGGGAAACAAGTAAATGTAAAAGAAGTGATGAAAAGACGGAATTGTTTTTAACTGTTTTTTCTTTTTTCTTTTTGTATTTTGTATTGTGTATTTTTCTTTTTATTCTTAAATTCTTCTTTTTTATTAATGTGATTCTTTTCATGTGAAACTTTAATAAATATCATTTAACAAAGCATATCCAGAAACACACACAGAGAGAAAGTAATGCTTAAAAGACGAATCTTTAAAACAGAGATGGAAAGCAAGTGTCCTGCAGCCATGACTTTGCATTCCATTTTTACAGACAAGCCATGGACTGGCCCATAGGACCTTTGCCTGCAGCCTATACAGCACTCTCTCCTTCTCGAAGGAAAAACATACAAGGAGAAGCCATAACAGCATCTACCCCCTTCCCCGACTAAGCTTCATTCTTTGGGAGCCAAACATTGGCGTGTATGCCCCAAGGTGCTTCTCTACAGAAGCACGTTGGGGCTCTACAAGATATTGCACTCTTGGCCCCACCTAGTCCCTTCAAAAGACAAAATTGCTTCCCATCCTCATCACAAAGCAAAACCCGATAGTGGGGAAAGGAGGGGACGCAGGCTCACTAGCAGAAATGCAGTCTGAGGTTCCAAATATTGTCAGCTAAATAAGCTTACCAGCTTTGTCTTTTAATTAGTACTTCCATCCGCCACAAACAAATACCACTAAGACAATCAACTTTCTCTGCTTTTTTTTAAATTTTGCAGAAGGCTTCTCAACAGCAGCACAGTCAGCAAGGGGGAGACGGGTACATGTGCAGGAGGAGAGATTGGGAGAACGCTTCTGGTTTTTCAGTTCAGGTGCCAAAATGCCACCTCCAGAGAAACGCCTTGAGTCAAAGTATATGACCCATCCTCCTCCGTTAAATCCAAAGCAGGGATCAGAATGAATGACTTCTAGAGAACATTACCCTTTTATTCCCATTTTTTTTCATTGGTGAGGCTATATGGGGGGGGGGGGGGAAATCCCACTTTTTAAAAGGGTCATAAAGCAAGGAGACTTTCCCACCGTCGTATGACAAATGAGACCTGCAAGTAGTGGGTTTTATTTTCTCCAAAACTCAATGCACCCTCTTGAAGGATGATTTTTCTTCTACTCCTGCAATAATTCCATGGCATTAGAATTCTATCTCTTTCTGCTTCTGCAGCAAAGCAGAGTGCTCGGGATATTTTTATTGCTTCTTTCTCCATAAAGGGGACGATCCCTTACCTTCCTACACTCCAGCATTATTGTACTAGGAAGAACAAATTAATGCAAGCTTTGATAGCCGTCAAAGCACAGAGGGCTGAGATCTGCCGTCAGTTCAGTGCACAGCTGACTTGTTAATTTATGCTCACATATAAGCAGGCAGGCTAACTCTCCGTTAAATGCTTCTGGAATTAAGTAGAAACTCTTCAGTGACATCTTGCTAAAAGCCTCGCTAGCATAACCAGCGTTACGCTTTTCTTCTTCGTAGACACAACTGTGGCTTTGGGGGAAATTAGGTTAGATATCAGAAGCTGGTGGAGCCAGGGGCAGATCTGGTCCTGACAAATGTATCTGCCAGTTTCCAAGTAGCTCATCACCACCCCTTATGCCCTACGCTTCCTGGAAGTTTGGAAATGAAAGGGAGGAGGGAGAAAGGAATATCAGAAATGAAGGCTCTGCCCTCCTTCCATATCACTAGAAAGTAGCTGATGGGTCACTTTATTTGCAAAGCAGTTTCTTGCTGAAAAAATAAGTCCAGAATAAAGAAGGGGGAATAAAACGTATGAACTCAAATCAAGGGACACTGGCTAGACAGCAGCACTGCTGAGAACGAGGAAGAAGATCCAGGAGACGATTGTGAATCACAACTAAATGTGGCACAAACATCATGATGGTGCTAAAAAAGGAAAATGACATTTCAGATTCATGAGCTGAAGCATCTTATTGCATGACGTATCCAGCAGTTGTTGAGCAACCGTCAGGCTTTGGCTGAAGAAACTATAGGTACCATGCTCTTTTGGAGAATTCAAACTGAGGCACAAAGGGAAATAAGCAGGACTCCAAAATACATGGAAGGAATGGGAGAATTTGCCTTAGAGTGGAATGAGGGTCTTTTAGAAGCAAATAAAATCTAAAAATGTGCAGCAAATAATGTGTCATATTTGTTTGTTTGTTTGTTTGCATACAAATGCCACCAGCAAGCGGTACTGGTTTTGGTGTGTGAATGACTGTTATATGTCTTAGTACCAAACAACGCTTCTCTGAAATGTGTTAATGCTGAACGTGACTACTGGAAGAAATTAACAAACAAGCAATACATGAAGTACTGTATGTTCAACGAAAACGCACCCATGCAAATATTATCAAATTTTACAATGAAGATTAGGCAAACCTGGTCTGTTTGCAGAGAACTGCTTGGCACTTCTAAATTTATTCTGCTTCCATGATTTGGCATCAGAAAGAAATGTAGAGGCAGGGTAAAGGAACTGGTAGACATTTCCATATTGTTTTATGCAACTGTGATGAATAGGAAGCTTTTTATTTTGTAAAACAATTAACCACCAAGAGTATTTCATATAATAAATGAACAACACATATTTCCTCCAATAGTTACTTTCAGCATTCAGCATAACACCAACCAAGGCACACATTAAAGATTAGTTTTTAAAAAGAGTAAAAACAACCCCAAACACTCATGGATAAGATATAAAATAGAAACATGGTTTAGCACTAAGATTTATAATACTCTTTAATGTGCACCAAAGCCAGAGTTTCATGTAATTCACACACCTCTCTCTTGCTCACAATTCAGAGTCATAGATCTCTTATAAGCCTCTCGTTCTGCAGTTCTTTGGGGCAGAGTGCTCCCCTCTTGTTATTACTAAATAACAAAACAAGAACTGCATGAAGGAAGGCTTTGAAAGTAGATGCTGAGGTTATCAAGGCAAAGTGCGGACTACATATCTTTTTCTAGTGCTCAGCAGAATCCACTGCTGCAATTTTGAGGCTTGCCAGAGAGGTAGCAGCGTGTTGCAGCAAACACAACAGGTAGTCCTGTAGCATCTTACAAAACAGATTTATCACAGCACAAGGCCCCCAAGTGGGGAAGTCCACTTCCTTCATTGCAAGTGCCATCCCCAGATGACGGGGCAGATAAGATACTCATTCACAAGAGGGAGAAATTGCAAACAGAGGGTCACGGATTAAAAGGGTGGCAGTGGGTCTGTGGCATTTCTCTGCAAGTCACAAATAGATGCAAGAGCAGAACAGAGGAGCCCATTCAAAAGAGCAATTATAGTTGGGGGGTGGGGAAGGGTCACATTAAGATTCTGTTAACACCTACAGGGAAAGAGCAAACCAGAGTCCTGATTTAGTCCAAACTGAGCACAACAGAATTTGTAGTTTTATGCTAGAGCTTCCTGTGAGGTCTTGTTGTTGAAAGTATAGTGACTTTGAAGTCAGCTGCAGAATGCTCTGTAATGCATTACAGTGGAACCTCAGGTTGCGAATGTGATCCGTGCTGGAGGCACTTTCACAACTCACAGCAGTCGCAACCTGAGATTTAGTGTTTCTGCACATGCGCAAGCGCCGAAACCCGGAAGTAACCTTTTCCAGTACTTCTGGGTTCAGCGCGGAGTGCAACCCGAAAACACGTAACCTGAAGCGTCTGTAACCCGAGGTACCTCTGTACAGCTTCCAAGGTGCCTGCTAATTTTTATGTCAGATTTGAGCCCCAAGTCCTATTCTTAAATACTTACAAGTTATTAAACTGGTAATAAATATTTTCCCAGGGCTATTATTTCACGTGAATCCTTTCTGCTAGAGCAGAGCAAATCTGCTGGATCTGTATTTATTTCTACGTGCTGTTTCATATTATCCAAACGTTCATATGTATTACTTTTCTGTCCCAGGGGCAGGGCAGGTCTGCTTTCTACCTAACAATTCTGCATTGGAGAGCTGGATATTTATATATACTGTATATGTCTGGCTTATCTAGTCAGAATGATGCTGCCCTGAAGCTGTATCCAGAACAACTAAGGAATGTTGCGGTTTTCCCTTAACAGACTTAAGGCTCTGAAACGTGCAGAGGTGCATAAATTTTATCTTTGGTGATAATCCAAAATCGAGACCACTTAAAATGTGCCACTAGGAACATTAAAAAACCTATGTGAAGTGTTGGTTCTTTCTGTTATAAGTATAAACAGCATGTCTCCACTCAGAGAATACTTTCCTCTCACGGTGCGCAAAGACTTTTGAACAGAATAAATTTTCAAGTTACAAGTCCTCCAAATTTATTGGGGATGTGTAAGACTTAAAGTACAGAAACGCAAATGTAGCTTATTTATAAAGAGGTACAGACATTGGACTATATCCAGTGCTAGTCCTACTCAGAGTAGACCCACTGATGTTCACAGGCACGACTATTCTTTTTAATATGTCAACTCTTGAGTAGCTGGCTACAACGCTTTTAGCTCCTGCTCAGCAGCCAATGTGGTCCTCAGTACCACCAGAAAACAATGTAAGCCTCTGAAGATAGCCGCAGGTGGAAGAGCAGGGCAAGGGAGGGGAAAGGAATCTAGATCAACTACAAATGGAGACCCAACTGTGGTTCATGCCAGCACAGATGTACCGGAGATGTTTGGGAACTGACCATTAGGTCCAGTTGTGACCGACTCTGGGGTTGCGGCGCTCATCTCACTTTATTGGCCGAGGGAGCCAGCGTACAGCTTCCGGGTCATGTGGCCAGCATGACTAAGCCGCTTCTGGCGAACCAGAGCAGCGCACGTAAACGCCGTTTACCTTATCGCCAGAGTGGTACCTATTTATCTACTTGCACTTTGATGTGCTTTCGAACTGCTATGTTGGCAGGAGCAGGGACTGAGCAACGGGAGCTCACCCCGTCGCGGGGATTCGAACTGCCAACCTTCTGATCGGCAAGTCCTAGGCTCTGTGGTTTAACCCACAGCGCCACCCACGTCCCACCAAGATGTTTGGGAATTGAATGCACACGATTTCCCTTGCTGTAATTTTGCACCTTTGCACCTGCTAAAGGCAGGTGATTGATATGCATAATAATGCAGGGCTCTGGAGAAATTAACAAGGAAACTTGACAGATGGGGCTGGCGTTCCTGCACAGGAGAGTCCATGGCACTTGGGAGCATCGGATCAGGTTCAGCTGGCCCTGCTGCCTAATAAAATTCAGCAATAGATTACACTGCAGCCCACTTGACAGCCTTTTCACAAGCTATTAGAAGCGACTTCATGTTGGGAGACCCCTGGTTTCCAACAATTCCAGGGATGATGTGCTATAATAAGCATGTTGGCATGACTGTTCCCTGACCTTTATCTTGCCCCGCCAAGGTTTTGATGTGCCTGGGTCAGGGTCATTTCTCCTGCCTAGGCAGTTATCTTTTCACAAGGGTCAACACTGATACCAAAATCCAGCATCGCCTGAGCTCTACGAGTGCGGCTTTCTCCCGATTGAAGTGCAGAGTGTTTGAGGACCTGGACATTCGCAGGGAAACCAAAATGCTTGTTTACAAAGCTGTTGTACTAACAACCTTACTGTATGCTTGTGAAACATGGCCCACTTAGAAACGCCATCTCCAACTTCTCAAAAAATTCCATCAAAGGTGTCTCCGAAAAATCTTACATATCACTTGGAAAGACAGGCGAACTAATATCCGTGTACTGGATGAAGTAAAGATCACCAGTGTTGAAGCAATGATTCTTCAACATCAACTTCGTTGGACTGGTCATGTTGTGCAGATGCCTGATTATCATCTTCCAAAGCAACTACTCTATTCCAAGCTTAAAAATGGAAAGTGCAATGCCAGTGGTCAACAAAAGAGGTTTAAAGACTGTCTCAAGGCAAATCTAAAAAAATGTAGTATAAACACTGACAACTGGAAAACACTGGCCTGCGAGCGCTTCAATTGGAGAACAGCCTTTACCAAAGGTGTCATGGACTTTGAAGACACTCAAACTCAGGATGCAAGGGAGAAACGTGCTAAGAGGAAGGCACGCTTGGCAAATCCACACAGTGATCAACTCCCACCCGGGAACCAATGTCCCCACTGTGGAAGGACATGAGGATCCAAAATTGGCCTCCAAGGTCACTTACGGACTCATTGTTAAAACCGTGTTTATGGAAGACAATCTTACTCGGCTATGACTGAAGAAGAAATCACGAGCCAGGGTTGAGATTGATCACCTTGGATAATACATCTGGCGTTTTGAGGATGAAGGAGTACTGAAATTTATAGTCGAGGCTATAGCAGCACTGGTAATACTTCTGCATGCTATCGTGTGTGACTTGATCTTTCTGCCGGAACGGGAAAGGCTATAGCTCAGTGGTAAAGGACACACTTTGCATGCAAAATGTCTCTAGTTCACTTTCTGCTGGGCTGGTGTAGTGGTTAGAGTGTTAGACTAGAACCTGGGAGACCAGGGTTCAAATCCCCACTTGGTCATGAAGCACACTGAATGACCTTGGGCCAGTCCCTGTCTCTCAGTCTAGCCTATTCTCATAGGGATGTTGTGGGGATTAAATGATGAGGGGGAGAACGATGTACCGCCACCTTGAGCTCTTTGGAAGAAAAGGTGGAATATGAATGCAATGAATGAATGGGCTTTGGAAAGAAGGCTACTTTTGGACGACTATTTTAAAATCGTCACGGTCACTGCCCTCTCACATCACCTCTCTCCCTTGCCTCTGACTTTATGCAGCATTTTAGATGCACTCAGAATGCCTCCAAAGAGCGAGTAAAAAAATCAGCTGTCAATCCTAACTCTTCCTCAGGACTGGAATTCAGGCAAGATAAGATGTTCTGGTCTCTGAACCTGCGCTGCACTCTGGAAGGGCCCTGAAAGTCAGAATGTTTCCAAAGCACCTGCCAAAGGATTTTCTCTTGGTTGAGGGGGTGCTGGGAGGGAGAGAGGTAGATCACTGATGTTCCCAAATCCTGGCGGGCTACCAAGGCCATCCAAAATTAGTGGCCCATCTCTAGAGAATTCTAATAGCGTTTTATCTATAGCAGTAAGACAAGAGGTCTCGCAAGCAACGTTCATACCTGTTATCTGATCACAGCCAGAATGACCACTACCAGTTTAAATGCCTTTTCAACGCTTATTTTGTTATGCCGGCACAATTCCACTCAGTCCCAGAACAATTTCATGTTGTTCAATCAAATAATTCCTCACTTTGTGCTTGGCCAGACCTTCACAGCATTAAGAGAGACTATAAAAATGTAACTCAACAGCATGAACCAGCCTTCCCCAACCTGGTGCCGTCCAGATCTTTTGAACAACAACTCCTATCAGGGCTTTAACGGGTGCCATTTGAAATGCAATGGAGGAGTCACACTTAGAAAAATGAATGGAGCAGCATTCAACTAAATTGCACACTTTGGGTTAGTGGTAGAGAAACTACAAGTGTCCACTTCTTCCATGAGAAGACTAGGACTAGCTCAGACACCAAAGACCCAGAACTCATTTCCATGCCATTTGGTGGGATTTCATTTCTTACATGTCAAACTCACCCACCAAATTGCTAAATTTGGCTTTCAGGATGCGTTTTCCTGCTTTTTTCTAAATCAAAACTGCAGACAAATGAGGAAAAAAATGCCAACATAAAGTTGTGAAACACAGGAACAGTAAGTAAAGAGAAATGAAATAATTTTACAGTAACAGAATAATATTTCTAAAAAGAAATCAAGTTTCCTAGCAGCAAAAGTGGCTTACGTTTGTCGCTGAATGGAAGCCACCCCTTTAAAAGACATGCCTAGCATTTAAACAAGCCCTTAAAGACCTTTATACTCAACTAGGTATTGGGTAGGTTTCCCTGGAAGACACATGCAGATGTCTGGAAACAGACATTAATTATGGTTCATTTCAAACCCGTCATCGTCGTATTAAGGTTTTTGACACTCGCTTGTTGAAAGCATCCATAGTAAAGTGTTAACCACAGTGCTGACAGCACAGGAGGCAGGTGCTAACTCACAGCAGAAGCTTCCGAATGCCGCCTCCCAGACACCTGGATGGAGGAAAGGGGAGGAAGGGAATGAGCAAGCCCAGGACGAAGTTAGGCTCACTGGTATCTGCTAAACCGGGGGGGGGGGGGAACCTTTGACAGCTCAAGGGCCACATTCCCCGCTGAGGAACCTTCCAGGGGCCACATGCCAGAGGCTGCTGGAGCCAGAGGCAAAACTATACATTTGTGCAGTAGGCTGGTTTCTGCACATACACCCCTCTCTATGGAAGTCTATGGGTGACATTTAACCAAGTTTTATTCAGAGAAGACCCACTGAAATTAATTGACCTGGCTTAATCACAAACGTTCATTTCAACGGGTCTCCTCCTGAGTAAAGAGCAGTTGCATACCACTCCATTGTTCTAATTTGGCAGGAGACAAGTTAGTGTTATGGGCCTTTCTTCTGATTAAGCTTCAACTGTGCTGCTATTCTGCCAAAACAGGAAAGGAAAAGGGAAAGAGAAGATCACACAACTGACCTGGTGTTCATTAACTTGCAAGACACTTCAGGGGGCAAGACTGCCATTTCACATTCATTTTAAGTTGGTGAGTTCTAGCAACTGGGAGCGGGTAGTTAAGAGCCAGCTAGAAACTGCATCTGTGTACAGTCATACCTTGGGTTACAGATGCTACAGGTTGTGTTCTTTCGGGTTACGGACCTGGAAGTACTAGAACGGGTTACTTCCGGGTTTCAGCGGTTGTGCATGCGCAGAAGCGCTAAATTGCACTTTGTGCATAAGTGCCGAATCACAACCCGCACGTGCGCAGACGCGCCGCTGCAGGCTGCGGACACTGCGGGTTGCGAACATGCATCCCGTATGGATCACATTTGCAACCCGAGCGTCCACTGTACTGTACTTAAAAACTTCCTGCTGCTGGGAGCGCTGAAGTATCACTTGGTGGCCTTAATCCAACATCAATGGATTTACAGCATGCTCCTCAGACTTTGGATCTGGGCACCACAGAGTTGAATTGCCTGAAGAAATTGGTCATTGGCCCACAACTGTGATTTTATGGATGAGAAGAAGACAGCTTTGTTCTCACAAAATATCCAATGGAGCATCTAAGGTGTTTGTTGGGGTTTTTTTTTAAAGTATGGTGGGGGATGCACGAAGAAACATTTGATCACATCACACACACACACACAAATACACACACCTGCAGTCTGAAGCGGCACTGGCCAGATACAGCATTTTTACGTTTCTTCATTCATTAAAATGTTTATAACACAGGTTCATTAAAAAAAGAAAACCAAAGCAGCTTGCAAAAAGAACTAAAAGCAATTAGCGCACTGTATAAACAGAACGTAAATCAACAGAAAGCCACATCTGAGATTACAGTCAACAGTGTTTATATTTTTTAGAAATAGGTCCTTGTGGGAAAAGATTGCCTTTGCTTGACGTCTGAAAGCCACCAAACACAGGAAAGTGGGAAGCTACCTTGTGGCAAGTCAGAACATTGGCCAACCTAACTCACTGGCTGGCAGCATGTCTGGGATTCTGAAGAGAGGGTCTCTCCCAGTCCTCCCAGGAGATGCTGGGAACCAAATCTGGAAATTTCCGCATGCAAAATGGAGGGTCTACCGCTGAGTTACGGAGCTTCCCTACAAAGAATGGAGATTCCCAAGGGAAGGAATGCCTTAATGTCAGTGCTATCTCAGAGAAGGCTCCGACCTACATTGCCACAAACACCTCTGCTGCTGCTCCTCAGAAGAACAGACAGAAGCCTATGGACCAGGACTCATGTCTACCATGAACTCTGTAGTCCTAGGCAAGCAACATTCTGTCAGCACATCACATTAGGAAGGAGGAAGATAATGATATTACTGGTATTATTACTAATACTACTTATTAATGCAATTAATATTTCTAAAAAGTTATATACCACTTAATGCCAAAATACGCTTATACAGTACAAATATAAAAATTGTTTCGCTAAGATGTGGACAGTGATGGGCACCTGTCGGTGGGGTCTGTATCACAGAGGGCTGAAGTGCAAGGGGAGATTTCCCCCCACCTGATTTTGGGAAATTCCCCCCTTGCACCAAGCCCCATGGAACCCACAGCGTCAACTGTTCAGGAGGGGCCCCCAATTCTCTGGAGAGTTTTGGGGGGGGTACAGGAGAGGGGAGGGGAAGAGTTGCTCAGTTGGCAGAGCATGAGACTCTTAATTTCAGGGCTATGGATTTGAGCGCCACGTTGGGCAAAAGATTCCTGCATTGCAAGGGTTGGACAAGTTTGCCATCATGGTCCCTTCCAACTCTACAATTCATATTCTAAATCATATGATCCACTGAAAGTGTTAATTTTTAGCTGGCAGCTGGTTTCATCTTCTCTTTTGTTTTTTTTTGGTATATTGTTTTAATGTAAACTTGTGGTTTTATTGTTAGCTGCCTTGAGTGTTTCCTTTGGGAAAGCATGATATAACTTTTTATAATAAAGAAATATTACTACTGCTACTATAATAACCAGCGTGTTGGGGGGGGGTGTTACGTTAAGTAATTTATATACCACCGCAAGCACTTTGCTTGCTTTACAACATTCACAGCAGCCCCGAGAGAGAAGCTCCCTAAGTTTTTGCCCCACCATAGCTGAGCAAGGATCTAGGCACCCGTGCCAACGAACACCACAAAAAGGTTTTCATACAGGTTTCTGGTCTAGGTCAATCCTCCACAGGGAGTCTGTCAGGCTTTGTTGAACAGAACTTGATGTGTTTTCCCCTCGGGCTTCAGAAGACATTCATAGTCCTTCCCACACAAAGTCTTCTTATAAGCCCACATGCTGTCTGCTGAAGTCATTGGTCGCTGCTGACAAGCCTAAAGAAAGATATCTTCTGAGTAAGAGCTGCTTCTTTTTTAGGAGGATGGCACTACTACCATCCCAACTTCTATAGATCTGCAATGGAGGAGATTCTCATGGAGGGTGGCCACGATGTGGGATAGCTCAGTTGGTGGAGCATGAAACTCTTGATCTCAGGGTTGTGGATTTAAGCCCCAGCTTGGGCAAAAAAGTCCTGCATTGCAGGGAGTCAGATGACCTACGTGGTCCCTTCCAACAGTTCTATGATTCTCTGGTTAAGCTCTGCCTCCACAGTTGGAAACCACAGAATGGGAGGCTGCTCTTGTCCTCAGATCCTGCTTTGAGGGGTTTCCTGCAGGCATCTGGTTTGCGACTGAGAACAGGAGGCTGGACTGGATTGTCCAGCCAGCCAGCTCTTCTTATGTAGCAAACATGAGATGGGTGCAGAAAAGAGACAGTGAATGCTGCCTGCTTAAGGCTGTGCTGTCACCCACATGCACACAGAGCTTTATGGAATTCTCTGCTGCAACCCTTTCCCACCTCCTAAAAGCTGCTCCTGAATGCCCAGCAACCTCCCTGGGGGTGCATGCAGTGCACTGAGGTGTGCATCGCTGTGAAAACTGGGTGACACCTAAACCCACCCCAGACAGGCACATACTTGGAAGCACTTTCTGCTCTGGCCATGCTATATCCTGGGGTGGTATTGCTTGAAGCAGTTCTGTTAGCAGTGTCTCTCAACCTTGGGTCCCCAATTGTTTGATGGACTACAACTCCCATCATCCCAAGCTAGCAGGGCCAGTGGTCAGGGATGATGGGAGTCGTAGTCCAGCAGCAGCTGGGATCCCAAGATTGAAAAATACTGTGATAGCACAAGGATTTCTGGCTACGCAACGGAACCCCTCCTCAGGTGCCCACTAAATCTGTTCTGGGGGTTCCTCCAATCCTACAGAGCATATCTGGGCAGGGTGCAGGGAGAGGAGAGGGAGGTTTAGTTCAGCCAGAAGCACTTGTGATGAAAAAACTACTTTGTTGATGCTGCCCCGGCTATTCTTTCCATGTCTATTCATTATCCAACTTCTTCCCTTTCAGAACTAAAGGACTAAAACTTTAGTCCTTTAGTCTTAAAGCCAGTATTAAAGCCAGAAGATACTGGTGCCAAACTATTCAATGAATTGGATTCATTAAGCCTGAGACTCCACTTTAATCATACAAATTCATTAAGCCTATCCTAGTTAAATTCAGATAGTCCACTAACATACGCTATAAATCAGCCTTCCAGACCTTCACCAGGCAACCTGTGACAGGTATTTTTGGAGCTGTAAGACAAAGCTGAAGCCCCTTTGCCATGCAAGCACAGCAGGGGCACCGACTGTCATTTGCAATCCTCTTTTCCTTCTCTGTTGACCCACAAGTGAATCACACAGCCCCGAGCTGAATTGGGAGCTTTTGTTGTTTGCAAGATCAAGGATCCAAATCAACATTACTTCTTTAAAAGGTCAGATGCTCAGCTTTAGCTGCACTCAGCTTCCTCAGATTTCATGACCAGCGTAATACCAAGTCTGGTGCCATGAAGCAAATAATCATTTTAATGGCTTAAGACAAACAGAATCGGAAGTATGAGAGCAACAGCTAATACAAACGTTAAGATAAAACAAGGAAATGGCATGCCTAGTACAGTACTGATGTTTCATTGTTAACAGAAGCAGCAGAAAACTCAGAGAGTTGGACTCAAGACTAAATTAGCTGCACTTGGTTCCCACTGATTTCAATGGCTCATAAGTCCAACTAATTGAAGCCCAATTCCTCTTATCATAAACAAACTCATGACTTGCAGCAGAGAAAACCTATTAAGGGTGGTTCTAAACACTAGAACTACCACTGCTTACGTACATTCAGGAAGTTTTTCAGCCTTACCAGAACTCCCTGGACTAGTTTCCTTCCAGCTACTGAAAAGCAACTCCGCCTTTTTGGAGCAATCTAAACAACCATCCTCCGAAAGGCAAACAACTCAATATACTCACTTAAACACCAACAAAAATTGTGATCCAAAATTGTAGGAAAGTAGTGATGCGTTTTCTAATCTAGGCAGTTCCAAGCATCAGCGCTGAAGGAGAGAATATTTACCTTTCTTCTATTTTGTTCCTGTCCACTAGGGGCTGTTTGATCCACTGGTTCACCAGCCTCTGTCCTTGGGCCGTTCTGCACTTATTTAACAGGGCAGCCAAACAGTGCGTACCTTGAGCATTTTCCGAAGAACGCTGAGGGGAAATAACACATTGTGGCAAAAAGTCAATTTAAAAAAAACAACAACCAAAAAACATTTGTGCAAAAGTGAGTGAAACCTCTCTAAAAGCAGAATAGTGGCAAGTGAGAACATGTATGTGTTTTGCATTTTAGTACTTTTCTTCTGAATTAAGAGGTGGTCTCCACAGTGGTTAGAGTGTTGGACTATGACTTGGAAGGCCAGAGTCCAAATCCCCCCTCGTTCATGGAGCTCACTAGGTCACTTTAGGCCAATCACTGTCTCTCAACCTTGCAGGGTTATTTTGAGCATGGGATGCAGAGAGCCACGTATGAGTGTGTGAGCTCTTTGGAAGGCAGTGTTGGGAGAGCGCTCTGGGCTATCTGCAGCCCCCCTGGATCTCCAAGCGTCCTCCAGTGACCACAGTTCTGGAAAAGGCACCCCCTTCTTCTCCAGGGCGCTCCAGTGACATAAACCAACTTAATTTATGTGGGGTGTAAATGTAATAATAGATAAATAAAATTATTTCCTTTATGCTTTATAGTTCCTTTATAGTTAATTTGGCATGCTGCAACAGAGTTCAAGCCCATCCTTCCAGTAACAAAGGAGGCAACTCATAGGGAAAACAAACTAGCTGAATTGAGAGATGAGGAGAGGGGAGAAAAAAATGGGGGCGAGGGTCTTTCCCTTCTATGTGGATGTATACAAATGTACTAGATCAGTGAAGATGAGGAACCAGGAGCTTAGCTGTGGAGCGGTATCAGAGCACAGCTCGTTTTTAAAAACAATAAAGCCATGTAAAGCTCCGAAATAAAATAATGGGCTTTACAGGGCTATATACCAAGATCAATACAACTTTATAGCGTCCCTAGCTAGCTTCACAACGTGGCTTATGTCTTTCCTTATGTCAAGGCAGATTCTGCCACATTGCGTGGATTAAAGGTTTACTTCCCCAACATTTTCCTTCCCAAATGCTGCCTGATCCATCGATGCAACACAAAATACATTCTTTTAAAGCTTTCGGCACATATTTTATTTATCTAAGCTTTGCCAGCCTAATATGCTATGCAGGAGTGGGGAATACTAGCTGCAGGGCATCTGCATATATTTGCATGCGCACACCTGTCAAAACAAGGGCTGCAACATGTAGTCTATCTAATCTATTAGATCAGGGATGAGGAAGTAGTAGCCCTTACTGGACTATAACTCCTATTGTCCCTGAGCCTTGACCCTGAGACTCCTTTGAGATGTATGTGCGCCTTCTCACTTCCAATTTACTGTTTTATTTGTGTGCAGATGTTAATCAATTAAGATGCATAGTTTATTATGATTTATTTAATAAGTTGATTACCGTATGTTTCGCTCTATAAGACGCACCAGACCACAAGAAGCACCTAGTTTTTGGAGGAGGAAAACAAGAAAAAAAAATCTGAATCTCAGAAGCCAGAACAGCAAGAGGAATCGCTGCGCAGTGAAAGCAGCAATCCCTCTTGCTGTTCTGGCTTCTGTGATAGCTGTGCAGCCTGCATTCACTCCATAAGACGCACACACATTTCCCCTTACTTTTTAGGAGGGAAAAAGTGTGTCTTATAGAGGAAAAAATACTGTATATCCACTTAAGTCATGCTCAGAACAGACCAACTGGAATTGATGGACATGACAAACCCAGCCAATTTGACTTTGAAGGGGGGGCAATTCAAGAATGAGTTAGACAAAATTAATGGCCTTTTAGGCTTCTTCCATGTGAATAGTTCACTTTTTGAATAATAAGAGTTATAAAGATGCTTAGGTTGGATACGGCCAAAAAAAGGTTGGGAACCACTGCATTGGGCCATCAAAATCTGCTCCAGAGGTTTGGGGGACCCTCTGGAGCAGATCTGAGGAGTGCGCAGGGAGCTGCAGGAGGGAGGAGAGGAATTATTTGTGCAAGCAGAAGTCCTCTCACACAACGTTGGATGCAATCTACTGGTATCAGTGGGTCTACTTTGAGTATGCCTTGATCAAAATAAGTTCCGATGCGAAAATCCTTAACCTGGGCTAACTCCTGAGAATACTGTTCTCTTAATTCAACTAAGATTTGTTTCTGGAATGAGCTTGTGTTCACATTTCATTTACATGCTTATCTGGATGCCACTTTCCCACCCAAAAACTGTGTCCAACTTAAAACAGATGTGCAAAAAAAGGGCATGTGTCCCTATTTTAGGCAGGTTTGTGTTGCAGGTCTGTGCCCAGAGTCTTACGTACATAGCAATGCCCCGGCTTACCTGGAAAAGATTAAGTGCCCTGACAGCAGAATGATCCAGTGTGACATATTGATGGAGGTTCATGGTGGAGAGTTCGAACTGCCCAAAATTAGACTCGTCAGTTAAGAGTTCTAAATACTTAATCACTGCAGCCAAGGAAGTGATGGCGATCTGGGGGGGTGTGGGGAAAAAAAAGGGGGGATTACTCTACATGCAGTAAGACAGGCAGCTTGTCACTGGCGTACTGTTAGGTACAGAGCTGGATGCCATCCAACTAAGGAAGAGTTCCCAAATGAACAGTAGAATCGGCAGTTAAATAATTCCACGTGAAATTATTGCTAGAAATTTGATAGCAATCTAGTTCCGAAGATGCAACAATAAGCCAAACTATGGTTTAGCGAAAATGAGTTAAACACATGGTTTCTTGGAGCAAAGACTGCAAAGCCACTGTATCTCCCCCTGCCCCCCAGTCCTACTGCTGCCATGCTACCCAGACTCAAGCAATGGTTTGGCATAGCAATATATCCAAAGCTGGGATAATGACTTGTCTGGCTCCAAACAAACCATGGTAAGCCACAGAACAAACCATGGTTATAGCTTGTGTTTCGTCTGGAAAACTATCAGCCCAGGTTAGATGCAACACTTAGCCAAACCATGGTTGCCCCCCAGGTAGCAAACCAACAAGAGGAGTTGCAATCTTCATTCAATGAACCCATGTGTTTGCACGAAGCCATGGCTGACTCTAAGTTATATGTGAACTAGGTCTGTATCTCTGTGCTAGAAAGAGATAAGGTGAACAGCCAAGTACGGTGGAAAGCATTAAGAGCCCTATCCTGGACTGTCCCAGTCAAAGGCTTTATCCTTCACACACCTTTAAATTAGTGTTCAGAGAACTGCAATAGCCACTATCTGCAGCAGGAGAGCAAAGAAAGAACAGAAGCAGCCATTTATCCCACACTGAAAGGATTATGCAAATATAACAAAAGTACTTTAGTGTTGAAATGCAAACGTAAACTGCAGTTGTTTGAAAAGCTAGCTACAAACAGATCTTCTGTTTAAAAGTGACATTGATGCCCATTTTCTTCTGCAAAACTCCTTTTTCTTTTTAGCAGGTCATAGTGCTACTTCTCTCACTTGAAACTGCATGTTAAACATCACCAATAAACATTTGCAAAGCGTAGTTCAAGTGCAGAGAGAGAGGAAGGGAGACTAAGGCTACATTCAAGTTTGTGGCAGAGATGAGAATTGAACCAAGCACTTTTAACTCACACTTAGCAACTGTACAAGCCTTCCACCATTCAAATAAAGGTTGTCATAAAGAACAAAACCACAGGTGTGGTTCAAAGAAAACCTTTGGGAGAGCATTAGTTTAAAAGCAAGCCTTATACATGTTTTCAGAATGTTATTAAAAGTTGCAGGCAGTCTCCCCAGCAGGAGGAGGAAGTGCTAGCCATAGCTTATGTGTGTTAATTTAAAATTGCCCACGCACTGAGTTGGCTGTGTGTAATTTTAAGTGGGTGAGGGAGGAGAGCGTTAAAAAAAATGGTAATTTTAAAAGATGCCAGTCACTTATCTCGTGTAGAATGAATGCAAGAGGTCTAACCGATCTCTCACAGATTTTTTGCTACAGTTATTATTATTATTATTATTATTATTATTCCATAAAATTTATACACCGTTTAATTGTAAAAAATACCTCAAAGTGGTTTACAGAAGGTAAAACAGTAAAATCAAGAATTATTTACAGCCCTACTTAAAAAACATACAAAAGTTAAAATACTAAAACGGATTAACAATTCCTCAACTTTCTAAGCATCCATCCTAAAGATTCCAGAAGAGCTTCCCTGAAAAATAGTAATTACTGATGGGCTTTCCCTCTCCCAGTCACCTGTTTACAGTACTTTAAGAATGTCAGCATTCTTTAATTTAGGGTGGAATTCTAACCCCTAGACAGCAGCTTCAGGGCTTGCTGGAGCAATGCAGTCAAGCACAACATCCACAAATCATCTCTGCTGTACCAGCTCACAGCTCATTTTGGAGAAGAAGCCCACATTGGGCCTGTCTTCACGATGGCAGCAGGGGGTGCCCAGAATCAAGTGAACCCTGTGCCAGTCCAGCCCTCCCCACAAAAGCCCTGCTCTGGGGTTTTCTGATGGCTACCACTGGTATGAATACCAGCAGCAGCGGCTTCTGCCCATTCGCCATTTAAGCAATTGTATGGGGATGATCCTCGCCAGTGTCGTTCCCCAGCTGGCGGAGACTGGCAGAGTTGAATGGAAAGGTGGCTCTGGTCCCCACAAACACTTTCTACCATGGCAGTTTGGATTGCTCTGATATAATGGCTTGATTTTACCACACAGTCGTACCTCGGTCTAAGAACAGTCCTGTTAACGAACGATTCAGGCAACGCACTCCGCCAAACTGGAAGTAGGTGTTCCAGCTAGCAAACATTGCCCCGGAAAACAAACAGAAGCGGACCAGTGGAAGGCCACCAGCGGCGGCAAGCCTCATTGGGGAAAGCACGCCTCAGTTTAAGAACGTTTTTGGTGTAAGAACGGACTTCCAGAACGAATTAAGTTCGTAAACGGAGATACCACTGTATATTTAAATTGGCTGCTGCTGCATGAGTTTTCATTCCTTGTATTATTATTATTATTATTATAATTATTAATTATCACCGCCATCTTAAATAATCTTTTCTTACTATGTTAGTTACTCTGGGAACACGAGTATATATTGAGGGTATAGAATATGAATTACGTACGTACGTAAATAAATAAATAAAGGTTACAACAACTTTCTTGAAAATATGGATTAAGATGGGGTGGGTACAGTAGCTTTATACATTAACTAGACTAGGCAGCAATGCTGAATATCACTTTTAAAATATTCTTCACACATCCATGCTCTAATGGTTGCATTGCTTTTTGTAGCAACGTAAATATTTAAAGAGGGCTTTATCTCGTCTATCTGCAAAAAAACCCCTGTGAGTTACATCATTCAATTTTACAGATGATGCAAAATAACAAACAAAAAAGAGCAGCCAACGAAGGCTAGTTTACATGTGTCATTTTGTCTAAACAGAGGTAAGACCCGTGTAGAAAAATGTATATACCACTATGTGTGAGACGGCAACATGTATTTGGAAGTCTCTCCAGCAAATAATAAAATAGTAATACTTCAAAAGCATTCGTGTAACTTGCTTGATATTTAACTTCAATGAGAAGTAGCAAGAAAGTATTTGTTTTGACCATGTCCATTTTCACCGTGCATCCCATTCCATGTTGCAGCTTAGGACTAGACCCCAGGACTGAAGTCTAGAGCCACCAAATGACCACCCAGGGAGCAGTAGATGTCAGTGAAGTGGCAAACAGGCCCAGTATCAGCATCTGAACTGGTATGAGAATGCCTGGGTCATTGCAGCATCCTTCCTTTCTTCTCCTAAAACATATTTTTGGAACATAGGAACAGCCCTACCTGGAGCTGCCAGGTATTGAACCTGGGATCTCCTGTATGCAAGGCAGATGCTCTACCACTGAGCTAAGGCTCTTCCCCTTAATATTTTAGTCCAGGAGCAGACAGCCAGGCAGGTACATGGTTACAGGTGCTCATTTTATGTATTATTGTTTTCTGCAACAAAATGGTACTTATTCCCAGGTAAAGGTGTTCAACAGCAGGGTAACAGTAGCAAACACCCATTTTATTTCTGTGGCATTGGCAGTGCTACAATTTGAGTTTAAAATGCAAAACCTAACACGCTCAGGAAACTTAAAAAAAAAAAATAATGCTCAAGAGTGGTTTAAGTTTTTTGCTCTAACAGAATCAGGATTGTTAGAAGCTGCTGTAAGCATGGAACGGCATTTGTGGCGGGGGCGGGACAGTCTAGCACAAGGGCCTGCAAATAAAATGGCTAATCTGGATGATACCGATTCCTTCAGTATCATCCAGATTAACCTTTTGTTTGCAGGCCCTTATGCTAGGCTGACCCCTGGCGGCAATCATACATCATAGCAGCCAGCAAAAGACAACTGTCCAATCTAGGCTGCCAGCAAATGAGCTGCAGTGAGATCAATGAAAAACTTTTAGTTGACTAAAAAATGGGCACCCAACTAATCAGGTAGCAATTTATTTACACATGTTATAGATATATTTAGAAGCTCATTTTTTTATTATTAAAAAAATGGAATCTGCAGGCATCATAAAGGGCATTTCTCTCCTCTCCTTCACACAACAGGGAACACCTCTTCTAAAATGATTCCCATGATGACATGCTTGCATCAGAGAATTGTACAGTTGCAATGCAGAAATATGCAGCTGTCCCATACATGACTCGAATCTGCAACCTTGGCATTATCAGCATCACACTTTAACCAACTGAGAAAACAAAATATGCTTCTTGTTTTGGAACTACTGTTTTACCCACATGCACACTTAATGGACATGCTAAGCCAACTGGCATTCCTTTAATCAAGCACCAGCCCCTAGAAACAAACCAGTGTACCATCATACTATGGTCTGGATAAATAGATAGATAGATATCAGCATCAACCACTGGCCTTTGCAATTTGAGTATAAAATACAAACATGTATGAACACAAACATGTATAAACAAAATTACCAAACTAAATCAAAATACCAGCCATTGCAATTTGGCCTGGTTCAGACCCTCATTGAGACACCATTCCAATTCATCAGGAAGAATAGCACAAGCCAGTTTGGATGGGCATAAACCTCTCCCTGCCCTGTCATGCAGCACCCCCCTGGCATGCCTCTTTTTAGGAACTCAGATCAGCCAGCTGAGCCCTGGCATAGCCACGATGGATGACGTCTGCCAGTGTATCTTTGGCTGTGCTGGGATGAGGGACTTCAGCCGGCAGAGCCCTGGCAGAGCCCAGGCTCAGCTGGAGATCAGTCTATTCCAAATTCCACTCATACCAGTGGATTGCTCTATAGGGCACAAAGCTCTGGGAAGCATTGGATTCTGGTATACAGGTTCAAAACACCACTCTGAACCCGTACAAAGAAGAAAGCTGTCAAACAGGTTGAGCCATTTCTTCTCCCTTTCAAAAAGAATTTACATGAAAGTGGCCAAAGAGGAGGCGCTGGTGCAAAATGCCAGTGAAGCCACAAGTTACCAGACTAGGACACTTTTCTGATATATATCCCCCCACCCTCAAGCCTGGTTACCCACCTGTTGGTCCATTTCGGGTAATGTTGCACTAGACATCTTCTCTTTCCCTTTCGATCTCAGCAAGCGGTTGAGATCTTGAACAATGTCCTTTGTTACAAACTCGGTCTTTTTCCTCTCTGTAATCAGAATCCCTCCTCTCTGAACAACCTGCACAAATATATATATATTTAGATATAAAAATTGAGAATGTTCTCTTCCATTAGAGCAGAGATGGGGAACCTGTGGCGCTCTAGATATTATGGGACATCAACTCCTCTTGTACACTGGCCACTGGCCAAGCGGGCAAGGCTAATGGGGAGTCCAACAACATCTATAGAGCTGCAGGTTCTCCAGTGTTGGAATATGCTTCTGAATACCAGCTGCTGGAAGCCACAGGAGGGGAGAGGGCTCTTGTTCTCAGGGCCTGCTTGCAGGTTTCCCACAGGCATCTGGTTGGCCAGTGTGAGAACAGGAAGCTGGACCAGGTGGGCCACTTACTTGATCCAGCAGACTCTTCTTTGTTATTAAGTGCACCCGTATCAGCCTAACCTTATGCATGTCTGCTCAGAAATTGACTGAACTCAATGGCTGAACTCAATACCTCACTCCCAGGTAAATGTGCACAGAACTGCAGTTTTACCAGAAATTTACTAACTTCCATGTAAACATGCATGTAAATCTCTCAATGAATTCATTCAAAATGGATCTTACCATAACGTTTTTGTTACGATATGGATGCAATGCAGCTGCAAACTGCTAGCTTGAAAACATCACATGATGGGAATGTTGGAGCTGACTGTGGGAAACAGCCTTCCAGCCAGCTCACAGGGCAGTTCACTGGAAATTGCACAGAGTGTAATTTGAGACCTTCCTCATGTGATTGTACAGGAAGTCTTACTCACTTGTTTGCCGGAGTCTGAAGTGAGCAGACACATTTTATGTGATGCTGAAGAGTCAGAAATAAACCATGTAAATAAACATTTCTGACTATCTCTTTCCCCTGCCAGGGGAGCAGGAAAGAGTGGGTGTGTTCTTCCCACGCTGGGAAGAATCACCTATAGAGACCTAGCCTGAGTTTGCTGGGGAATGCAGCCAGGGAGGTCATCGGAACTCAAGCCGGGTGCCTGGGAGGGTTGCCAGCTTCTTCCGATAGAGGCTTGAATTCCAACAGTTTTAACCAAAATGTTTGAATCAATGTAACTACTGATAAACTAATAATCCAAGTGAGTTATTTAATAACAGACACAATAATGTATTCTCCTTAATCGTTTGTAATATTAGCAATTAATAAAGGGTGAAATTCTGCCAAATTATAAGCATTCCTATAGAGTCCAGAGGGGAAGGTACTTTACATACATGAAATCTTTCCCTTTAAAATCTATAGGATATGGAGCCAATTTAATGCAGAAATAGAAGATCCCATTGCGTTCCATTGAACTTACTCCCAGGTAAGCGTGCCTGGGATTGCAGCTGTAACATGTTTCACTTTGGATGGATTGTGTCCATTTTAGAACACGAACTACTCATTATTAACAAAAATTAAGCACTAGGAAAGATGAACATGCTTGTTAGACATGTATCCCACTACAGTCTAGAAACTATGAAGAAAGCACTGATTTCTCCATAAAAGCTCATTATTTTCCCCTCTGGGTGAGAAATATACATTCCCTGCTCCTTACAATTCCCCCTATATGGTGGAAAAGATGGTTGATGCTTTTACATTCCTATAAACTAAGCTGTGAATAACTCTGTACATACTATAAATATTTCATGAAACTGCTGAAAGCCAAATACCTATGCTCCAAAAATACGTGACAATAAATTGATGTGTCAACATCCCAAGTAACTTTGGACTTGTGAGTTGCCATACCAAAAAGGTTGGGAACCACTGAAGAACGTTAAAAGAAAAGGGAGAAGAGAATCCTACTTTTTCTTAGCTTTTCTATACCTGCAGCACAAATTAACTTGAAAGCCAAACCCTGTCCACTTCTGTAAGTCTTCTACCAAATTTAAGAGGAGTGGGGGTAGAACTGGCAGAAGGACAGAGGATTACTTGGCTAGTAATCATGGCTCATGTTTATAGGCGCTGGGCAGTAACCACAGCTAGCCTAATTCAAACATAATGCAAACCAGGTAGTGAGCGAGGGAATCTGAGAGTATGAAGGGAGGAGCACATGACCCTGAGAATCAAGCCATGGTTTGGCCATGACATTTGGGCCAGGCCCTTGAAAAGCAGCTATAACAAAAGTACCACCATCTCAGCGAACTTAATCAGCCTGGTATAGAAGGTAGAAACTGGAATCAGAAGCATTGACCCCCACCAAAAACTCAACATAAACTTAACTGCTAAAGCCAATTAAGGCTTGAAGACCTGTTTCAAAAGTAATCTTCAATGAGCTGCTCCCGCCTCTACTCCAAATTTATGTAAACAAAGCCTACAGCCCATAACATTTCCATGGCTTACCTCTTTCAGCTTTTCCATCTCTCCAGCAGCCTCTCCAGTAGGTAGAATACATTCCTTGGGGCCCATCTGAACTAGCAGAGCTTCAAGGTTTGAAAACTGGTCATTATCTGGAAACTCACATACTTCCAGCTTCCTCACTAATGTATCCACAAACCCAACTCCAACAAGTTTTTGCCCATCAGCTGAGGATACCCGAATGCCCACAACACCAACAGAAGATGACATATCGTGGTTAGAAAACAGAACGTCTTCAAAATGGGCAAGGTTCCCTGGAGAGCCCTATTTAAGAAAGAAAAATCACAGTTTGAGAGTTTCTTCACCTATGTATCTGGTCCACCTGCCTCCCTCTCCCTGCATTAGACAGACCTTTTGAAACACCTATTTAGGTAGTCTTAGCCTGAATAGTTTCTTCATCTCACCTGAGGCCTCTTGCTGACAGATCCAAATGCAAACTCTAAAGACTGCAGATTCGCAAGGCTTAACATGGATCAGCTTCCTCATCGTTGTCTGTGGGTCTAGGATTCTTAATACAATTTAATGCCCCTTATGCCCTTGAAAGGATCTCCAATATCATTTTCCACTGGGCAAATGTGGAGTCAGTAAGCTTTGCAAAGGTAAAGCTATGGCCACTCACTGGATCCTGGGCTGCCAAGCTTAAAAAGTAAGTTTCCCCAAAATGCACAAAAGCAAAACTACCAAAATTGCAACAACAAAAAATCACTCAAAAAGTGATTAGATTAGCCAAGACTAGATTAGCCTAAGCAGAGAAACAAAACTGGTGGGTGGGGAAAAGAAAAGAGAACATTGGCAGGGGGTTTGCTATCCCCATTAGCAAAAACAAAATAGCAAAAAAAAATGAAAGGCTCAAAATTCAAAAAGCAAAAACTTTTCTCAACAATTTAGGTGCTGTCTGAGCCCATAAACCAATGTTGGAGAGAGAGGTTTGGAAGAGATTCGTACTCAAGGAGAGAAAGAGGGGGAGCAGAGGTTGCTGCAAGCCTGCTAAGCAACACCCATTCTGGCAACTTGAGCTCTGGGCTCAGATTAACCCTTTTGTGCATGCAAGTGTGAATCAGTAACTGTATGTAACAATGACAATTTAAACATGTGAGGCACAGAATTGCAGGCACAGACTTATTATCTCAGGATCTAGGCACTGGTCTCTTATTCACCCAAATAATTATTCAGCTCTCAACACGACTAGTGCTTTGTGATGCTTTTTGAGTGATGCGAGGTGACTCCAACTGCTAAAGAATAGAACCCAAAATCTTAATGGATAGCAGAAAGGCAGTAGGAAATGCATCTTACTAGATATCAGACGAAAAGCACACACAGATTTGCAAAGCAGTAAGTATTTTATTTACTGCAACTGTTTGTGATGAAGACTTTACCTTATATGCCAAATACCACTCTCCCTCCTTGGTGGATTTATTTCCCGCCTTATTCTTATACACCTCAGCCCTGTAGCGACGAATCAAAAGCAGATTCCTCAAAAAAGATTCAAAGTTCATCTTGCTAAGCGCAACACTTTCAAGTTTCCGGTTTCCTAAGAGATGAGAAAGCAGCATAAGGAAAGTGGCTGACATACCACACAGAGAAAATTTGATCCACTGAAGTAAAACACATTTGATTTTGATGGGAAAGTTAATTTGCTCTTGTTAAAATCAAACATGCTCAAATTGATGTAGCTTACGTTCATGATAGCTCCCACACTTACTGTGAAAAGATTTTTTTTAAAAATGATTAAACAGCTTAGAAAGTAAACGCGACAAAGCAAAAGGCAAACAAGAAATCACATGAAGTATACCTTTCCTGTTGCATATAGACAAAAGGCTTACATACTGAATCAAGACAGTAAAATGAGAGCTCTAAAATAAATCTCCAAACCACAGGCGTAAACTTGAAGGGGGGCTTGATTCCCCTGGGGTCACCTCCCCAAGAACTTAATCCGTTCCAGAAGTCTGTTCTTAAACTGAAACCATTCTTAAACTGAGGCGCACTTTCCTAATGAGGCCTCCCGCCACCAGTGCCCTTCCACCATTCGGATTCCGTTCTTAGTCTGAGGTAAAGTTCTCAAACCGAGACACTATTTATGGTTTTGCGAAGTTTGTAAACCGAATCGTTCTTAAACCAGGCTGTTCTTAAACCAAGGTACCACTGTATACATTCAAGGCAACATAATTAACAGGAAACTAAAATATTATCTTAAAGATTTCAAAATAAAACATTGCAAAGGAAGTCAACTACAGAATGCACATTTAGAACAGCAGAGTTAACACAAAAAAATAAAAAGAAAACATTAGTAAGGGAAGTAAAGTATAAAATGCACATTTAAAACAGCATGGTTAGCAAGAGAATAAAATACTATCATAAACATAGAACATTATCTACTGAGCTCAATGACCTGGATCTGCACTCAGAGACAGCCAAGATACCATCAAAATCATTGCAAATCATGCTCAGTCTCACATATTGACAGTCTCACACGACAGACTCATTTACAACAGCAGCTGCACCACAGGTGTGGGTGGGTGTATATACAGTGGTACCTCGGGTTAAGTACTTAATTCGTTCCGGAGATCCATACTTAACCTGAAACTGTTCTTAACCTGAAGCACCACTTTAGCTAATGGGGCCTCCTGCTGCTGCCGTGCCGCCGGAGCACAATTTCTGTTCTCATCCTGAAGCAAAGTTCTTAACCTGAAGCACTATTTCTGGGTTAGCGGAGTCTGTAACCTGAAGCGTATGTTACCTGAAGCGTATGTAACCTGAGGTACCACTGTGTGTGTGTGTGTGTATACACCAGAGAGCCACTGGTGATCAAGACTTTTGAAGCAAAAGTCCATTTTAATGGAACTGGGTTTTTTTGTTTTTTGCTTTTGTGTATATATTTATTGCAATGTGATGGTTAGCGTGTCAAGACTAGGACGCTGGAGAACAGGGTTCAAATCCCAACTTTGCCACAAGCTCACTGCCGGCATAACCTACTTCACAGGGTTGTTGCGAGGATTAAACAAGGGAGAGGGAGGACCATATATGCCACCTTGAGCTCCTTGGAGAAAAAGCTGAGATATAAATGCAGAAAATAAATAAATAAAATATACACATATAACTTTTTTTTTTTAATGCTTTAAGCTCAGAAGTTAACATAATCTCCTGCCTTTACTTCTGTGTTCTAATTACAGGCTCTGCTTGCTTTTTATAACTTAATTAGCTGTTTATCTGGCAGAACTGTTTGAATAGCATTAGTTGTATAAAAGTAAATGTAAAGGGACCCCTGACCGTTAGGTTCAGTTCTGGACGACTCTGGGGTTGCAGCGCTCATCTCGCTTTATTGGCCGCGGCGTACAGCTTCCAGGTCATGTGGCCAGCATGACTAAGCCACTTCTGGCGAACCAGAGCAGCGCACGGAAACGCCGTTTACCTTCCTGCCAGAGCGGTACCTATTTATCTACTTGCACTCTGACGTGCTTTCAAACTGCTAGGTGGGCAGGAGCAGGGACCGAGCAATGGGAGCTCACCCAATCTTCTGATCGGCAAACCCTAGGCTCTGTGGTTTAGACCACAGCGCCACCCGCATCCCTATTAGTTGTACCCTGGTACCTCGGGTTACATACACTTCAGGTTACAGACTCCGCTAACCCAGAAATAGTACCTCAGGTTAAGAACTTTGCTTCAGGATGAGAACAGAAATCGTGCTCCGGCGGCGCAGCAGCAGCGGGAGGCCTCATTAGCTAAAGTGGTGCTTCAGGTTAAAAACAGTTTCAGGTTAAGAATGGACCACTGTATAGTTGAGTGTTATTTTTCGGAATCTCAACTAAAGCAAACCCTGACTCTTGCTGATTCTTAAACCCACAAGCGCACAATCAAAACTTGATACAGTGGTACCTCGGGTTAAGTACTTAATTCGTTCTGGAGGTCCGTTCTTAACCTGAAACTGTTCTTAACCTGAAGCACCATTTTAGCTAATGGGGCCTCCCGCTGCTGCCGCGCCACCAGAGAACGATTTCTGTTCTCATCCTGCAGCAAAGTTCTTAACCCGAGGTACTATTTCTGGGTTAGCGGAGTCTGTAACCTGAAGCGTATGTAACCCGAGGTACCACTGTACTGTATTTAACTTGACCACAAGCAGACTCCACCACCACCCCCCACCTCGGCTGCGGGTGGCTGACTCCCACTTCTCCCCCGCCCTTCCCCCACCCAATTCATTTCAGCTCCTGTTGTTCAAGACTTGCTGCAACTTTGCGTTATTTTCCTGCTTCCAAACGAAAAGAACAAAATGCGCGTGTTGGAGAAGGGGTTACTGTTTGTTCCCATTTTATATTGTAAAGCTAAACCAAGCAAGCAAGCTTCCTAGAGGAGCTGTTGTTATGAATGCATGTTATGAACTGTCCTGCGTCCTTCGGCTGGAGGGCGGCGTGTAAATTTACTTAATGATGATGATTGGAAGAACGGCAACAAAGCAGGTGACGAACGGAGAGGCAGCTTCGGCGAGCCCCGTCGTGTTAACGGAACCGGCGTCCGACGGAAACCTGCGGGGGGGGGCCGACCCCCTGTCCCTTCCGAGAGCCGGCAGCCTCCGGACTCAGCCCTCCCCCCGGCGCCCTTACCTTGCGCCAGCATCCGAATGACCGTCCGCGTCTTGAAGACGTCGGCGGCGGCCAGCAGCGCGTCCCTTCCATGCACCGTATAGTAGTCGCCGCGCTCGAAGAAGCGCACGGTGGTGTCCGGCTTCTCCGGCAGCGCCAGGATGGCGCGCACGAAGCCGCTCTCGGCGTTCGCCCCGTCGGGCCAGCACGCCTCGCGCGCCGAAGTCGAGGGGGAGCCGCCGACGGCGATGTCCACCGAGACCGCCAAGGCCGCGTTGAAGTCGGACGCCATGCTGCCGGAATCTCCCGCCAAACGAAAAAAACTGCCGCGCTTTACTGGTCGCGCCTCCTCAGACGCCGACTGCCACGCCGCCCTCTCGGCCGCCGTAGCGAGTCACGTGCTCCTCGGAGCCCGCACGAGCCCTTGCCGGATGTCATGGCAACGGATGCGCGCGCAGCGACGGCGGTTGAGATTTTCAGGGGCCGTTTTGCGCATGCTGTGAAAATGGTGGGCGGGCTTTTGGGCTCGCCTGTCTGTCCTTCTCTCGCTATTGAATGACTGAGGATCTTAGCCAGGGGTCAGCAACCTTTTTCAGCCGTGGCCCGGTCCACCCTCCCTCCGACCATGTGGGGGGCTGGACTATATTTTTTTTGGGGGGGGTGAACGAATTTCTGTGCCCCACAAATAACCCAGAGATGCATTTTAAATAAAAGCATACAATATACTCATGTAAAAAGCTATGGTTTTCCCAGTACAGTGGTACCTCGGGTTACATACGCTTCAGGTTACACACTCCGCTAACCCAGAAATAGTGCTTCAGGTTAAGAACTCTGCTTCAGGATAAGAACAGAAATCATGCTCCGGCGGCGCAGCAGCAGCAGGAGGCCCCATTAGCTAAATTGGTGCTTCAGGTTAAGAACAGTTTCAGGTTAAGTACGGACCTCCAGAACGAATTAAGTACTTAACCCGAGGTACCACTGTAGTGATGTATGGAAGTGAGAGCTGGACCATAAAGAAGGCGGATCGCCGAAGAATTGATGCTTTTGAATTCTGGTGCTGGAGGAGACTCTTGAGAGTTCCATGGACTGCAAGAAGAACAAACCTATCCATTCTTAAGGAAATCAGCCCTGAGTGCTCACTGGAAGGACAGATCCTGAAGCTGAGGCTCCAATACTTTGGCCCCCTCATGAGAAGAGAAGACTCCCTAGAAAAGACCCTGATGTTGGGAAAGATGGAGGGCACAAGGAGAAGGGGACGACAGAGGATGAGATGGCTGGATAGTGTTCTCGAAGCCACCAGCATGAGTTTGACCAAACTGCGGGAGGCAATGGAAGACAGGAGTGCCTGGCGTGCTCTGGTCCATGGGGTCACGAAGAGTCGGACATGACTAAACAACAACAAAAACACGTTGATTCCTGGACCGTCCGCGGGCCGGATTGAGAAGGCGATTGGGCCAGATCCGGCCCCCAGGCCTTAGGTTGCCTACCCCTGGTCTTAGCCATGCTCTGCGCCCACCTGCCGTGTTTACTTGGGAAGTCCAGCTCTGCTGAGCTCTGCGGGCATCACTGCTTAGTGGTCCTTGTCTATCCTACCTCCAGCAATCCCCGCTGAACTTCGTGGGACTGGCTTTTGAGCACACAGGTGTAGGACTGCGCTGCTAAATGAGCTTAGTGAAAAATATAAAAAGAAGTGCCCTGCTGGATCAGAACAATGACCCAGATAGTGTGGCATCCTGCTCTCAAAGGGGCAGCCAGATACTTGTGGGGAAAACCAGGGAGCAGAGCATGAGCCCAAGAGCACCCTCCCCCCCCCTCCTGTGGCATTTAGCAACTGGTGCTCAGAAGTGTTGCTGCTTGTGCAGGCTGAGAGTACAGTGGTACCTCAGGTTAAGAACTTAATTCGTTGCGGAGGTCCGTTCTTAACCTGAAACTGTTCTTAACCTGAAGCACCACTTTAGCTAATGGGGTTTCCTGCTGCCTCCACACCACCGCAGCGCAATTTCTGTTCTCATCCTGAAGCAAAGTTCTTAACCCGAGGTACTATTTCTGGGTTAGTGGAGTCTGTAACCTGAAGCGCCTGTAACCCGAGGTACCACTGTATAGGGCATTATGGCTAGTAGCCCTCGGTAGCCCTCTCCTTCATGAACTTGCCTTATGCTATTTTAAAGCCATCCAAGTTAGTGGCCATCCTTGTGGGAGGGAGTTCCACAGTCTTGACTTTCTTTTACATTGAATCTTCCAACATACAGCTTCCCTGGATTTCCAGGGGGAACGAGAAAGGGAGAATAAGCATAAAAGTATCCACTTTTTTCCATGCCATGTTTATACCAATGGTTCTCAAAGTTTTTTTTTCTCCAGGCTGCACTTTCAGGAAAAAAATGCATTGAAAAACACAACTGGGATTGTCCTCAGTATCACCTGATGTTCCTCTTCTCATTTTGAAAAGATAGTAAAGGTAAAGGTACCCCTGCCCGTACGGGCCAGTCGTGTCCGACTCTAGGGTTGTGCGCCCATCTCACTTAAGAGGCCGGGGGCCAGCGCTGTCCAAGACACATCCGGGTCACGTGGCCAGCGTGACGAAGCTGCTCTGGCGAGCCAGCACCAGCGCAGCACACAGAAACGCCGTTTACTTTCCCGCTATAAAGCGGTACCTATTTATCTACTTGCACTTAGGGTTGCTTTCGAACTGCTAGGTGGGCAGGAGCTGGGACCGAAAGACGGGAGCTCACCCCGCCGCGGGGATTCGAACCGCCGACCATACAATCGGCAAGTCCTAGGCACTCAGGTTTTACCCACAGCGCCACCCGCGTCCCGCGTGAAAAGATACCCATCTGTAGTTCACAAATGTTTTTATACTATACC